>NC_044557.1:8195267-8527621 GCF_007565055.1 Rhinopithecus roxellana | reverse complement strand
CAAACAGGGACAATTTGACTTCTTCTTTTCCTAACTGAATACCCTTTATTTCTTTCTCTTGCCTGATTGCCCTAGCTAGAACTTCCAACACTATGTTGAATAGGAGTGGTGAGAGAGGGCATCCCTGTCTTGTGCCAGTTTTCAAAGGGAATTTTTCCACTTTTTGCCCATTCATTATGATATTGGCTGTGGGTTTGTCATAAATAGCTCTTATTATTTTGAGATACATTCCATCAATACCGAATTTATTGAGCGTTTTTAGCATGAAGGGCTGTTGAATTTTGTCAAAGGCCTTTCCTGCATCTATTGAGATAATCATGTAGTTTTTGTCTTTGGTTCTGTTTATATGCTGGATTACGTTTATTGATTTGCATATGTTGAACCAGCCTTGCATCCCAGGGATGAAGCCCATTTGATCATGATGGATAGGCTTTTTGATGTGCTGCTGGATGCGGTTTGCCAGTATTTTATTGAGGATTTTTGCATGGATGTTCATCAGGGATATTGGTCTAAAATTCTCTTTTTTTGTTGTGTCTCTGCCAGGCTTTGGTATCAGGATGATGTTGGCCTCATAAAATGAGTTAGGGAGGATTTCCTCTTTTTCTATTGATTGGTATAGTTTCAGAAGGAATGGTACCAGCTCCTCCTTGTACCTCTGGTAGAATTCAGCTGTGAATCCACCTGGTCCTGGACTTTTTTTGGTTGGTAGGCTATTAATTGTTGCCTCAATTTCAGAGCCTGCTATTGGTCTATTCAGGGATTCAACTTCTTCCTGGTTTAGTCTTGGGAGAGGGTAAGTGTCCAGAAAATTATCCATTTCTTCTAGATTTTCTAGTTTATTTGCATAGAGGTGTTTATAGTATTCTCTGATGGTAGTTTGTATTTCTGTGGGGTCGGTGGTGATATCCCCTTTATCATTTTTTATTGCGTCTATTTTATTCTTCTCTCTTTTCTTCTTTATTAGTATTGCTAGCAGTCTATCAATTTTGTTGATCTTTTCAAAAAACCAACTCCTGGATTCATTGATTTTTGGAGGGTTTTTTGTGTCTCTATCTCCTTCAGTTCTGCTTTGATCTTAGTTATTTCTTGCCTTCTGCTAGCTTTTGAATGTGTTTGCTCTTGCTTCTCTAGTTCTTTTAATTGTGATGTTAGAGTGTCCATTTTAGATCTTCCCAGCTTTCTCTTGTGGGCATTTAGTGCTATAAATTTCCCTCTACACACGGCTTTAAATGTGTCCCAGAGATTCTGGTGTGTTGTACCTTTGTTCTCATTGGTTTCAAAGAACATCTTTATTTCTGCCTTTATTTCGTTATGTACCCAGTAGTCATTCAGGAGCAGGTTATTCAGTTTCCATGTAGTTGAGCGGTTTTGATTGAGTTTCTTAGTCCTGAGTTCTAGTTTGATTGCACTGTGGTGTGAGAGACAGTTTGTTATAATTTCTGTTCTTGTACGTTTGCTGAGGAGTGCTTTACTTCCAATTATGTGGTCAATTTTGGAATAAGTGTGATGTGGTGCTGAGAAGAATGTATATTCTGTTGATTTGGGGTGGAGAGTTCTGTAAATGTCTATTAGGTCTGCTTGCTGCAGAGATGAATTCAATTCCTGGATATCCTTGTTAACTTTCTGTCTCGTTGATCTGTCTAATGTTGACAGTGGAGTGTTGAAGTCTCCCATTATTATTGTATGGGAGTCTAAATCTCTTTGTAAGTCTCTAAGGACTTGCTTTATGAATCTGGGTGCTCCTATATTGGGTGCATATATGTTTAGGATAGTTAGCTCTTCCTGTTGAATTGATCCCTTTACCATTATGTAATGGCCTTCTTTGTCTCTTTTGATCTTTGATGGTTTAAAGTCTGTTTTATCAGAGACTAGGATTGCAACCCCTACTTTTTTTTATTCTCCATTTGCTTGGTAGATCTTCCTCCATCCCTTTATTTTGAGCCTACGTATGTCTCTGCATGTGAGATGGGTCTCCTGAATACAGCAGACTGATGGGTCTTGACTCTTTATCCAGTTTGCCAGTCTGTGTCTTTAGTTGGACCATTTAGTCCATTTACATTTAAGGTTAATATTGTTATGTGTGAACTTGATCCTGCCATTATGATATTAACTGGTTATTTTGCTCGTTAGTTGATGCAGTTTCTTCCTAGCCTCAGTGGTCTTTACATTTTGGCATGTTTTTGCAATGGCTGGTACCAGTTGTTCCTTTCCATGTTTAGTGCTTCCTTCAGGGTCTCTTGTAAGGCAGGCCTGGTGGTGACAAAATCTCTAAGCATTTGCTTATCTGTAAAGGATTTTATTTCTCCTTCACTTATGAAACTTAGTTTGATTGGATATGAAACTCTGGGTTTAAAATTCTTTTCTTTAAGAATGTTGAATATTGGCCCCCACTCTCTTTTGGCCTGGAGAGTTTCTGCCGAGAAATCTGCTGTTAGTCTGACGGGATTCCCTTTGTGGGTAACCCGACCTTTCTCTCTGGCTGCCCTTAAGATTTTTTCCTTCATTTCAACTTCGGTGAATCTGACAATTATGTGTCTTGGAGTTGCTCTTCTGGAGGAGTATCTTTGTGTCGTTCTCTGTATTTCCTGAATTTGAATGTTGGCCTGCCCTACTAGGATGGGGAAGTTCTCCTGAATGATATCCTGAAGAGTGTTTTTCAACTTGGTTCCATTTTCCCCCTCACTTTCAGGCACCCCAATCAGATGTAGATTTGGTCTTTTTACATAATCCCATACTTGTTGCAGGCTTTGTTCATTTATTTTTCTTCTTTTTTCTTTAGATTTCTCTTCTCGCTTCATTTCTTTCATTTGATCCTCAATCGCTGATACTCTTTCTTCCAGGTGATTGAGTCAGTTACTGAAGCTTGTGTATTTGTCACATATTTCTCGTGTCATGGTTTTCATCTCTGTCAGTTCGTTTATGGCCTTCTCTGCATTAATTATTCTAGTTATCAATTCTTCCACTCTTTTATCAAGGTTTTTAGTTTCTTTGCGCTGGGTACGTAATTCCTCCTTTAGCTCTGAGAAATTTGATGGACTGAAGCCTTCTTCTCTCATCTCATCAAAGTCATTCTCCGTCCAGCTTTGAGCCGTTGCTGGCAATGAGCTGCATTCCTTTGGAAGGAGAGATGCGCTCTTATTTTTTGAATTTCCGGCTTTTCTGCCCTGCTTTTTCCCCATCTTTGTGGTTTTATCTGCCTCTGGTCTTTGATGATGGTGACGTACTGATGGGGTTTTGGTGTGGGTGTCCTTCCTGTTTGTTAGTTTTCCTTCTAACAGTCAGGACCCTCAGCTGTAGGTCTGTTGGAGATTGCTTGAGGTCCACTCCAGACCTGTTTGCCTGGGTATCAGCAGCAGAGGCTGCAGAAGATAGAATATTGCTGAACAGCAAGTGTACCTGTCTGATTCTTACTTTGGAAGCTTCCTCTCAGGGGTGTACTCCACCCTGTGAGGTGTGGGGTGTCAGACTGCCCCTAGTGGGGGATGTCTCCCAGTGAGGCCACTCAGGGGTCAGGGACCCACTTGAGCAGGCAGTCTGTCCGTTCTCAGATCTCAACCTCCGTGTTGGGAGATCCACTGCTCTCTTCAAAGCTGTCAGACAGAGTCGTTTGTGTCTGCAGAGGTTTCTGCTGCTTTTGTTGTTGTTGTTGTTGCTGTTGTTGTTTAGCTGTGCCCTGTCCCCAGAGGTGGAGTCTACAGAGACAGGGAGGCCTCCTTGAGCTGCTGTGAGCTCCACCCAGTTCAAGCTTCCTAGTGGCTTTGTTTACCTACTTAAGCCTCAGCAATGGCGGGCACCCCTCCCCCAGCCTCGCTGCTGCTTTGCCCTTAGATTGCAGACTGCTGTGCTAGCAATGAGGGAGGCTCCATTGGCGTGGGACCCTCCCGGCCAGGTGTGGGATATAATCTCCTGGTGTGCCCGTTTGCTAGACCCTTGGTAGAGCGCAGTGTTGGGGTGGGAGTTACCCAATTTTCCAGGTGTTGTGTGTCTCAGTTCCCCTGGCTAGGAAAAGGGATTCCCTTCCCCCTTGCGCTTCCCAGGTGAGGCGATGCCTCGCCCTGCTTCAGCTCTTGCTGGTCGGACTGCAGCAGCTGACCAGCACCGATTGTCTGGCACTCCCTAGTGAGATAAACCCAATACCTCAGCTGAAAATGCAGAAATCACCTGTCTTCTGTTTCGCTTGCGCTGGGAGCTGGAGACTGGAGCTGTTCCTATTCAGCCATCTTGCTCCACCCCCCTAACCAAGGGAGAAATTTAAATACCATTCTCCAAGGAACATAAAAAGTTAGAGGTTCCTAAGCCAAGGAGATAAGAGTACTCCCTTTTGGAACCTTCTGCACACAACAGGGGCTCAGTCACTCTCACACCTGATAGATGGGATCATAAGACTCTGGCAGCTTGGAGCTCCCTTCCTTGCCCTGAAATGGCACTGCATCTCAGCTTCACCAAGGACCCCTGCTGCACGCAAATGCACGTGAAACAATGTGATTGGCACTGCTTGCCTGCCTCTCTATTGTTCTGATCCTCGTCAGGTTTAAGAGACAAGGCTGGAGTACACTGGTGTGATCATAGCTCACTGTAGCCTCAAACTCTTGGGCTCAAGTTATCCTCCTGCCTCAGCCTCCCAAGTAGCAGGGACTAAAGGTGTGCACCACCATGCCCAGCTAATTTATTTTATTTTATATTTTGTAGAGACAGGGTGTTTCTATGTTGCCCTGGCTGGTCTGGAACTCCTGGCCTGATATGGTTTCGCTCTGTGTCTCCATCCAAATCTCGTAATAGCATTCTCACAAAATCTGCTTGTTTGGAAGTGTGTAGCACCTCCCACTTCTCTATGTCTCTCTTTGTCTCTTCCCCCCCTCCATCCCTCCCCCCACCCATCTATCTCCTGCTGGCCATATAAATATATGTGCTTGATTCCCCTTCACCTTCCACCGTGATTGTAAGTTTCCTGAGACCTACCTAGGAAGGCCTGTAGAACCATGAGCCGATTAAACCTGTTTTCTTTATAAATTATCCAGTCTCAGGTATGTCTTTAAAGAAGTGTGAGAGCAGACTAATATATGGCCTCAAGTCATCTTCCCAACTTGGCCTCCCAAATTATTGGGATTATAGCTGTGAGCCATGGCACCAGGCCTGCATCAGCTTTAGAATGAGCCTCCCAAGTCATTGAAGCTGCTGGAGTAGAAACACATTTTCTGCTCTGGTTTTGCAGAATCTGTGTCCACCAGATGACAGTCACTATCCAAGATCAGTGGAGCCTAAAGAGCTCTCCAGGCTGATCAGGTGATGAGTGATTGTTTTCCAGGAAAGTTACGGATCAATGGGGTTTTCCCATTGGCTTAGAAAGTCAGCCTGTCAATCTGCTGCTCAGCCTCCAGAGCCCTAACAGAGAGCAGATGGCTTTGCCCCCTGCCAGGATGATGGGAGTGCTTGTCTATCATCAGTCTGCTCTCAGATTGAGAATCAGAGCTTGACAGCAAGGCTCAAAGCAGAAGGCAGCCCTAGGGTCAGTCAGTTCCCAGAAGAGCCCTGAAAAACTAGCAGAGGTCTTTGAGGCTGAAGTGACACATGACTGCAGCCATCTCACGTAACATCACCTCTAACACTTAATTTCTCTAGTCTATGTGGCCCAAATGGCAACTTCTGACCATGCCCCTGGACACTGACACCCCGGGGGATGGCAGCGTGGCAGCAGCCCTTGTTCACCTGGGCTCCTCCTCCTGGAGTTCACTTACGTTCTTCCTACCTGGGTTCCCCACCATGCAGTGGTCAGGGAAGGCCTTTGCAGATCACAAGAAAGGACAGGATTTGCCAGCCATTCTGAAGCAGCCAGCCAGCAGCAACGAGAGGCAGCAGAGGTCATTTGTCCTCTTTCACCTCCAGCACTGGTCATTGCTGGAGACTTGGCTGTGCCCCCAGAAGGCTATAGCCACCTCTGTCCTTGAAGATGGAGCTATCCTGGTCCAAAAGGAAAAGAGCTGGTGGACGAAAGAGCAGATATGGGGGCTAAAGCCGAGAATTGCTACAACTCCCTTCTCAGTTCGTAACTGCATCTCATTCAGAAGGGCCAGGCAACACAGCTCATGTTCCCAGCACTTTGGGAGATTGAGGCAAGAAGATTGCTTGAGAACAGATCGAGAACAGCTTGGACAATATGGTGAGACTTCGCCTCTACAAAAAATAAAAAAATTAGCCAGACACAGTGGCATGTGTCTGTAGTCCCAACTACTTGGGAGGCTAAGGCTGGAGAATCGCTTGAGCCCTGAGTTCAAGACTGCAGTGAGCTATGATTGAACCACTGCATCCAGTCTGGGCACAAATCTTTATTTTCAGAGACCCTGTCTCTGAAAATAAAGGCTTCTGTGGCTTTTCAGCAGAATAGATTCCAACTCCCCTAAGCCCAATCGAAGCTTCTCAAATCTGGTCCCACTGGACTACCTCAATGTGTCTCCCATCCCTTGGTATGAAAGCAACCTTGGCGAGCACACTTCTTGAGCCCTGTCCATTCCCAGTCCAGGCCAGTGCTCACATCTCCCTGTCCTTCTGGCCCTCAGCCCCATCCATCACATGCACGAATGCTGCTCCCCTGTCTCCTACACCCATTGAATCCAACCCATTCTCCAAGCAGCACCTAAAGACCCAGCTCTTCTGAGAGTGCTCCCTAACCACTCTAGCAGGCATTATTCCCCCTCTGCTCTGAAATACTCTGTTCTTGCCATTTGCTATCCTTATCAGAGGAACTTCAAGTCCTGATGTAGCCTGGGATTCTTGGTTTATAACTTCCACTGGATCGTTTGCACTGAAGGGGTTCATTTGCACTGAACCCCTGAATAACAGACTCCAGACTTAGTGCTCCAAGAGTCTGAACCTTTCCACTCCAGAATTGCTGCACTGGGGCAGGATGGAGTGGAGCAGGGTGGGAGCTGGTATAGTGTGAACATTCCTGCTTGAAAGCTCATGACCTTTGTATATATTGCCTTCAGCCTTGCCCTGGTTCTATGACACTGAGTCACCCAACTTGTTTCTGAGTCTATTTCTAATCTGTGTCCCCAGACAACTTAGACTGCAAGTGACTGTCACCCCTTAGATTGCTCAATATGCAACCTGCACAACCACACGTAGCAGTCCTGTCCAACAACACCTGGAAGTCGTCTTTGTGTAGCTGTTTATCTAGGGCCCCCAGCAACAAAAAGAGATCATACAGAGGATGAGTTCAGTTGAAAATGTAGCTTGTGGCCTGGAAAGGGGCAGCCTATGCTCCCTGGCATTCTCTGTCTCAAGTGCCAGGAACCAGGCTGAACCACCACCTGGCATCTGGTCATGCCCTCGCTCCCTCTCCATGATGAGGAAGCCCTGGGCAAGACCTTGGGCCAAGCCGAGGGTTGACCCACATTTCTGTTGCCTGGGATTCTGACAGTCATCACCATTTATTTGAAACTTTTGGCTAAAATTCTTAGAAGCTCCTGAATTTCAAGTGACTTCCCAAAATCACAGTCCCTCTTCATTTTCTTCATTTTCTATTCCCCAGAGAGCACACTGACCTCATGGGCTGCCCACATGCTTGTGGGGAGCCCATCATGGAGGGACTGAGCCTGAGTCATTCTATTAAGAGTTTCCAAACCGTGCGTCAGCATGGGCCACTCTGCAGCAAGCAGGAAATTATCAGTAGAAGTGGAAGTGACAGGGTGTTTAGTAAACATTCAAACAAGGGAGCTTAAAAGGTCTTGGAACATCGTTAAATAAACATTTAGGATGACTGAGAAGGCAGAATATGAAATGGAAAAGAAAGTGTAAACACGTTCTGTGGGTGGGAGAGGCTTTGTCATTCTTCCATCTTCTGGTCACAGGGCTATGAGGATGCTAGGCGTGATCTGAATGAAGCTGTTACTTGAAATAAAATTACCTTTTCCAAGATGGAGGACCAGTCAACAGACATTCAGAGGAAAGGAACTGGGTCTATTTGTTCATCTTAATAATCAGGTTTAACTCTGATACTCATATCCTGAGATGCTAGGCTAGGTCTAAGAGGGTCCCAGGGCACACCTGGCTCAGGACCTCACCCTCTGGGATGCCCAACAGGCAAACCAGCACTGGGACAGAACAGCCTCACTTGAGTTCTAAGTAGCTTATGTGAGCCTCAGAACAACTCCAGGATGCAGGCATTCTCACCAGGGGTAGACTGATGCTGAGAGAGATGAAGGGCACAGAGGCAGTGGCAGAGCCACAGTGGGGACTTGGGGACTCCAATCTGTGTGCCCCAGAGTCCCCACCTTCAGCAGCACCCTGCATTTCCATGAAGTGCCATGAGGGGCCCCTGCCAAGTTCCTCCTAGGGCACCACAAAGAGGAACAAAGACTGGGAGAGACAGAGGCAGTGGAGGGCCCGGCCCACAGCAACAGAGTGATGACCACAGTGGCGAGAACGTGGGTGGTGGAGATCCAGACCTGGGCAGTGTCACAGCGCACAGCATTTGCTGGCCCTTCTTTGCTCTAGAAGGTTCTCTGCTGCTAATTTGTAGGAGGTTCGTTTCTTACATGGCTCCAATCAGTCCAGGGAAAGGGCAGAGAGGAACAAGACTGGGAGCAGGCCTGGATCAAACGGGGGGTTTTTGGGGGAAGCCAGCCTACTGATTCTGGCAGTGTCACACTTAACAAAGAATCTGGAAGCCTTTCTCCTGTTCTGCCATGGTGGTTCAAGTTGGCTAGTAATCTTCTCATTACTTTATTTATTCCCGATTTCCTACAAATGCAGAAGACATGATCATAAGGTTAGTGGGCATGTCTTCTAAGGATGATCCTCCACCCAAAACACACACATGCACACACAAACACACACATGGACACACACAGACACATGGACACACAAACACATGTGCATACATGCACACATGCAAGCATACACATGCACACATGCGCAAATTGCACACACATGCACACACACTAACACATAGACACATGGGCATACAATACATGCCAGCACAATGCACATATACATGTAAACAGACATGCACACATACATATAAACACACATGCACACATAAGCATGCACGTGCACACACATGTACACACAAGCACACACATAGACACATGGACACACAAACACGTGCCTGCATACACACATGCAAGTACACACGTGCACACATGCACAGAATGCACACACATGTGCACACACACAGACATGGGCACACAAACACATGTGCATGCACACACACAAGCAAACACACATGCACACACAAACATGCACATACACACATGTACACAACGCACACATATGCACACGTGCACACAAGAGCATGCGCACATGAAAACACATGCACATGCATACACACATACATGTACCACCCCTTTCCCGAAGTAACTGGGACGATCAAACACCAGGGATTGCCACAGTCCATCCCCCAACAAGGGAGCCTCAGCTGGGCTGTGCCTTCTACTCTGGCACCTGGAGTTCGTAAGAACTTAACAAAGCGAAGCAAATCCAGGCAAGGCAAGTAAATAAATAACGATTCAAGAAGTGCAAGAAAAACAGCAGCAGAGCCAGATGCATCTAGCATCTTTTCCAGAGCTTCCACAACAGGCTATGACCTTGCCTGTGTTTGCAGGCTTATTCCATGTCTCTAGTTCCTTAAATACCTCCATCCTCAAAGCTGCCCCAAGGCTCCCCATTACACAAGCTGGAAGTAGGGGCCAACACCCCAACTGCTCTCCATTACGCTTGCACAGTCTGCCAGTATCTCACTTGTTGCTCCCTCTCAGTTTTCTCTCTCCTGACTCCAAGTTTCTCTAGCATCTCAGGGTCTGTGTCACCCTGGCTTTCCTAAGTGCTCCCATCCTTCCAGGACCTGCTCCACCTTCCTCTTTAGTAAGACTCCCTCGCCCACTCCAGGCCAAAGAGATTCTTACTTCCCCTGAATTTTCAAGCCTAGAACTTGGCTTCCTCCCTTTATGCCAAGCCAATTAGTCCTGACTCCTCACTTAGGCCCTAAATCCTTGAGATCAGAGACCACAGTGCTGTTTCTTTGCCACCTGGCACATCACGAGGGCTTGTTAGCTGGCCGGGAGGGAACATCTGTCCTTTTTGTGATCCATCCAGGCCAGCAGTAATCACGGCAACTGGGCTGGCAGCTGCTGGCTCTGGCTGGACAGGCTGGTCCAAGGTCCAAGTGAACATACTCCAGAGACCTGGGAACTTCAGCAAAACCTTGGCACCTGCCCAGATCTGCAACAGGCTCAATCTGTACCTCCAACATAAACTTGGACCTCATTTCTTCTGTGTTGAACTAGATCAGTGACACAAAAAAAGGGGAAAGAAAGAATGTTAAAATAGCCTTCACAGTTCCTTATTGAATCAGTTACGAACTTCCACAAACAAGGTTCAATCTTCTCCAAATGGAAGTTACTTTCATAGTATAGTACAGTGACTCAAAAGAACATTTACTGTTTGTATGATTGTAGCTGCCGGCAGGGCCTCTCTGAAGCCTCACACATATGTATTTGCTTATGTGAGCTGGGATTTTTAGCTCTCTTTTTGTTGTAACATAATTATACATTTTATGTGTGAGGCTCTTTCCGTGTGGGTATTTTTCAAAATGCTGTAGAAGTTCCCATGTTGGATGGAGTTCCCAAAAACATGGACAGGGAGAAGTGAGAGGACAGAAGAAGGTCTGCAGTGAGGCCCTTTGTGCACACGTAAGACTGTGGTCTCTCTGTTCTGGTCTGCAAGAGAGACACCAGGTTTTAGAACAAGATGTGGGTGTCAACTCCAGGTCTCCCACCTAGATCTATGTGCCCTTAGACCAGCGACTGACTCTCTGAGAGAGATCCTCTATTTTTATATCTGTAAAAAAGGGGTATACAGATACTCCTTGCCTCACAATGAGGTCATGTCCTCCTGATAAACTCATCATAAATTGAAAATATCCCAAGTTGAAAATGCATTTAATACACCCAACCTACTGAACATCATAGCTTAGCCTAGCCTACTTTAAACGTCCCTGAGCACTTATCTTAGCCTACAGTTGGGCAAAATCATCTAACACAAACCTTTTTTTTTTTTTTTTGAGACAGAGTTTCGTTCTTGTTACCCAGGCTGAAATGCAATGGCATGATCTCAGCTCACTGAAACCTCCGACTCCCAAGTAGCTGGGATTACAGGCATGCGCGACCACGTCCGACTAATTTTTGTATTTTTAGTAGAGACGGAGTTTCTCCGCGTTGGTCAGACTGGTCTTGAACTCCCGACCTCAGGTGATCCGCCTGCCTCAGCCTCCCAAAGCGCTGAGATTACAGGGATGAGCCACTGTGCCCAGCCACAAAGCCTGTTTTATAATCCAATGTTGATCTCTGTACACACATGGGCATTTTGCAGACATGATGGAATAAGAAACAAAACACAATATCCAATAAACACTGGCAACGCAGTACATCAGAAAGTGCAGGTCCCAGGACCCCCAACCTATATCAAAATTCACCATACTCACGCCTCTGATATAAAATGGCATAGTCTTTGCATGTCTCCTACCCATATCCTTCCATATACTCTAAATCGGGGTGTCCAATCTTTTAGCTTCCCTGGGCCACAATGAAAGAAAAAGAATTGTCCTGGGCCACAGATAAAATATACTAACACTCACAATAGCTGATAAGCTAAAACAAAAATAAAATTAAAAAACTCATAATGTTTTAAGAAAGTTTCTGAATCTGTGTTGGGCTGCATTCAAAGCCATCCTGGGCCGCATGTGGCCCACAGGCCACAGGTTGAACAAGCTTGCTCTAAATCATCTCTAGATTACTTACAATACCTAATATTTAATACAATCTAACTACTATGTAAATAGTTGTTATACTGTATTGTTTAGGGAATAATGACAAGAGAAAAGTCTGTGCATGTTCACTACAGATGCCACCATCTGTTGTTGTTGATTTTCCATGAATATTTTCAAGTTGCAGTTGGTTGAGTCCACAGATATGGAACCCCGGGATACAGAGTTTGATTCTATAGGCCATTCACCCTTGTGATTGCAGGGCTGCCTGGGAGCTGCGGCTCGCTGCTGCCTAGCATCAAAAGACAGCATCAAATGCATATTGCTAGCCTGGGAAAAGATTATAATTCAAAATTCAAAGTGCAAGTCCATCTGTATTAGTCTCTTATGGATACCATAACAAAATTCTACAATCCAGGAGGCTTAAAGCAATAGAAACGTATTCTCTCACAGTTCTGGAGGCCAGAAGTTTAAACTCAATGTGTCAGCAGGGCCGCGCTCCCTCTGAAGGTGATGAGGAAAATCCTCCTTTCTTCTCCAGCTTCTGGAAGCTGCCAGCAAAGCTTGGCTTGCAGACACATTGCTCCAATCTCTGCCTTGGTCATACAAATCTCCCTCTCCTTTATCATATAAAAACAGCAATCATTGTGTTTAGGGCCCATCTTAATCCGGTATGACCTCATCTTAATTTGATTACATCTACAAAGACCCTATTTCCAAATACAGTCTCCTTCTCAGGTACCAGAGATTAGGACTTGAACACATCTTTTGGGGGATACAATTCAATTGGCTATAAGCAGATAATAGTAAACACTGCTCCAGATTGTTTCTTGGGAAAAACAAAATCACAGAACACACAATGATGGGTCCATAGAGTGCAATAACTGAGGACCCACTGAGTCATGGTGAACTTGGTCTGCACAAGGATGGGGCCTGAACAGCCCAGGATGGGATGTTGGCTCCACAGCTGGAGGCCCAGGAAGCAATGTGCAAAGGTTAACAGCAGTAACATGCTTCCTACCAGCCCCTCTGGTTGAAAAAAGGTGCCCATCAGCTTCGATTATAGATAATAGGGCTTAGCTTCCAGAGACAGAGGTTGACTGGGTGTTTGGGTCCTTAGGGAGTGAGTTAGATCACATATTGGAGAACTAAAGCAACAATCTAGTCACACACTAGCCAGACACGGCAGGATGAGAGAGAAGAAACATGCTGAGCACAGAAGTCCCCCTGGCCTAAGGACAGAAAGACCACCTGCTAGAAGGAACAGGGTTAAGATGTGGCTGCTCTGGTAAGGACTGGCCCAGGGGTGAAATGGGCCTGTTGCTTGGAGGAAAGCCAGAAACGAGAGGAGGTTCCCTAGGCAACCATAACAAACTAATGTCATTTCTCTCTTTGCAGTGGTGACCTACTGGTGACCCCGGCCAACTTGGAAGCCTGCTTCTGTCTGTCTCTCTCGGGGGTTCACGTGGAAATCCTACCCTATTCAAGGGCCCAGTTCAACATCTACTTGCTCTAGAACCCTTCCCTGACTACGCCACACTCCCTAACCAACTTATAACTTGACCACACCACTTACTCCTGGTATTAGTCCATTCTCACAATGCTAGAAAGAACTGCCTAAGACTGGGTAATTTATAAAGGAAAGAGGTTTAATTGACTCACAGTTCAGTATGGCTGGGGAGGCCTCAGGAAACTTACAATCATGGCTAAAGGTGAAGTGGAAGCAAGGCACCTTTTCACAGGGTGGCAGGAAGGAGAAATGCTGAGTGAAGGAGGAAGAGCCCCTTATAAAACCATCAGATCTCATGAGATCTCACTCCTTTCAGGAGAACAGCATGGAGGAACCACCCCCATGATTCAGTTACCTCCACCGGGTCTCTCCTTTGACACGTGGGTATTATGAGGATGACAATTCAAGATGAGATTTAAGTGGGGACACAAAGCCTGACCATATCACTTCTATGAAAGGTTCCATACATTAATCTCTCCCTCTCCCCAAAGGAAACAGGAGTTCCTTGCAGGCATAGACCATGGCTTACTCTCAGTGCTTTCATGGCCTCAAGTGTGCTGCTCAGGATACAGCAGAAACTCAATAAGCACTTGTTTGTCCATTTCTTATTTCTCACCCATTCTCCTTTTTAGAATTTTGTAGATTCTAAGAGAAAGTAAGCAATGTATGTCTATACCCCAAGACACAAGCATTAACTCTTGGAAGGCTTGCTGTTTTTCAGAAATCGATTCTCTTCAAGCGACATCATGTTCCAATAACTAAGTGTATCATACTATTCTCTGATTGGTCCAGGAATCCTCCTCTCTCCTTCTTCACCCTCAACCACAACTACTTATTGAGCACCATGTGCTAGACACTCCGTTAATCATACGAAATGCCAACAGGAAAAGTCACAGCCTTTTGGAAACCAGAGTGCTTATTTGTCTTGTTATAACAACCTCATCCAACTATAGACATTCTGCATGCTTCTGACACACTTGGCAAGGGTTGATCATAAAAAACTAGCTGAGTCCCTCTGCTGGAAAATGAATGAACCAATGGCAAAAGAAAAGGGGGGGGTGGGGTGGGGTTTCCGAATTCAAAACAGGATATGGTGATGATATGTATAAACACTGCCTTTCTCCTCCAAGAAATGTAATTCGAAAGCCATTTTATTTTAGTGTTTGATTTGGGAGACTGGCTTAGTTGCGTGGCATGTTATCAATGCAAAAGAATGGAGTCTATATGGGTCATGGTAGAAGAGGAAGAAATCCAACAGACTTGGCCGCTTTACCTCTCATCTTCCAGTGTGCCCATGATACAAGCACATCATCAGCATTTCAAACACAGAAATATCTGTACCCTGGGGAAGAACAAAGTTCTTGCTTAAGGAGGACTTACTAACCTTACTATAACATGATCAACAGTGAAGTACTCCCCTGGTAGAAGGAAAAGAGGAGCTGGTGTGTGCAGAGATCACATGGAAATAGAGGAAGCAGGAGAGCAAGGAGGAGGTGCCAGGCTCTAGTTAACAAACAGTTATCATAGGAATTCAATGAGAACTCCCTTACCCCCAAGAGAGGGCATTAATCTATTCATGAGGGAGCCACCTTCATGACCCAAACACTGATTGATATGTGGACATAGTTTTGTCATAACAGAGTCCAATAGGATGTTTCCTATAAGTTATAAGCACCTATATGTATATACTATTTCCTGAATTAAAATCAACATTTGATTGAACTCTATTTGTAAAGTCTTTAACTTTACACTCATATATTATTTGCATATTTGCATATTATTATAACTGCATAGATATATTATCTAGGCAAAAATGATTACTAGAATAGTCCCGGGCCAGGCAGGGTGGCTCACACTTGAAATCTCAGCGCTTTTGAAAGCTGAGGTGGGAAGATCACTTCAGGGCAGAAATTCAAGACCAGCCTGGGCAACATAGTGAGACACTGTCTCTACAAATATTGAAAATTAGCCAGGTGTGGTGGCATGCACCTGTGATCCTACCTACTCTGGAGGCTGAGGTAGTAAGATCACTTGAGCCCAGGAGTTTGAGGCTGCAGTCTGAACTACCACACTCCAGCCTGGGCAACAGAGTGAGACCTTGTCTCTCAAAAAAAAAAAGAAAAAGAATAGTCATATCCTGGAATTATGCTGAATGTGAAGAATAGAACAGACACTCTCAACTGGAAGGAATGAGTATCAGAAACTCACAGACTACCCTACACCTTTCCACCCTGCTATGGTTTAGGTATGGTTTGTCTGTCTTCTCCAAACCTTATACTGAAATTTGATTCTCAATGTTGGAGGTGGGACTAATGGGAGGTGTTTGGGTCATGAAGGTGGCTCGTTCATGAATAGATTAATGCCCTCCCTTGGGGGAGAGGGAATCCTCATTGAGCTCCCATGATAACTGGTGGTTAACTAGAGCCTGGAACCTCCCCTCTTGCTCTCCTGCTTCCTCTCTCTCCGTGTGATCTCTGCACATACCAGCTCCCTTTTGCCTTCTGCCATGAGTAGAAGCAGCCTGAGGCCTTCCTCAGATGCAGGTGCCCAATCTCGAACTTATAGCCCCCAGAACTATAAGGTAAATATACCTTTTTTTCTTTATAAATTGCCAGGCTTAGGTATTCCTTCTCAGCAACACAAAACAGACTAAGACACACCCCAAACATGCCCCTGAAAGTAGGGTAGTCCCCCTACCACATGTGTTTTCAAGTAGCTCCTCATGAGACCCAACCAGTCACTGAGGGCATTGAGAGACCCCTGGATTTGGGTTTAAAACATGATGGTTTTCTAAGCAACTGAAGTGAGAAGTAATTAACATGATTACTTTCTGGTTCTGCAAATTCCTGTTCAAGTTGCTAAGGAGATCGTTAATAACAGCATAATGTCTCTTAGCCCTGACAAGAACTTTCTATGCAAGACAACTTTCTTGTCAGGGCTAAGGAGGTAAAAGTGATCCTGAATCCCTGACTTGAGACTCTCATGCTACCTCACCTATTTTGGAGATGACTTAGATAAGTCAAATCTCTCTTGCCTTGCATTTCTGTAAGAACTTAATGGGAAAATATGTGTTAAAACACTTTTTAAAAGTTTAAACGACATAAGGAATTCTTGTACGAGCAATAAGAATGATAGAATGAAGTCCTACAAGGACCTAGAAGTGGAAAACCATACGAGAGAACAGGCCTGTGACCGTTTCAAGCCCTGGACCCATAGATCTGTCTCCAACAGGGGTGGCATCTTATTGCTTGATATCCAAATGTCAGCATCGGGGCAGGACAAAACAACAGGTTTTGTTCTCAGAGACACAATGGTTATGTTTCTTGGGATCCTCTGTCTCTCAAGCTGCCTTTTTTTTTTTTTTTTTTTTTTTTTTTTTGACAGAGTTTCACTCTTGTTGCACAGGCTGGAGAGCAATGTCGCGATCTCAGTTCACTGCAACCTCCGCCTCCCAGGTTCAAGCGATTCTTCTGCCTCAGCCTCTTGAGTAGCTGGGATTGCAGTTGCCCACCACCATGCCCAACTAAGTTTTTTGTGTTTTCAGTGGAGACGGGGTTTCACCATGTTGGCCAGGCTTATCTTGAACTCCTGACCTCAGGTGATGCACCTCCCTCGTCCTCCCAAAGTGCTGGGATTACAGGCATGAGCCACCGTGCCCGGCCAAGGTGTCAGTTTGTAAAAGAATCATGGAGCCTTGAGAAGAATGTTTTCCCAAGCTTTGTGATAAGTGGATTTGTGTGGTGTCAACTTCGCTAAAGTGAACTTGGTTTCTCAAATTCCCTTGCATCATCCCGGGTTAGTGAGGCTGACCAGAGGCATCATATGCCATATTTTGAATCAGAAGTCAGATTCTTTGGACCCTCAGAAGGTCAGGCTAATGTACCACGTGCTGTAACATCTCATGCACAGCACCACTTACCTGCGCCTCACCTTGCTGGGGTGGGGATGCAACCAGGCCCTCAGCAACTCCAGATCCTGCCAGATCCTCCCCTTCAGCATCTTCAATTCCTAGGCCAGTTATGATTGATTGATTGATTGATAGATTTATAGAGACTTAGTCCAGGCTGGAGTGCAGCCCAGGCTGGAGTACAGTGAAGCAATCATAGCTCACTGCGATCTCAAACACCTAGGCTCAAGCAATCCTCCCACGTCAGCCTCCTCAGTGGCTGGGACTACCGGTGCGCACCACCACAACTGGCTATTTTTATTTTTTAGTGACAAGGTCTCGCTATGTTGCCTAGTCTGGTCTTGACTCCTGGCCTTACGCAATCCTCCTGCCTTGGCTTCCCTTGTAACTCCAAGTGCTGCAATTACAGCACTTTGGGAAGTCACATCCAGCCACTACTAACATTTTGGTAAAAATTAAAATTATAGCGGGGCTGATTGATTGTTTCTAAATGCACTGGAGAATCTGAAGAAACAAAGTAATGAGACCAGGGCTTAAAATCCCCAAGCTTCCTAAAAGGAATTTGAAAGTTTCTATTCTGGACCTAAAATAAACCTTTCTCCTGTAGTCACCAGGTTGGGATTTCTGAAAACCAGAACTTAACCTAAAGTCTAGTACTAGAGGTAGCTGAATTGGAAGACAAAGTGAATTCTCAACTTTACAGGGTCTCTAATGTAGTTAGGACACGGATTTTGAAGGAGCGGGACCCTGAAAATTGGGAAAGAGACACAGGGATAGATTCCAACCTATGAATTTTGCCTATCTCCCTGCCAGTGCCCGGAATGAGGTGATTAGTGTCCTCTTGGCTGAAGAATCTATGATGCCTTACCCTAACATGGAGTCTTTGCAAGGAAGGGATTGTGCCTCTTCAACCCCCTACTTTCGCCACCTCTTTTTGCTTCTAGAACTACAGCTAGACTCCAGTCCAACAGGCCCCAGAGGAAAAAGTGTAAAGTGCAATCCAGGAGGAAGTGTAATATGCACCAAAATAATTCCCTAATTTTACCAATTTCTGTGGATACGAACATGGAGAACATGTGTGGAATGGCTCCTACTGGTGTGAGACCACTGGGAGGAAAATAAAGTTGCAGCAAGCCAAATGTATTGATATGGGCCTACTAGGCAGAGATGCTGGAATCAGTGAGTTATTTTAAGTTATCTAAACTGTTAGCTGATAGTGGTGCTAACAGTTTGCTTGGTTGGTTGACAGAAACCATGACAAAAAGTTGGTCTACACAACATGTGGTTAAAATGCCAGATTCCTTGGCATATTGTAGATAATTGTATCAAAAACCTTAGAAGTCAAGAAAATAAATAGACAAGACACAAACTGGTACAAAACAGTTGCAGATCGCATATCTGTAAAAAGGTGTGTATCCAGAATGTTTAAATAAAGATCTAAATCCCAGAATACATAAATAACTACCTGAATTTTAGCATGGGAATAACTACCTAAGAAGGCATTAGAAACTGTGCAAAAGCCTTGGACAGACATGTCACTAAAGTGGATGCATGGATGACAATATGCACATGAAAAGAGGTTGAACATTACCAGCCATTAAGAAAGTGCAAGTTAAACCTAGGCAATGCCATTCAGGACATAGGCATGGGCAAAGACTTCATGATGAAAACACCAAAAGCAATTGCAACAAAAGCCAAAATTGACAAATGGGATCTGATTAAACTAAAGATCTTCTGCACAGCAAAAGAAACTAGCATCAGAGTGAACAAATAACCTACAGAATGGGAGAAAATTTTTGCAATCTACCCATCTGACAAAGGTCTAATATCCACGATCTACAAGGAACTTAAACAAATTTACAAGAAAAAAACAAACAACCCCATCAAAACTTGGGCAAAACATATGAAAAGACACTTCTCAAAAGAAGACATTTTTGTGGCCCACAAACATACGAAAAAAAGCTCATCATCACCGGTTATTAGAGAAATGCAAATCAAAACCACAATGAGATACCATCTCACACCATTAAGAAGTCAAGAAACAATAGATGCTGGTGAGGTTGTAGAGAAATAGGAACACTTTTACACTGTCGGTAGGAATGTAAATTAGTTCAACCATTGTGACAGACATTGTAGTGATTCCTCAAGGATCTAGAACCAGAAATACCATTTGACCCAGCAATCCCATTACTGGGAATATAAATCATTCTACTATAAAGACATATGTACACATATGTTTATTGCAGCACTATTTACAATAGCAAAGACATGGAACCAACCAAAATGCCCATCAGTAATGAACTGGATAAAGAAAATGTGGTATGTGTACACCATGGAACACTATGCAGCCATAAAAAAGAATGAGATCATGTCCTTTGCAGTGACATGGATGAAGCTAGAAGTCATCATTCTCAGCAAATTAACACAGGAACAGAAAACCAAACACTGCATGTTCTCACTCGTAAGTGAGAGTTGAACAATGAAAACACATGGACACAGGAAGGGGAACATCACACACTGGGGCCTATCGGGGGGGTGAGGGGCAAGGGGAGGGAGAGCATTAGGAGAAATACCTAATGCATGTGGGGCTTAAAACCTAGATGATGGGTTGATGGGTGCAGCAAACCACCATGGCACATGTATACCTATGTAACAAACCTGCACATTCTGCACACATATCCCGTAACTTAAAGGAAGAAAAAGTGCAAACTAAAGCCATGAAGAGGTAGCACCAAAAGAGATAGCACTACCGGAATGGTTAAAATTTAAAAATAAATACTAAGTGTTGGAGAGGATGCGGAGAAAGTGACTCTCTCATATAGCCACCCTAAAAAATAGATTGGTTGTTCCTTTAAAAGTTAAATATATACTCCCAATTATTTGCCTTAGAGAAATGAAAGCATATTCACACAAAAACCTGTACACAAATGTTCATAACAGCTTTATTTGTGATAGCTGAAAACTGGGAATAACCCAAATGCCCATCAAAGGGTGATTGGATAAACAAAACAAACAAACCAAATATATATGTAATGGAATTTTTGTCATGTGTATTCTTTTTTAATTGACAGAATTTGTAAATACTTGTTGTATATATGATGAGTACATGTCACTTGGGAATGCATACGTATGTATTGTGGAATGACCAAGTCAAGCTAATTAACATATGTTTTACCTCACATGCGTATTTTTTGTGATTAGAACACTTAAAATCCACTCCCAGCAACTTTCAAGAATACAATACATTGTTATTAAGTATTGTCACCATGGTGTGCAGTAGATCTCTTGAGCTTATTCCTTCTTTCTAACTGTTCAGCTGTTA
Source organism: Rhinopithecus roxellana (assembly GCF_007565055.1). Classification (NCBI taxonomy): domain Eukaryota; kingdom Metazoa; phylum Chordata; class Mammalia; order Primates; family Cercopithecidae; genus Rhinopithecus; species Rhinopithecus roxellana. The sequence continues at coordinate 8,507,121 of NC_044557.1, read as the reverse complement.
AAAAGAAGGAAATCTGGTAATTTGCAACAACATGGATGAAACGGGAGGAAATTGCAAGATTTCCTTCTTTCTAAAGGGTGAACCAACCCAAATGCCCATCAATAATAAACTGGATAAAGAAAATATGGTACTTATACACCATGCAATACTATGGAACACTATGCAACCATAAAAAAGAATGAGATCATGTCCTTTGCCATGACATGGATGAAGCTGGAAGCCGTCATTCTCAGCAAACTAACACAGGAACAGAAAACCAAACACTGCATATTCTCACTCACAATTGGGAGTTGAACAATGAGAACACATGGACACAGGGAGGGGAACATCACACACCGGGGCCTGTCAGGGAGTAGGGGGCATGTGTCTCTTCTCTTCTTTTTGTAATCTTTAGAAATATTTTATTTTATTTTAGAGGCAGGGTTTCACTCTATCACCCAGGCTGGAGTGTAGTGGTGCAACCATAGCTCACTGCAGCCTCAAGCTCCTGGGCTCAAGTGGTCCTCCTTCCTCAGCCTCCTGAGTAGCTGGGGCTATATTCCTTTGTGTCAATGTACCACATTTTCTGTATTCACTCACCTGTTGATGGATAGTTAGGTTGATTCCATATCTTGGCTCTTGTGAATAATTCTGCAACGAACGTGGGAGTGCAGAGATTCCTCTTTTTTTGTTTGTTTGTTTTTGTTTTTATCTTTTGAGACAAGATCTCACTGTTGTCCAGGCTGAAGTGCAGTGGCACAATCATGGCTCACTACAGCCTCAACCTCGAAAGCTCAAATGATCTTCCCACTGCAGCCTCCTGAGTAGCTGAGACTACAGGCATTATACCATGCCCAGTTATTTATTTTTTTTTTTTTAAGTTTTTGTAGAGACAGAGTCTTGCCATGCTGCCCAGGCTGGTCTAAAACTTCTGAGCTCAAAAGATCCTTTCACCTCAGCCTCCCAAAGTGCTGGAATTACAGGCATGAGCCACCATGCTCAGCCCAGCTAGTTCTTTAACATTCTGACTTCATTTCCTTTGGATAAATACCCAGAGGTGCAATTGCTGGAGCTATACAATAAAATATCACTCAGCAATAAAAAGGAACAAACTATTGATATACATAATACATTAGATGGGTCTCAAGGTCAAAAAGCCCATTTCGAGAGGTCACATATTATACGATTCAACTTATGTAACAGTCTCAAAATGACAAAACAGTGATGGAGAAGAGGTCAGTGGTTGCGGGGGTTAGGTTTGGAAGAGCGTGACTGTGCAGGGCAGCACGTGGGATTTTCTTTGAGGTATGGAACAGTTCTAAATCCTGACTGTAGTGGTCATTATGCAGATCTATACATGTAATAAAATTTTATGGAACTATACAACAAAAACAAAATCACCATGTAGAGAACATTTAACAGGATAATTAAATCAATGGGATTTTGGCTCAGGTCTAAGTGTGTCCTTAAAGCCCCCAAATACTCAGTTGCTATTCCCTCTGTTTGGGAACTGGAATACACAAACTCAGCAAGGGGAAAATCCTCACATTCCACCCTGACCCACAGAGTGAGGGCTGTAATGGCAGGAAGGCCAAGGAGAAGCCAGGACACCTGCCTCCACCTCCTGAAATACAACACCGAAGGCAACATCCCATTTCTAGAGGGACTGAGAGATTCATACCACAACTAAGACCTTGGCAGAGGTGAGTGGTGATTCCCACTGCATCACTGTCAGCTCACATGTTTGACCTGTGCAGAAGTCGAATCTTCAAACTGACAGTGGATTATCATCAACTTAATTAGATGTTGGTTCCAATTACAGCGGCTGTTCCTGATGTTTTCATTGATGAAGAAAATCAATTGTCCCATAGGATCCACATGCAGCCACTGATCGGGTGAATGCTTTTTTCTGTATTTCTGTGCTAGCTTCCTAAGGCTGCTATAACAGAGGACCATAGATTGGGTGTCTTAAAACAACAGAAAGTTGGCCAGGTGTGGTGGCTCGTGCCTGTAATTCCAGCACTTTGGGAGGCTGAGGCGGGTGGATCATCTGAGATCAGGAGTTCGAGACCAGCCTGACCAACATGGAGAAACCCCATCTCTACTAAAAATACAAAATTAGCGGACATGGTGGCACATGCCTGTAATCCCAGCTACTCGAGAGGCTGAGGCAGGAGGATCGCTTGAACCTGGGAGGCGGGGGTTGCAGTGAGCCGAGATCTTGCCACTGCACTCCAGCCTGGGCAACAAGAGTGAAACTCCATCTGAAAAAAAAAAAAAAAAAAAAAACGGCAACAGAAATTTATCACCTCACAGTTCTGGGTCTGGACCTTCACCATCAAGGCATCAGCAAGGCCCTGCTCCCCATGAAGGCTCCAGAGAAGAGCGCCCTTGCCTCTTCTAGCTCCTGGGGGCTTCCAGCAGTCTCAGGGTTCCTTGGCCTGTAGATGGGTCTCCAATGTCTTCCTCCATCTTCACCTGGTGTTCTCCCCCATGTGTCTCTTCTCTTCTTTTGCAATCTTTAGAAATATTTTATTTTGTTTTAGAAACAAAGTATCACTCTGTCGCCCAGACTGGAGTATAGTGGTGCAATCATAGCTCACTGCAGCCTCAAACTCCTGGGCTCAAGCGGGCCTCCTGCTTCAGTCTCCTGAGTAGCTGGAGCTGTAGGCCGGCACATGCCACCACACCCGGCTAATTTTATTTATTTATTTGTTTTGTAGAGACAGGGTTTCTCTGTTTTGCCTGGGCTGGACTTGAACTTCTGGCCTTAAACAATCCTCCTGCCTCAGCCTCCCAAAATGTTGGAATTATAGGTGTGAGCCACCAAGCCTGGCTTCTTTTCTCATTTTATAAAGACACCAGTCATATTCAAGATAAGGCCTTACATACTGCAAAGACCTAATTTGCAAATAAAGTCACGTTCTGAAGTTTAGCTAGACATAAAAAGGGTGAGGGAGAGGGAGGCAATATTCAGCCCAGTATAACAGCTGTTACTCAGGACATGAGGATCAGGTTGCTTTTAGCTCATAGGGCCAGAAATATACCTTCACTGTGCTATCTCGGGGCTAATCCACCCTCCAGACCTATGTCATCATCTACTCCATAGGGACCTTAGAAAGTCTCTCCATTCTGCAGGAAAGCATACTGACTATTACATGGATAATATCATATTAATTGGTCCTAGTGAAAAGGAAGTAGCAACTACATTAGACATATTGGTAAGACACACAAATGCCAGACTGTGAGAGATTAATTTCCCACAAAAATTCAGAGACCTTCTATCTGGGTGAACTTTCTTGGGATCCAGTGGTCTTGGACATGTTGAAATATCCCTTCCAAACTGTAGGGCAAGTTGCTGTTTCTGATTCCTCCTACCACTAAGAAAGAGACACAGTGCCTAGCAGGCTTCTTTGGATTTCAAGGCGGCATACGCCTCATTTGAGTACTCTGACATATTTACTGAGAAGCCCAAAAAGCTACCAGCAAAACAAGAGAAGGCTTGGCAACAGGTCCAGACTATGTGCGCTACCCGACTGAGGACATGACTGGTACTTGAAGCACCTGTGGCAGATATAAATGCCATATGATGGAAACTTTCACAGGTCCCTCTGGAGAAATTGTGGCACAGACTGCTGGCATCTGGGGGCAAAGCAATGCCATCCTCTGTGGTGGACCATTGTCTCTTTGAGGAGCAGCTCCTCGGGTGCTACATGGCCTTTGTAGATTGAACGCTTGACCATGCACCACTAAGTTATTGCAGAACTTGAGCTATCATGAGCTGTGTGTTGTCTGATAAATCTGGGTGTGCACAGAGGCACTCTATCATCAGCTGGCAGTGATAATCATGCTACTGGACTTGAGCATATCCTGAAGGCACAGCAAGTGGCATGAGCAGTGGGGCAGATGCCCACAGCCTCTTCTCCTGCTCCATTGCCTCCTTCCTCTTATCCTGCACTGAGGATCTCATCCAGAGATCCCTAAGACCTGCTGTCTGAGAAACAATACCTTTGGGCCTCATTCATGGGTGTTGAACCGGGAAGAGAGCACATGTTGTTCACTTTGACTGTAAGAGGATTAGCCAGAGATACAAACACATGCTCAAGATTCAGCGGGGATAGTTGGGGATTTGTTAGTAACATGATTGGAAAATTGGTAACAATGTAATCTAGGGAAGAAGCAGGTGATTAGATCTCCTGAATGGGTACCACGTGCGAAGGTATGTGGCTCTTGTGAAAGCTCTTAGAAGAGCAAGCTCAGCAGAGAAGGAACAGAATGATCATATGGATAAAATAACCTGTCCTATGAATAAAATGAGTCAATGTCATTTCCCACTGACAGTTGTCCTTACTTACTGGGCTAGGGCAACATGGATGGAAGTCTTGCATGTGCTCAGCATAGACTTCTCACCATGACTGATCTGACTACAGCCACAGTCACAGCTGAGTCCAATCTGCCAAGAGTGGACACCAACATGGGACCCTTGTTGTGGTGCCATTCCCTGGGAAAATCAGCCAATCATCACTTTAGTCATGGAAGGCGCAGCAATTTGATCTCACCAAAATAATCCCTTACTCTGGACATGATTTGCCTTTCCTGCCCACAGCTCTGTCAGCACCACCAATGGACTTTGCCATATTCATGCCATGCAGAATTGTTTCCTACTGAGGAACTCATTTTACAGCAAATGAAGTATGGCAATGGGCTTGTGCCCATGAAACTTGCTGGTCTCACCATGATCCCATAGTCCTGAAGCAGCTGGCCTGTTAAAACAATGGAGTGGCTTTTTGAATCTTCCATCATGGCACCAGCTGGAGGGTAACACCTTGTAGGGCTGAAGCAACGTCCTCCAAAGTAAAAGGTATCCTCTCCATACATGGTGCTGTTTCTCCAGAGACTGGAGGCAAAGGCTTAGCAATGAAGGAGTGGAAATAAAAGCAGATCCTCTCTCTGTCACAATGGATGACCCACTAAGAAAATTTGTGTAGTCTGTCACCGCAGCTTTGGGTTCTGCTGGTCTAGAAGTCGTAATCCCCATAGGAGGAATGTTTCCACCAGGGGACAGTGACAGTTCCATTAAAATGCAAGTTAACACTGCCACACACCCACCTTGGGCTCCTCATGTCAGTAAATCAAGAGGCCAAAGAGGGGGTAACTGTACTGTCTGGGGTGACTGATCCTGATTATCAAGGGAAAGTTGGGTTATTATTACACAATGAGGATAAGAACTGTTGTAATGGAATAAAGATTATAAAATATGAGGATTATAGTGAATCTCCTACAAGAGATCCCTTGGGATGTGCATTTGCCCTTTAGTGCTGCCCTAACAAATCACCATAAACTGAGTGGCTTGAAACAGCAGAAATGTATTCTCTCACAGCTCTGGAGGCTGGAAGTCCAAAAGCAAGATTCTCCCTCCAAACTCTCTGGGGAAGGTTCTTCCTTGCCTCTTCTGTCTTCTGGTAGCCCGAGGAATTCCTTGGCTGGAGGCAGCATCCCTCCAACCTCTGCCTCCATCATCACCTGGCTATCTTCTCTCTGTGCCCGCGTCTTCCATGGTGTTCGCCTTCGTATGTGTGTGTCTGTGTCCAAATTTCCCTCTTCATATAAGCCACCAGTCATACTGGATTAAAACCCATCCTAATGACCTCATCTTAACTTGATGCTATCTGCAAAGATACCATTTCCAAATAAGGTCACACTTGCAGGTACCAGGGGTTAGAATGTATCTTTTGGGAGGACACAATTCAACCAGTAACATGGTACCTCCTAGTACTCCCATGCCCCAATATTACATTAGTAGAATTAATTATAATAGAATTTTAATTACAATGGAATAAATTAATGGAAAACTACAGACAGGACTGCAGGCTTGGGTCACCCCATTAGGCAGGGAACTATGATGATCCAAGGTGATTGCTAAAAGCAAGAGAAATAAATATGGAATGAAAAGTATAAGAAGATACTTAATAATAGAACTGTAATAGATAAGAGTATCTTTTTATTTTGATAAGAACACATTTGTGTATATATTAAGTTATTTTCTTTCTTGCCTTCTTCTAATTTCCAACCATCTAATGTAAGTTGTATTAATAGTAGTTAACCTTATGTCTCAGTATTTGAGCCAGATAATGTCAATGGGAGAATGTATCTCAGCTAGAGATGGATTGACTCTCATCCACAAATGGATAAAGGGACTTTGCATCTTTTAGGGAGAAGGTTAGGGTGTTTTCAGTTGTATGGACAGTTGCATTATTTTAGGTGAAAGCACTATTTTGATATTGTCTTTTTCAGGCAATTAAATATGTTAAAATAGTTGTATGTGGATCAGAAGGTTACAAGGGGTAGATAGTGGTAAATATGTATCAAGTCAACTTAGCTTGACTATGGAATCATGGTGAGACCAGTTCTAGCAAAACTATAGCTGTGGTTCCTGGAAGTCCTGGGTTACTATCAGCCACAAGACACATTTAGTGTGAGATCTGGATGGCAAAAGTGAAGCCAAAGCCAAGTCCTTTTTACATTCAGAAAGTTGGCGCAAGGTACCAGGCTACTGCTACTGCTTGCCTCGTGGCCCCCGACTCTGTGAGCTCACCTTGTCAGTGTGGTGACTCCACCTCCAACCTCACCCATTTCCCCCTACACTGATCCATCTCCTAAGAGTCTGAGCTCCATGCCAGCGGCTGCCAGTTTCTCCTGCCCTTCACCGCCCATCTTCAAAGTTGAGGCGTGGAGAGGATGAGAGGTTGCCACAGGTTCTCATCCATGTCACAGCATCTGTGTCACCTGCATAGATGCCGGTTCTCTCTTCCCCCATTTAGGTACATCCTTGCCTCCCAACTGCCTGTCTGCTGGATTCATACTCCCACACCAGAGGAAGAAGAAGTAACCCCACACATAAACCTTTATATATTTATTTATTTATTTATTTATTTATTTATTTAGAGACAGGACTTCTCTCTGTCGCCCAGGCTGGGGTATGGTGGCATGATCATGGCTCACTGTAGCCTTAAACTCCTGGGTTCAAGCGATCCTCCTGCCCTGGCCTCCTGAGGAGCTGGGACTACAGGCATGAGCCACCACACCTGGCCATCTGTCATAAATCTTTTGACTAACTCCCACAATTGTGTAAAGTCAAGTCAACAAATTCTTTATTACATATCCTACTGGTCCTGCTTCTCTGATTGAACCATGGCAAGTCAATGCCACTGCAGACCCTTAATCTGCCAGCCTTACCAGACACTGACAGGTGGCCTTAGCCACCCCACCGGTCCTGCTAGAAGCTTTCCATGGGGTCAGACCTGCAAGTCATCCTGCCAGCTGAGGGCCTGAAGAACCTGGATCATTGTGACTCACAGTATGTGGTTCACGGACCCATTGATTAATGTTTGCCCTGTGGATATCTTCTTTAAAATGCCATCTATCCAAAAATGTGTTTAATAACCACCAATTAAATTTTGTTCTCATCTTTTATGACTCACAGATAGTAAAAGCTGCTCATCAGCCCAGGAAAGCCAACATTCCTCCCCTGCACTGGTATAATTCCAGCCAAAGGAAAGAAACTTGACAGGTGGTCAGTTTTTCAAAGGCCACAGCAAAGGGAAAGTGTCACATCTTTCAGTTTGCCTCAGAAAAGCCTGTGGGAAGTGGGGAGGGGGTTGCAGTCTGCAGATGGTAGGGCCATGACAAACCGTTCCAGCAATGCTACCAATGGGATCGCAACCCAGTCTTCAGCAGAGCCAGGGATGCAAGGAAGAGGGGAAAGAATAGGTGGAGAGGTGGGGAGCACATGGACTGGGGAACATCGTGTGGCATTCTGACTGATCTGATCCTTCCTGAAACAACATGAAAGAAGAACTGCACACAACTCAACAGAGAAGAGAGGTGCCCTAGAATGCTTTGGGTTAAGTGACATCAGGGATAGGTCCTGCCATCCTCTGTCCAGTTGGTGATGTCAGCAAAGCTCAGGCAACATTACAGAAAACCTACAGAAGACAGTCACTCCAGCCTTAGTTGGTCAGGACTCTATAGTGGGAAATGAACAAAAAAGAGTTTATCCCATGGCTCACCTCCTAGGAATAATGACAAAGATGATGATAACAATGGAAACATTGGCATGAAGCAAGAGACTTCCATGCCTGATTTTACTCTGTTGTTAATTAAGTTTCTAATTCTGAGTCCACAGTGTCACCATTCTTGGCTTAGTTTGCATCTTATAAAAGAAGAACGCTGAAGCATAGGGTGTCCTTGGCGAAGATGTGGATGCCCATTGAGGTATGCATGCCCCTTCCCCTGTGTAGACTTGCTGCTGCCCAGCCAGAGACTACACTTCCCAGATGCCCCGTGATCCATTCTCAGCAATGGAATGATGAGCGAGAGTAATTGGAGCACTTCCAGACCAAAAGGGACAAAAGCAGATGGGTCTTTTCCAAACTCTCTTTTCCTATATCCTGGCAGGATGTTGGCACACACAGCAACCTTGGAAACCACAGGTCCAGAGCCCCCATGCTTCAGCCTGTGTCCCTGAACACCCAGACGGAGTGAGTGCAGACTAGGACTTGATATGAATGAGAAATAGCCCCTCATTATGTTCAACTAGTGACCTTCTAAGATTTCTCCATCAAAGCAGCCTTTAAGCTTTAAGTTTATGACTAACAATTTACAAATACTGTTTTGTTAATATTTTTAACTTAACGTGACCTAGAGAATGACAGCCATGTGAAATAAGTCAGATACTTTTCTCATTTTACAAATAAAAGCCTGAAACTAAAATGCTGAAATTGTTCCCCAAAGTTACTGACAAGCAGCAGAGCCAGGAGGTAGAAGCAGGGTCTTGGATTAGGTTTGAGTGCAAGAAGTAGAGTGGTGCTGGCATTCATACCACAGGGCTCTGGGTGCCATCCTGGGCCTACCTGGGACTGCCTCTGTGATTTTAAGGAATTATTTAATTTCCCTCAGGAGCCATTTATTGGATAATAAACAGGAAACAATAGGCCATGTCAATCTTGTAAAGTTGTAAAGATAAAGGGAGGCTGGACATGACGGTTCATGCCTGTAATCCCAACACTTTGGGAGGCCAAGGCGGGAAGATCACTAGAGCCCAGGAGTTGAAGGCTGCAGTGAACTATGACTACACCACTGCACTCCAGCCTGGGTGACACAGCAAGGCTCACACTTATTGAACATCTACCATAGACCAAGCACTGTTCCACCATCTTGAATCTATTGACTCATTGACTCATCCAACCATCCTACAAGTTATATCCTCCCTATTTTCAAGATGATGTCATGGGGCTAGTCTGTGTTCTCTCCTTGTGTGAAAAACATGATTCCCATTCCTGACCCACCACAGGGAGGCATGTATTGTGAGCTAGTTAGCTCCCAGTGGGAACAGGCTTACACAAATCCACACCTATGTTCTGTTCCAGTCTACGGCCAATACCTGTCTTGGAGGAAGAAATGGCCCAAGTACAGGGAAGTTACAACTTTCTGCTCAGGACTGCCAGCATGTGGAGCTTCCAGGTCCGGGATGGATGAGACAATTCCCCAGGGAACTCCCTCTGGCTAGATGATTGAAGATGTTAACAATGCATCTAGTTGCACCCAGCCACACTCACCAGGGGAGAAAAACGCTACTGCCCCCACAAAGCAAGTGTACTTCAAGGAGCTCCTAGTCAGGCTTGTGTTTTCAAATCTGGCACATGCACACAAAAAAAGGGCCGGGCACAGTGGCTCATGCCTGTAATTATAATCGCAGTACTTTGGGGAGGTTGAGGTGGGTGGATCACTTGAGGTCAGAAGTTCGAGACCAGCCTGGCCAACGTGGTGAAATCCCATCTGTACTAAAAATACAAAAATTAGCCAGGCATGGTGGCAGGTGCCCATAATCCCAGCTACTTAAGAGGCTGAGGCAGGAGAATTGCTTGAACCTGGAAGGCAGAGGTTGAAGTGAGCTGAGATTGTCCCACTGCACTCCAGCCTGGGGACAGGGCAAGGCTGCTTCTAAAAAAAAAAGAAGAAGAAAAAAAGAAAAAAAAAAAAGAGAGAATAAAAAGTTTAGTTCTTTGATTATACAAGTAAATACTTCTCCATTAAAAGTAATTTATACTGTTGTGGAAAATTTGGAGGTATAAATACACTTAGAAGTTTGAAGAAGAGCTTGTCTTCCCTGGTCTACGTCCTCTGCTCCTAGAGGCCCAGCCTCTGTGGCCCTGTGACCTGCAGGTATTGGGAGATGCCCAGCTAAGACACCAGGTCCCCCAGGAAGCCTAGAAATGGTCTCCTCCCAGGATGAGAGAGGAATGAAAATTTAAAGGAAAGAAACTCTGGGCTTCCAAGATGACTGGATAGGAACAGCTCCAGTCTGCAGCTACCAGTGTGATTGATGCAAAAGATGGGTGATTTCCACATTTCCAACTGAGGTACCTGGTTCATCTAATTGGGACTGGTTGGACAATGGGTGCAGCCCAGGGAGGGCGAGCTGAAGCAGGGCAGGGCATCACCTCACCTGGGAAGCACAAGGGGCTGGAGAATTTCCCTTTCCTAGCCAAGGGAAGCCGTGACAGACTACCTGGAAAAACGGGGCACTCCTGCCCAAATACTGCACTTTTCCTGAGGTCTTAGCAACCGATAGACAAGGAGATTCTCTCCCATGCCTGGCATGGTGGGTCCCACACCCACGGAGCCTTGCTCACTGCTAGTGTAGCAGTCTGAGATCAATCTGCGAGGCAGCAGCCTGGCTGGGGGAGGGGGGTTCGCCATTGCTGAGGCTTGAGCAGGTAAACAAAGCGGCCTGGAAGCTCAAACTGGGTGGAGCCCATTGCCACTCAACAAGGCCACTGCCTCTAGATTCCACCTCTGTGGGCAGGGCACAGCTGAACAAAAGGCAGCAGACAACTTCCCCAGACTTAAATATCCCTATCGGACAGCTGTGAAGAGAGCAGTGTTTCTCCCAATATGGCATTTGAGCTTTGAAGACGAACAGACTGCCTCCTCAAGTGGGTCCCTGACCTCTCCATGTAGCCTAACTGGGAGACACCTCCAAATAGAGGCCTACAGACACCTCAAATAAGGGGCTGCCCCTTTGGGATGAAGCTTCTAGAGGAAGGATCTAGCAGCAATATTTGCCGTTCTGCAATATTTGCTGTTCTGCAGCCTCCACTGGTGATACCAAGGCAAACAGTGACCAGACTGTTAGAAGAAAAACTAACAAACAGAAAGGAATAGCATCAACATCAACAAAAAGTTCATCTACACCAAAACCCCATCTGTAGGTCACCAACATAAAAGGCAAAAGGTAGATAAAACCACAAAGATGGGGAGAAACCAGAGCAGAAAAGCTGAAAATTCTAAAAATCAGAATGCCTCTTCTCCAAAGGATCACAGCTCCTCGCCAGCAATGGAACAAAGCTGAACAGAGAATGACTTTAGCAAGTTGACAGAAGTAGGCTTCAGAAGGTCGGTAATAACAAACTTCTCTGAGCTAAAGGAGGATGTTCGAACCCATGGCAAGGAAGCTAAAAACCTTGAAAAAAGATTAGATGAATGGCTAACTAGAATAAACAGTGTAGAGAAGACTTTAAATGACCTGATGGAGCTGAAAACCATGGCATGAGAACTTCGTGAGGCATTCACAAGCTTCAATAGCCAATTCAATCAAGTGGAAGAAAGGGTATCAGTGACTGAAGATCAAATTAATGAAATAAAGCAAGAAGACAAGATTAGAGAAAAGAGAGTAAAAAGAAATGAACAAAGCCTCCAAGAAATATGGGACTATGTGAAAAGACCAAATCTATGTTTGATTGGTGTACCTGAATGTGATGGGGAGAATGGAACCAAGTTGGAAAACACTCTTCAGGATATTATCCAGGAGAACTTCCCCAACCTAGCAAGGCAGGCCAACATTGAAATTGAAGAAATACAGAGAAAACAAAGATACTCCTTGAGAAGAGAAACCCCAAGACAAATAATTGTCAGATTCACCAAGGTTGAAATGAAGGAAAAAGTGTTAAGGTCGGCTAGAGAGAAAGGTCAAGTTACCCACAAAGGGAAGCACATCAGACTAAAAGAGGATCTCTCGGGAGAAACCACACAAGCCAGAAGAGAGTGGAGGCCAATATTCAACATTATTAAAAGAATTTTTAACCTAGCATTTCATATACAGCCAAACTAAGCTTCATAAGTGAAGGAGAAATAAAATCCTTTACACACAAGCAAATGCTGGGAGATTTTGTCACCACCAGGCCTGCCTTACAAGAGCTCCTGAAGGAAGCACTAAACATGGAAAGGAACAACTGGTACCAGCCACTGCAAAAACATGGCAAATTGTAAAGACCATCGATGCTATGAAGAAACTGGATCAATTAATGGGCAAAATAACCAGTGAACATCATAATGCCAAGATCAAATTTACACATAACAATATTAACCTTAAATGTAAATGGGCTAAATGCCCCAATAAAAATACACAGACTGACAAATTGGATAAAGAGTCCAGACCCATCAGTGTGCTATATTCAGGAGACACATCTCAAGTGCAAAGACATACATAGGCTCAAAATAAAGGGACAGAGGGAGATCTGCCAAGCAAATGGAAAGTGAAAAAAAGCAGGGGTTGCAATCCTAGTCTCTGATAAAACAGACTTTAAACCAACAAAGATCAAAAGAGACAATGAAGGCCATTACCTAATGGTAAAGGGATCGATTCAACAAGAGCTAACTATCCTAAATATACATGCACCCAATATGGGAGCACCGAGATTCATAGAGCAAGTCCTTAGAGACCTACAAAGAGACTCAGACTCCCACACAATAATAATGGGAGATTTTAACACCCCACTGTCAATATTAGATCAACGAGACAGAAGGTTAACAAGGATATCCAGGACTTGAACTCAGCTCTGCAACAAGCAGACCGAATAGACATCTACAGAACTGTCTACCTCAAATCAACAGAATATACATTCTTCTCAGCGCCATATTGCACTTATTCAAAAATTGACCATGTAATTGGAAGTAAAGCACTCCTTAGCAAATGTAAAAGAACAGAAATTATAACAAACTGTCTTTCAGACCACAGTGCAATCAAATTAGAACTCAGGATTAAGAAACTCACTCAAAACCACACAACTACATGGGAAACCGAACAACTTGCTCCTGAGTGACTACTGGGTAAATAATGAAATGAAGGCAGAAATAAAGATGTTCTTTGAAACCAATGAGAACAAAAACACAACGTACCAGAATCTCTGGGACACATTTACAGCAGTGTGTAGAGGGAAATTTTTAGCACTAAATGCCCACAAAAGAAGACAGGAAAGATCTAAAATTGACACTCTAACATCACAATTAAAAGAATTAGAGAAGCAAGAGCAAACACATTCAAAAGCTAGCAGAAGGCAAGAAATAACTAAGATCAGAGCAGAACCAAAAGAGATAGAGACACAAAAAACCCTCCCAAAAAACAATGAATCCAGGAGCTGATTTTTTGAAAAGATCAACAAAATTGATAGACTGCTAGCAAGACTAATAAAGAAGAAAAGAGAGAAGAATCAAATAAATGCAATAAAAAATGATAAAGAGGATATCACCACCAATCCCACAGAAATACAAACTACCATCAGAGAATACTATAAACACCTCTATGCAAATAAACTAGAAAATCTAGAAGAAATGGATAAATTCCTGGACACATACACCCTCCCAAGACTAAACCAGGAAGAAGTTGAATCCCTGAATAGACCAATAGCAGGCTCTGAAATTGAGGCAATAATTAATAGCCTACCAACCAAAAAAAAAGTCCAGGACCAGACAGATTCACAGCTGAATTCTACCAAAGATACAAAGAGGAGCAGGTACCATTCCTTCTGAAACTATTCCAATCAATAGAAAAAGAGAGAATCCTCCCTAACTCATTTTATGAGGCCAACATCATCCTGATACCAAAGCCTGGCAGAGACACAACAAAAAAAGAGAATTTTAGATGAATATCCCTGATGAACATCGATGCGAAAATTCTCAATAAAATACTGGCAAACTGAATCCAGCAGCACATCAAAAGCTTATCCACCACAATCAAGTCAGCTTCATCCCTGGGATGCAAGGCTGGTTCAAAATCCACAAATCAATAAACATAATCCATCACATAAACAGAACCAATGACAAAAACCACATGATTATCTCAACAGACGCAGAAAAGGCCTTCAACAAAATTCAAAAGCTCTTCATGCTAAAAACTCTCAATAAACTAGGTATTCATGGACTGTATCTCAAAATAATAAGAGCTATTTATGACAAACCCAGAGCCAATATCATACTGAATGGGCAAAAACTGGAAGCATTCCCTTTGAAAACCGGCACAAGGCAAGGATGCCCTCTCTCACCACTCCTATTCAACATAGTGTTGGAATTTCTGGCCAGGGCAATCAGGCAGAAGAAAGAAATAAAGGACATTCAATTAGGAAATGAGGAAGTCAGATTGTCCCTGCTTGCGGATGACAGGATTGTATATTTAGAAAACCCCATCGTCTAAGCCCAAAATCTCCTTAAGCTGATAAGTAACTTCAGCAAAGTCTCAGGATACAAAATTAATGTGCAAAAATCACAAGCATTCCTATACACCATTAACAGGCAAACAGAGAGCCAAATCATGAGTGAACTGCCATTCACAATTGCTACAAAGAGAATAAAATACCTAGGTATCCAACTTACAAGGGATCCAAAGGTCCTCTTCAAGGAGAACTACAAACCACTGCTTGACGAAACAGAAGAGGACACAAACAAATGGAAGAACATACCATGCTCATGGATAGGAAGAATCAACATCGTGAAACTGGCCATACTGCCTAAAGTAATTTACATCAAGATTCAATGCCACCTCCATCAAGCTACCAATGACTTTCTTCACATAATTGGAAAAAAAGACTTTAAAGTTCATATGGAACCAAAAAAGAGCCCACATTGCCAAGACAATTTTAGGCAAAAAGAACAAAACTGGAGGCATCAAGCTACCTGACTTCAAACTATACTACAAGGCTACAGTAACCAAAACAGCATGGTACTGGTACCAAAACAGATATATAGACCAATGGAACAGAACAGAGGCCTCAGAAATAACACCACACATCTACAACCATCTGATCTTTGACAAATGTGACAAAAACAAGCAATGGGGACAGGATTCCCTACTTAATAAATGGTGCTCAGAAAACTGGCTAGCCATATGTAGAAAGCTGAAACTGGATCCCTTCCTTACACCTTACACAAAAAAATTAATTCAAGATGGATTAAAGACTTAACTGTTAGACCTAAAACCATAAAAATCCTAGAAGAAAACCTAGGCAATACCATTCAGGACATAGGCATTGGCAAGGACTTCATGATTAAAACACCAAAAGCAATGGCAACAAAAGCCAAAATTGACAAATGGGATCGAATTAAACTAAAGAGCTTCTACAAAGCAAAAGAAACTACCATCAGAATGAACAGGCAACCTACAGAATGGGATAAAATTTTTGCAATGTACCCATCTGACAAAGGGCTAATATCTAGAATCTACACAGAACTCAAACAAATTTACAAGAAGAAAACAAACAACCCCATCAAAAAGTGGGCAAAGGATATGAAAAGACAATTCTCAAAAGAAGACATCTATGCAGCCAACAGACACGTGAAAAAATGCTCTTCACCACTGGTCATCAGAGAAATGCAAATCAAAACCACAATGAGATACCATCTCAAGCCAGTTAGAAAGGCAATCACTAAAAAGTGAGGAAGCAACAGATGCTGGAGAGGATGTGGAGAAATGGGAATGCTTTTACACTGTTGGTGGGATTGTAAACTAGTTCAACCATTGTGAAAGACAGTGTGGCGATTCCTCAAGGACCTAGAACTAGAATTACTATTTGACCCTGCAATCCCATTACTGGGTATATACCCAAAGGATTATAAATCCTGCTACTATAAAGACACATGCACACATATGTTTATTGAGGCACTATTCACAATAGAAAAGACTTGGAACCAACCCAGGTGTCCATCAATGATAGAATGGATTAAGAAAATGTGGCACACATATACCATGGAATACTACACAGCCATAAAAAAGGATGAGTTCGTGTCCTTGCAGGGACGTGGATGAAGCTGGAAACCATCATTCTCAGCAAACTGTCACAAGGATAGAAAACCAAACACCACACGTTCTCACTCATAGGTGAGAAGTGAACAATGAGATCACTTGGACACAGGACGGGGAACATCACACACCAGGGCATGTCGGGGGTGGGGGGCTGGGGGAAGGATAACATTAGGAGAAATACCTAATATAAATGATGAGTTGATGGGTGCAGCAAGCCAACATGGCACATGTATACCTGTGTATCAAACCTGCATGTTGTGCACATGTACCCTAGAACTTGAAGTATAATAAAGAAAACAAAAAGATATGACAGGCTGGGAGGAAAGGCAGGTGGGGAATTATTGTTTAATGGGCACAAAGCTTTTGTGTAGAATTGTGAAAAGTTTCTGGAAGTAGATAATGGCATGGTTATACAACATTGTGAATGTATTTACTGCCACTGAATTTTACAATTAAAATTATTAAAATAGTAAACAAACAAACAAAAAGTTTGAAGAAGAGAACTGTTATCACCTAAAATCTCTCTTCTCCCCAAGATAACCATGCTAACATTTTGGTGTATTCTGCGTAGACATAAAAAAATAAACTGCATTTTTAAATAAAATTGAGTCACATGATACAAGTGTTTTACTACTCTGCTTTGTTCTCTTAACATTTTATGATAAATATTTTATTGCCATTAAGAATGCTTCCAAAACACAATATTTAGCTGAACAATATTTTTTGGACATTCGGGCTATTTATAATTTTTCACTCTGATATATGGTGCTGGGATGAACAGCTTTAAAAAGAAGTCTTTGATCACATTTCTGATTACTTCCTTTAGAAGATACTTAAAAGTGGAATTACTGGGACAAATGATATAAATATTTTAATGAAAATTTTTATTGCCAAATAATTTCCAGAAATTGGCCAATTTACAGTTCTATCTGCATCTGTCAGTGCAGACACATTGCAAAAACAAGTCAGTATTTTTAAATGCTTTTCAGAGTAGCAGGAGGAAATGGTGTTTCATTTTTTTTTTAACTCCTTTTTTTGATTAATGGTTCTATTGACCAATTCTTAGTTTGTTGACCATTTGGATTTCTTCTTTTAAGAATTGCTTGTTCGTTTCCTTTGGTAATTTTTAAGTTGGTATGTTAGTATTTTTTATTGACTTGATATAATTAGGAGCTGCTTATTTGTCATGCTCGTTGCAAATATTTTTGCCTGTTTTCATTTTACTTTTTAACAATTTTTTATTTTTAAAAGTCAGTCAAATTTAGCAGTGGGGGTCATTTTACTTTTAACTTGTATTATACAGGGATTTTGTAAATATAGCTGGTTTGGGGGCTTTTCTTTGTTTTACGTGGTTAAATCTAACAAGTTACCTTTGTGATTCCTCCCATGATCTCATGCTTATAAAGCTCTCTCCATCCCAAGATCAGTTACACGTGCTCTTATTTTCTTCCAGATAATTAAGAAAAGATATAAAATCACAACACATTAGCATTGCAAGAGTTGGCGAAGTCCTTCATTTCATAGATGATGAAACTCAGGCTTAAGGGGTAAAGTAACTCAAAAACCAGATCACGCAGCCAGTAAGTGGAAAAGCCAAGATTTTCCTTTTGGTTGAGGTATAATTAGCACACAATAAGATGCACACCATCTCAAGTCATCAATTTGATGAGTTTTGATCATTGCAGACACTGTTGTAATCACCACCCAAATTAAGATACAGAATATTTCCACCACCATCAGCAACCACTATCTGAGATCTTTCACTATAGGGTATATTGCCTAGATTTGGATTTTATAAAAACGGAATCATAAAGTACTTTTTAGTGAATATCTTCATTCACTTAGCATAATATGTTTGAGATTCAACCATGCTGTTGTGTCTATCAGCAGCTCATTCGTTTTTTATTCCTGCATAGGATTTGTATGAATCTACTATACTATGAATGTACTATATATACGAATATAATATAATATGTTTATCCATCCTCCTGTTTAGGAACACTTGGGTTGTTTCCAATTTGGGGCTATTATGAGAAAGGCAGATATGAATAAGTATTTGTTTGGACATGTGATTTCATTTCACTTGGGAGTGAAATTGCTGGGGCACTGAATGGATGCACGTTTAACTTGATAACAAAGTAGGGCTAAGGTTTACTATCTGACCCTAGAGACCATGCCCTAAGCCACTGGACACACTGTGCCTCACAGACCCAAGCACTGAGAGATCAAGTTTAAATCCCAGCTATTCCCTTTCCTTGCTGTGAAAATTTTGGCAAGTTCCTTAACCTCTCAGTGCCTGGTTTCCTCATCGGCACAACCGACCCACTCCATCTCCTAGGGGTTGTTGTGAAAATTAAGAGTTAATACAAATAACGCCCTCAGAATGAGATCTTGCACGTGGTTGGTTTATTATTATTGTGTAAGAATGTCTCTACATTTAGTTTGTCAGATACTGGACTCAGAGAACGGTTCTCTTGAAAGTAGCCAGGAAAGGCCTCCCTGTGATGGTGGGGCCACTCTTGAAGACTGCTTGCGGCAGAATGCTGTCCCTTCCCACAAAGTCAGCTGGACCTGCTGTGACTGTCCCAGTGCTCCAATGTGCTGCCTCAAGTGCCCCTGCTGCTTCTGCAGTGCTCATTCTCCAGGTCTTGTACTTGTCCTTGTGGAGTTCAGCACACACAGCTCTCCTGATCAGAAGGTGGCCCTAGCCCGTCCCTGAGGACTCACTGCTTTTAAATACTCCTTAGCACCTGAGCAGGATCCCATACCCTGCTGTACCTCTCCTCCTTGGGGGGCCAACCAAGTTGCACAAGACTCCATTGGCTGTGGCTAATCCCTGATGACCTAGCCTGCAGTCCATCTGGAGGCAGGTCTTCGGAGGGAACGCATTCGCACCCTGGTGTAGTGCTGCTGGGCCTGGATGGCAGAACACCTTTCCAATCCTGAGTGCAGTTGTCCCTCAGAATCCTTGCGGGATTGTTTCCAGAACCCCAAGATTACCCAAATTCATGGATGCTCAAGAATCAAGTTTCAGATGTCAAATTGTCTATAACCTAGGCACATCCTCCTGTAAACTATAAAAATACCTAATACAAAGCCTACACATCATTTCGTGCGCATGAAGTCAACGTAGTTGTCAACAGGCAACAAAAATTCAGGTTTTGCTTTTTGCAACTGTGAAATGTTCTTTCCCAAATATTTCAGTCCTCAGTTGGTTGAATCCATGGATGCAAAAGCCATGAATATGGAGGGTTGACAGTACTTCCTAATTCATTCCAAAATATCACCTACTTCTGCCCTTCCTCCATGCCAATCTTTCCCACTGGATGAGAAGCTCCATAAGGTCAGAGTCTAAGACAATTTAGTCCATGGGGCCCAGGCACATCATTATTCAGGCATTCAGTAAGCATTGTTGATGGATAAGGAAAAATACATTTATGTATAAGTATTCAATGCTTATCCTCTCCTCTCACCCTTGAAGGAGATTTCTGCCTTCCCTCGTATTTCAGCTTCTGGACTTTTATTGAAAAGATCAGAAAAGGGTTGAAAAGAAGAACAGAGCTCAGAGATGCTTTTTAGATTTCTTTGGAAAATAGAAGCAAACTATTAATCCACCAACAGGAGTACTAATAATTTATAATTATGGCTGTGCATATAATAGAGTATATAGTGAAAATGCAAAATCTAATACACACTTTATCCATGGACTCTATCCATGCACTTATCAACATGCATAAATCATGCAAAGTTCAGTTCTTAAAATTTGGAGAGTGATACATGCATACATATATATGTGATACCATTTAAATAAAATTTGAAAAATGCAAAATGTTTCTATTATTACTATGATACCTAGTTATGAACACATACTATGTAGAAATAGTACAAAAACATGTATATAAAATAGTGTGAGAGTGATAAACACCAAATTCAGGAAGAAGGTTATCTAAGTTTGGACCAAATTGTGTAGATAAATTATTTGTGAAGAATAACTGAAAGTTTTGGAGCCACAACTGACTTGATCAGAGTTGCAGTTTAGGACGGTAAATCTTACAAGAGAAATGGAGGAGAAGTTGGTTAATTCAATATTTATCAAGAGTCCATTATCAGCCAGGTGCAGTGATTCACACCTGTAATCCCAATGCTTTGGGAGGCTAAGGCAGGAGGATCAATTGAGCCCAGGAGATTGAGACCAGCCTGGACAACATGGGGAGACTTTAACTCAACAAAAAAAAAAAATTTAAAGTTAGCCAGGCATGCTAGCATGCACCTGTCATCCTAGCCACTCAGGAAGCTGAAAGAAGAGGATTGCTTGAGCCCAAGAGTTCAAGGCTGCAGTCAGCGATGATCACGTCACTGCATACTGCACTCCAGCCTGGGCAACAGAGTGAGACACCATCTCAAAAAAAAAACCAGAAAAATCCATGATGTGTCAAACACTGTTACAGGCACTTGTGAACCAACAGAAACCCTTGCCCTCAGTTGCATTCTTGCTGGTTTCTAGACTTAAGGCAAAAGAGTTTGTTTCACATCTGATCTGGTGAGGGCCTAGAGCCTCAGGATTGGAAATGAGGAGGATGGATTACCCAGGTAGAAGGCACAGCCTGC
The DNA here is from genome assembly GCF_007565055.1 of Rhinopithecus roxellana. Lineage (NCBI taxonomy): Eukaryota > Metazoa > Chordata > Mammalia > Primates > Cercopithecidae > Rhinopithecus > Rhinopithecus roxellana. Next base: position 8,486,399 of record NC_044557.1, on the reverse strand, counting down.
TCAAATGTGCAAGGCACTGCATCAGGTATGAAAATGGGGTGTGGCATCTCAGTGGCCTGAAGGATGGGTGTCCCTGGGTGAAACCAGGAACATAGAAGTGAGAAAGAATGAGCACTTGTTATGTGCCCAGCCCTGCAGCAGGGCCCAAGCTCTGCCAAGGTGGATGTCATGTTCTCTGCCCCCAAGCAGCTCAAATTACTTCTGACAACCATTCATTCAGCAGTTCATTCAGCAAATACTTTCTGAATAAGTGTGCGGAAATCTGTACTGGGTAACTGTCATCCTAGCAAGCTAGCAAGAATGTGATCTACGGCCCCACAGCAGAATGTGGCTGTGGTTTGGGCGGGTCTGGTGCAAAGGTGAGAGGTTCCCTGACTCCAGGCAGGAAGGAGAGTGGGAGAGTTACGATGTGCACTTGTCTCTCACCCCGTTTAAGAACCTGCTCCTCTCCTCCTTAAACACTGTTCATTCCCAGGTCCTGGTCCTTCATGGGCTCAGCCTCCAGACCCACAGGCCACAGCCATAACTCTCCAAACTCAAAACATCCACTCAGGGAAGATAAATCTCTGCTTCTGGAAGGACTCTCTCTAGGCAGGAGGGTTAGAAAGGCTGCCTGAGGCAGCTGACTGCTCCTGTGGGCTGAATGTCACTCTGGCGAAGCAGAAAGCATCTGTCAGTGAGTCAGAGACCTGGGTTTCAGTCTCAGCTCTGCACTAAAAGCTGGGGGACCTTGTGCAACTGCTTCCCTTCTGTGGGCCTCCACTTCTTCATTGGTATGAAGGCACACTTAGATCTCTTGGGGCCACTCCTGCTATAACCATTGTGTTTCGTTTTTGAGGGCTGCTGTAACAAAGCACCACGAGCCGGGTGCCTTAGAGCAAGAAATACGTTTTGTGTAATCGCTCTGGAAGTGAACAGTCTAAGAGCAAGATGACAGCAAGGCTAATTCTTTCTGAGGATTGTGTGGGAGGATCTGTTTCATGTCTCTCTCCTGGCTTCTCCTGGTTTGCTGGCATACTTTGGTGTTTCTTGGCTTAGGGACACATCACCTGGATTTCCGTCTTGATGTTCACATCATGTTCTCCCTGTATGCGTGTGTGCTGTATGTGTGTGGAAGGTGGGGGTGGTGTCTCTAACTTTTTTTTTTTTGAGACACTCTTGCTCTGTCACCCACGCTGGAGTGCAGTAGCATGATCTTGGCTCACTGCAACCTCCACCTCCCAGGTCCAAGCGATTCTCCCGCCTCAGCCTCCTGAGTAGCTGGGACCACAGGTGTACACCACCATGCCCAGCTAATTTTTGTATGTTTAGTAGAGATGGGGTTTCAACATGTTGCCCAGGCCAGTCCCCGACTCCTAGCCTCGAGTGATTCACCTGCCTTGACCTCCCAAATTGCTGGGATTACAGGAGTGAGCCACCACACCCAGCCTGGCATTCTTCTTATAGGACATCAGTCATATTGGATCGGGGCCCACCCTACCTACTCCAGTATGACCTAATCCTAACTCATTATACCTACACCTATTTCCAAATAAGGTCATATTAGTCATATTCTGAGGTATTGTGGGTTAGGAGTTCAACACACAGATTTTGTAGCAAGGACACAATTTAACCCATAATGACCATCCTGACCTTTTAATTCCTCCTCCCAGGGACCTATAGGGTGACTGTAACATTTATCATTCAAACAGGGGATTTTGAGAATGAAAAGGGGAACTACTAACAATTGTGGCAAATGACAGGTGTCACTGGGGACTGGCCCAGGTAAGTGGGGATGCTGGTCCCCTCAGAGGCCTGAAGGATCCACCGGGGCCAAACACGAGGCTGGTTGCAGGGCCAGGGGCTGCTTCCACCTCCCACAAGGTCAATGTGTGACCCAGAGGAAAACTACATCATCTCTCAAAATGAGAATGGACAGAGTGAGGGGAGAGACAGGAATGGGATAAACCACTGCCTGGAGACGTGCGGAGGGACAGGAAGAGGCTGGTGCTGGCATGTGGCACCTGGAGTTTAGTTGGAGAAAAGTCACCATTTTCAAGCAGTAGCGCTTCCTGATGTGTGAGTATGGCCGCAAGTCCGGGTGGGACATGCACAGTGTATGTGGGACTATAGGATGCATGGAGAAGCCCCGCATCTATCTACACCGAGTGTTTAATCCATCCTGGGGGACACTGATTCATGTGAATGATTAGAGGGCATCCTTATGCTCAGTGGAGAAGAACTGGGCTCCTTAGTGCAATCAAAGTTCAGAAAAGAAGGCATTCGGCCAGGCGCAGTGGCTCATGCCTGTAATCTCAGCACTTTGGGAGGCCAAGGTGGGTGGATCACACGGTCAGGAGTTCGAGATTAGCCTGGCCAACATGGTGAAACCCCATCTCTACTAAAAATACAAAAATTAGCTGGGTGTGGTGATGTGCACCTGTAATCCCATCTACTTGGGAGGCTGAGGCAAGAGAATTGCTTGAACCTGGGAGGCAGAGGTTGCAGTGAGCTGAGATCGTGCCACTGCACTCCAGCCTGGGCGGCAGAGCGAGACTCTGCCCCCCAAAAACAAAGAAAAGAGAAAAGAAAAAGAAGTATTTGAGTGCTGTAAAGTAACTGGGAGATTTGTGCTCACAAAGGTCACTTGAGAGCAGAGGAACGAAAGTCCAGTCATGTAAGGGACAGACTAGAGTAGCCTAAGTAAACATGGCCTCGAAAGATGAACTGAGAAATGCTCTTCCCATCTCCATTTCCTATATTCTCGTGGAATCAGCATAATTTCTTCCTTAAATATCTGATAGTACTCTTCAGTGAAGCCACCTGGGCCTGCAGTACTCTTTGTGGGAAAGTTTTAGATTATTAATTCAATCTCTTTCACTGATGTGAGTCAATTGCATATTTTTACTTCTTCTTGAGTCAGTTTTGGTAAGTGGATTGCTTTAGTGGACCTGTCCTTTTCATCTAGGGTATCAAATTTATTGGCATAGAATTTTTCAAAATAGTACTTTATTAATGCCTTTGGGATCCTTATGATGTCCTAGATACAGTAAACATATGGCACAGTCATGTACCACATAACGTTTTAGCCAACAATGGACTGAATATGCAATGATGATCCCATAAGAGTAAAATGGAGCCGAAGAATTCTGGTCACCTAGTGAAGTCATAGCCATCATAACATTGTAATACAATTACTTTATTTTTTAATAAATTTAGTGTAGCCTAGGTTTACAGTATTTATAAAATCTATGGAAGTGTACAGTAATATCCTCAGCCTTCTGAATAGTCCATTCTCACACTGCTATAAAGAAATACCTGAGACTTCATAATTTATAAATAAAAGAGGTAGGGTTGGCTCACAGTTCCACAGGCTGCAGAGCAAGCATAGCAGCTTTTGCTTCTGGGGAGTCCTCAGGAAACTTACAATCATGGTGGAAGGGGAAACACCCATCTCACATGGCAGAGGCAGGAGGAAAACAGAGGTGGGGGCAGGTGCCACACACTTTTAAACAACCAGGCCTCTTAAGAATTCTATCATGAGAACAGCACCGGGGAATAGTGCTAAACCATTAGAAACTGCCCCCATGATCCAATCACCTCCCACCAGGTCCCACCTCCAGTACTGGCAATTGGACATAAGATTTGTGTGCAGACGCAAATCCAAACCATGCCACCTTCACATTCACTCACCACTTACTCGCTGACTCACCAAAGCAACTTTCCGTCTCACAAGCTCCATTCACAGTAAGTGTTCTGTACAGGTCTACCACTTTTGATCTTTTGCACTATAGTTTTACTTTATCCTTTCTATGTTTAGATACACAAAAACTACTGTGTTACAATAGGCTCTACCATATAGCCTAATTGTGTGGTAGGCTGTACCATCTAGGTTTGTGTATGTGCATTCTGTGATGTTTGCAGTGATAAAATCACCTAATGACACATCTCTCAGAATGTAACCTGCTGTTCAGTGATGCATGACCACTGTCATACATGTGATCTGTCACTGACTAAAATGTTATTTGGTATGTGATGATATTATAAATCTTGCAAAGTATTATTACAAAGGAGTCAACAATCTTTTAAAGAAATTCAAAAAGGAAGGAAAGTATCTTTTATATTTAATCAAATATTTTCTGTTTCTGGCACTTTTCATTGCTTTTTGTATCTAATGTCTCTCTATCTGGTATCATCTTAATTCTGCGTTAAGAACTTCATTTAGCATTTCTAGTAGGGTAGGCCTCTTGGATAAAAATTCTCTCCGCTTTTGTTTGTCTAAAAAGTCTTCACTTCACCTTTTCTTATTTTTGGAAGACACTTTTGCTTGGAATAGAACTTTTGTCGACAAGTTTCTTTCCTTCCCTCCCTGCTCTTCAAAGACACCACTTCATTGTGTCTGACTTGTGTAGTTTCCAACACAAAAACAGCCTTAAATTTTATATTTGCTCTCTAATACATAACATGTCTCTCTTTTTTTGTTGTTGGCTGGGTTGCTTTTTTAAAATTTTCATTTGATCACGTTTGCAGCAATTTGCTTATGATGTGCCCTCAGGTGCTTTTCTTTGTATTTTCCTACTTGAAATTCTCAGAGCTTTTTGAATTGGTGCCTTTCCAGTTTTTATAGATTTGAGCATTTTTTAGCCATCATTTCTTCAAATATTTATTCTGCCCCCTTTTCTGGGACTCTAATTACATATACATTGACCAACTGATATTGTCCAATGTGTCACAAAATTCTGTTCATTTTTTCCTAGCAATTCATCTTTTTTGTTTTGTTTTGTTTCGAGACAATGTCTTGCTCTTTTGCCCAGGCTGCAGTGCAGTGGTGCAGTCTGAGCTCACCGCAACCTCCACCTCCTGGGTTCAAGTGATTCTCCTGCCTCACCCTCTCTAGTAGCTGGGATTACAGGCACCCACCACCATGCCCAGCTAATTTTTGTATATTTAGTAGAGAGGGGGTTTCACCATGTTGGTCAGGCTGGTGTTGAACCCCTGACCTCAGGTGATCTGCCCATCTTGGCCTCCAAAAGTGCTGGGATTACAGGCGTGAGCCACCTGTAATTCACTGCTCCTGGTGAATTTTTTATTTTAATTGAGCATTTCTATGATTCTATCTTCGTTCCTTTCTTGGCATATCAGTTATACTTCTCCTACCTTTTTTCAGTCATTGCCCTAGAATTTGCAATATACATTTAAAACTAAGCCAAGCCCACTTTCAAATAACAATATACTGCCTCATGGGTAGTGTGAGTACATTATAATAACAAAATAACCCAAAATCCTTTTATTACTCCTTGTGTCATTGCTGTCATTCATTTCATTTATATGTAAGCATACACAAGTGTGTATATATAAGTATAGTTGTCACAAGCATATAATATATATGTATTCAGTTATAAATCTTATGTATATATCTTACGTACATAATTGAAGGTACAGTTGCTGTTATTATTTTGAACAGTTATGTGTTAGATCAATTAAGAATAAGAAAAATAGGCCAGGTATAGCGGCTCACACCTGTACTCCTAATACTTTGGGAGGCTGAGACAGGAGAATCGCTTGAGCCCAGGAGTTAGAGACCAGCCTGGGCAACACAGTGAGAACCCACCTCTATTTTCAGAATAATAATAATCTAAAAAAGAAAAAAATTAATAAGAAGAAAAATAAACTTTTTTATATTGATGTTCTTCCTTTCTTTATGTAGATCTAAATTTCTGACCTATACTATTTTCCTTCTCTCTAAAGAACTTCTTTTAACATTTCTTACAAGGCAGATCCACTGGCAAATAAATTCCCTACGTTTTTGTTTGGCTGAGAATGTCTTTATTTTTTCTTGACTTTTGAGGATAATTTCACAGGGTACAGCATTCTAGGCTGGCAGGGTTTTTCTCCCAAACCTTTAACTATTTCACTACATTCTCATCTTGCTTGCATGGTTTCTGAGGAGAAGTTGGATGCAATTCTTAGCTTTGCATCTCTCTAGCTAAGCTGGTTTTTCCTTCTGGCTTCTTTCAGGATATTTTTCTTTATTTTTGGTTTTCTGTAGTTTGAAAATGACATGTCTAGGTGTAGTTGTTTTGGCATTTATCCTGCTTGGTGTTCTCTGAGCTTCCTGGACCTGTGGTTTGGTGTTTGACATTAATTTTGGAAAATTATTGGTCATTATTATTTTAAACATTTCTTCCGTTCCCTTTCTCTTTTTATTCTCCTTCCGGTATTCCCATTACATGTATGTTACACCTTTTGTAAGTGTCTCACAGTTCTGTTTCTTTTTTGCAGTCTCTGTTCTCTTTGCTTTTCAGTTTTAGAGGTTTCTATCGATCTATCCACAAGCTCAGAGATTCTTTCCTCAGCTATGTCCAGTCTACTAAGAAATCCATCAAAGGACTTGTCCATTCTTCCTTTCTCTCACAGTATTATTGATCTATGGTATTTCCTTTTGGTTTTTCCCCTTAGGATTTCCATCTCTCTGCTTATATTACCTGTCTGTTCCTGCATGCTGTCTACTCTATCCATTATGACCCTTAGCATATTAACAGGAGTTGTTTTAAGTCTCCTGTCCTAATTCTAATATCCCTAACACGTCTGGTTCTAATGCTTGCTCTGTCTCTTCAAACTGTGTCTTTTGTTCTTTAGTATGCTTTGTAATTTTTTCTTTACAGCTAGACATGATGTAGTGGGTAAAGGAAATGCAATAAATAGACCCTTAGTAATGTGGCGGTAAGGTGTATGTGTAGAGGGGGAATAAGCATTCTATATTTCTATGATGAGGTTTCTGTCTCTTAGTGAGTCTGTGCCTCTGGACTGTGAACTCCACAATTTTTCTCCACCTTAGGTTGGACAGGATGACTAGAGTGGCTGAAGTTGTGTTATTTCCCCTCTCCTACATAGAAGGGTTAGGACTGGCTGGATTTGGGCATTTCCTCCTTCCCTCCCAGGTCATTAGGCTCTGATAAAATTCCAGCAGGTTAGACTCTAGTTAACTAATTTCTCCCGACAGCAGACCTTGTTAAGACAGTGTTCTGGCGTATTTCAAAATGGCTCCTTTCTCTCGCCCGTCCTGCTGAAAGCGTGATGAGATTTTTCTCCAGTATTTACTTTGAGAACCTGGTTGATATCCTGAAGACAAAACTCACATAAGTGTGGGGGGGGGGGTCTCCTAAGACTGGGTCTCCCTAGAGCTTTTAAGTCTCAGATTTGTCCATGCCCAGACTCCATCCAGCAGCTTGTCAATTACAGTTCCGGTTTTCCCAGGCAGCAGTGGTTCCTGCAGAGGTTGCTGCTCTAATGTACTGTGATTCTCTGTATTTGCTTGTCTGTCTCTTTAATTTAGGGAGGAGTAGTTTGCCCTATTCTCTTATGCATCTAAGAAGAATGGTTGATTTTTCAGTTTGTTCAGCTCTTATTGTTAGGACAGAGTGGCAACTTCTAAGTTCCTTATATGGAGAACAGAAAACCAGGAGTTGCGTTTTTCATTTCAGATATTATATTTTTCCACTCTAGAATTTCTGTTTTTTTTTATATCTTCTATTTTTCTCTCTCCATTATCTTCATATTTTCCACTAGATTTTTAAGCATATTTATAATGGATTTTTTAAAATAAATTTTTAATTTAGAATAATTTTAGATTTGTAGGAAAGTTGTAAAGGTAGTATAAAGTTACTGTACACCATTCCCTAGATTCCCTTAATGTTAACATCTTGCATGACTATGGTACATCTGTTAAAAGTATGTGCTTTTGGCCGAGTACAGTGGCTCACGCCTGTAATCCCAGCACTTTGGGAGGCCAAGGCAGGCAGATCACTTGAGGTCGGGAGTTCAAGATCAGCCTGGCCAACATCGTGAAACCCCATCTCTATTAAAAATACAAAACTTAGCTGGACGTGGTGGCACACATCTATAGTTCCAGCTACTTGGGAGGCTGAGGTGGGAGAATTGCTTGAACCCAGGAGGTAGAGGTTGCAGTGACTCGCCACCACAGTCTAGCCTGGGCAATACAGTGAAACCCTGTCTAGAAAAAACAAAACAAAACAAAACAAAAGTATGTGTTCTGAGTTAAACTGAATTCCCCAAAAAAGATATTGAAGTCCTAACCCCTGGTACCTGTGAATGTGACCTTATTTGCAAATAGGGTTTTTGTAGATGTCGTTAGTTAGGTTAAGATGAGGTCATACTAGAGTATAGTGGACCCTAACTCCAATATGACTGGAATCCTTATAAGAAGAGACACACAACAAGAAGGCTGTGTTATGAAGGAGGCATAGACTGGAGTGATGCATCCACAAGCCAAAGAATCCCAGGGTTCGCCAGTGACTACCAGAAGGCAGAGAGAGGCCGGAATGATTTCTCCCTAAAGCCCTTCAGAAAAAGCACCATCCTGCCAACATCTTCCTACCAGACTCAAGGCTCCAGAACTGTGAGAAATACATTTATATTATTTTTAAGCCACCCTGTTTCTAATACTTTGTTACACAGTCCTAGAAAACTAATACAAGGAAGATACTAACATTGGTACATTACTATACAGCAAATTCCAGACTTTGTTCAGTTTTCACCACTTTTCCCCTTAATGTCCTTTTTCTGTTCTGGAATCCAGTCCAGGAGACTGTGTTTGCATTCAGACATTGCATTTATCCTGTCTCCTCTGGACTGGGACACTTTCCAAACTTTGCTTTCCATGATCTTAAAAGTACTGGTCAGCATTTTGTACATGCTTCTCAGTTAGAGTTTCTTTGATATTTTTCCTAGTGTTAGGCTAGAGTTTTTTTAAAAAAAAATACCAGAGAGGTGAAGTGCCCTCTTATAACATCATATAGGAGATAAATGATATTAACCAGATATATCAGCAGGTATACAAACCTTGATAAACTGGTGAAGATCGTATCTGTCAGATCTCTGGCTGTGAAGTTACCATTTTCCCCTTCCATCCTCTATTTCTTGCAAGTGAGTCACTAAGTCCAGTCACGCTCAAGCGGATGGAAATAGGGAAAACTAAATTTCTTTTCTGCTAAATCCACATGTCTGTCATTTCTGGGTTTCTTTTGAGTAATTTTTTCTCTCCTGGCTATGGGTCACATTTTTCCTGCTTCTTTGCAAATCTAGTGCTTTTGTGAATGTTACATTCTTGAGTGTCAGATTTTGTTGCATTTCTTTCAAGAGTGTTGGACTTTATTCTGGCTTTCAGGTAAGTTATTCACACATCAGTTGAATAGTTTGGGCTTTAAAAAAAAGAAAACCTTTTTATCAAGCAGGAGGTCTAGAGAAGTGTTACTCTAGATTAGTTAAGTACCTCTCCCAAGATGTGTACCTTCTGCAGCTGTTCTAGTATTAAACTAGGCTTCTCCAAGCTACCTGGTGGAATTGAATGAGTCCCAGTCTGATGTAAGCTCTGGAGATCTCTCGGCCAGCAGCCTCTCAGCAATTGTTCTTTCCCTAGTGGTTGTTCTTTGCCCATTCTCAAGGATGCCATCCTGCTCAGCCCCAGACTCAAGAGGACCCCTCTGCACATTTCTGGGGTCACTTTCTGAGTAGTTTATTCATCTCTATTCTCTGCCTCAAAAGTCCGAGCTTCCTCAGTCTCCAGAACTCCAATCTCTGCCTCAACAAGACCACTGGGGATTCACTCTCCCTGCACCCTTGTTCAGAAATCCCCCACAAGCAAAGACCCAGGGAAATTGTAGGGCTTACTTGCTTCATTTTCCTTCTCCCAGCAATCATAGTCTCAGGCTACCCACTACCCAGTGTCTGACAATTGTCATTGCACATGTCTTTCTTGTCCAGTTTTTCAGCTGTGCATGACAGGGAGACAACTGCAGATGCTGTTACCACTCATGGCAGGGGTGCTTATAAGTTCGTTTCTTTCTTTCTCTCTCTTTCTTTCCTTCCTTCCTTCCTTCCTTCCTTCCTTCCTTCCTTCCTTCCTTCCTTCTCTCTCTCTCTTTCTTTTTTCTTTCTTTCTTTCTTTCTTTCTCTCTCTCTCTCTCTCTCTTTCTTTCTTTCTTTCTTTCTTTCTTTCTTTTGGCAGAGTTTCACTCTTGTTGCCCAGGCTGGAGTGTGCAATGGTGTGATCTTGGCTCACTGCAACCTCCGCCTCCTGGGTTCAAGCGATTCTTCTACCTCAGCCTCCCGAGTAACTGAAGTTTCCATAGCTCTTCTCTGCCCTCCAGTCCCTGAGAGAAGTAACCACTTGCTATAGTCCCTGCCTTGTAATACCTTAGGAGTCGGTTGAGCCTTTTCAGTTTTCCAATACAACTAGAGAGCTGTGCTGCTAACAGGGATTTACACTGTGCTCTCTCCATGGGAGTAATGTGTGTTTCCATCTCCCATCGGGACTGCCCACCTTCCTTCAGTGTAAAAGAGAGAGATGGAGTAGAGGGCTGGTGGCTTGGTGACAGGTGATATGGATGTTCACCTTTTTCTGCCAAAAGCAAAGGGTCCTACAACTAGAGGGGAGGCCCAGGAAGAGTTCCCAGGGGAGCCCACAAGGTGTTCCCTGGAGTTGAGAGGCCCCAGGTCAAGTGTCCAACCTTTACAGGAGAGTCAGACGGCCAAAGCATGTGTTGCTATGTGGAAGGGCCAGCGATGTGAGGGTTGTCCTGGAGTGCCTCTCAGGGACTGGCAGGGCCAAGGAGCCAGGTGCTTCCTCTGGGTAAGCCATGCTAGCCAGGCATGGTGGCTCATGCCTGCAATCCCAGCACTTTGGGAGGCCAAGTCAGGAGGATCAGTTGAGGGCAGGAGTTTAAGACCAGCCTGGGCCACATAGCAAGACCCTGTCTCTACAAGATATAAAAATAAATTAGCTGGGCTAATGGGCCTAATGGTGCCTGCCTGTGGTCCCAGCTACTCAGGAAGCTGAGGCAGAAGGATCACTTGAACCAGGGAGATCAAGGCTGCAGTGAACCATGACCTCAGCACTACACTCTAGCCTGGGTGATAGAGTGACACCCTGTCTCAAAAATAAAATAAAATAAAATGAAAAATAAAGGCCGTGTTCACAAGAGCACCCTCCAGGACCAGATAGCCCCAGCAGACAGGTACAGGCCGGGCCTCCAGGAGCAGGAACTGAGGGAACAGTGTCACGTGGAAGATGGGAGGTCCCCAAGGGGAGGGGAGAGAGTGTCCAATAATTCCTAGAAGTCTCCAGAGAGAAAGCATTGCCTTGGGCACCAACCGGCCCAGTTAGAAGGCACCTACTCAGTTCCTATCGCCAGCCAAGGATGACCACTTCACCCCTTTATGGCTCCCCACCTCCCTCTCACCCACCTCCCAACAAGCAGGAGAGCCAGCAGGGGCTGTTGAACTAAGTCTGGTCTGAAACTGCCTCTTTGACTATTTTAAGTTTGGCCTCAAGTTCTTTCCGTGCATAGTGAGCTGTAAGCTACCTGGAGGCTGAACAGACTGCAGCCTACTCTTGTGCCAATCACCGAGTTTCTGGCAATTGAAGGCGGCCAACTGTTCAGACTCTGTTCACATAAGGCAAGTGCCCAGCTGCAATCACCCTGCTGTTTCTGCACCTCATTTCTGTGTTCTGTTCCTCACTTTCCCTTCTTTGTCCATAAACTTTCTTCCACCACGTGGCTATGTTGGAGCTTCTTGGAACCTATTCTGCTCCCGGGTTGGCCCAATGTGTGAATCATTCTTTGTTCAATTAAAGTCTGTTAAATTTAATGTTTTTTTAAAAAATTTGATGTTGTTCAAATTTACAAGAAAAAAACAAACAACCCCATCAAAAAGTGGGCAAAGGATATGAACAGACATTTCTCAAAAGAAGACATTCATACAGCCAACAGACACACGAAAAAATGCTCATCATCACTGGCCATCAGAGAAATGCAAATCAAAACCACAACGAGATACCATCTCACACCAGTTAGAATGGCAATCATTAAAAAGTCAGGAAACAAGAGGTGCTGGAGAGGATGTGGAGAAATAGGAACACTTTTACACTGTTGGTGGGATTGTAAACTGGTTCAACCATTGTGGAAAACAGTCTGGCGATTCCTCAAGGATCTAGAACTAGAAATACCATATGACCCAGCCATCCCATTACTGGGTATATACCCAAAGGATTATAAATTATTCTACTACAAAGACACATGCACACGTATGTTCATTGCGGCACTATTCACAATAGCAAAGACTCGGAATCAACCCAAATGTCCATCAGTGACAGACTGGATTAAGAAAATGTGGCACATATACACCATGGAATATTATGCAGCCATAAAAAAGGATGAGCTTGTGTCCTTTGTAGGGACATGGATGCAGCTGGAAACCATCATTCTTAGCAAACTATCGCAAGAACAGAAAACCGGACACCACATGTTCTCACTCACAGGTCGGAATTGAACAATGAGATCACTTGGACTCAGGAAGGGGAACATCACACACTGGGTCCTATTATGGGGTGTGGGGAAGGGGAGAGGGATGGCATTGGGAGTTATACCTGATGTAAATGACGAGTTGATGGGTGCTGATGAGTTGATGGGTGCAGCATACCAACATGGCACAAGTATACATATGTAACAAACCTGCACGTTGTGCACATGTACCCTAGAACTTAAAGTATAATAAAAAAAATTAATGTTGTTTAAGGTTTTTCTTTTATCACGGAGGAGGAAGAGGCATGGAGAGGGAAAAGACATACCCCTTCCTCTACTGCAGGTTTAGGAGGCTGTGGGGCAGGGGGAGTGGAAAGTTTAACTTCAATAAGAATGTTAAGGCCGGGTGCGGTGGCTCGCGCCTGGAATCCCAGCACTTTGGGAGGCTGGGGCATGCAGATCACTTGAGGCCAGAAATTCAAGACCAGCCATGACCAACATGGTAAAACTCTGTCTCTACTAAAAATACAAAAATAAACCAGGCATGGTGGTGCACACCTGTGGTCCCAGCTACTCAGGAGGCTGAGGCAGGAGAATCGCTTGAAACTGGGAGGAGGAAGTTGCAGTGAGCCAAGATGGCGTCACTGTACTCCAGCCGGGGTAACAGAGTGAGACTCCATCTCAAACAAAAACTAAAATAAAATAAAATAAAAACATTTGAAAACTCCCTTAGATTAGTCTGGACTATTTGGTACAGGAAGACGAGATGGTGTCTTAGTACCTGCAAAGGACCAGAAAGCAATGGAATCTAAATGAGGCCCCCAGGACAGGGATCCAATGGAGCAGGCGGGAAAGGCAACCAGGTGGAAAATAGAAAACTATTTCATTATTTCAGCCCCAGCCTAACTCCTTCAGTAAACCAGTTACAAATATTAGATGCATAAAAATCTTCACAGGAAAAGAGATGGGAGCCGAGAGTCCTGGACAAAGAGCAGGTTGCTGCTCTAACTTCCCTCAGTGCCCCGCCACCCCGTGGCTTCCCCTGCCGGCCACCCTGAGTTCCCCTGTACTCCACCCCATGGCTTCCCCTCCAGGCTGCTCTGTCTTTCCTGAGTCCCCCAACCCATGGCCTCACCTGCAGGCTGGTGGCAGTCCTCGGCTCTAGACCTTCCCCATGACCCAAGGGTACTCTCAGGGTGGAGCCAGAAACACCAGCCCTAGCTCCCACACACACCTGAAGACCTGTGTCCCTGCCTAACCATGTGGGATCCTAGCACAGGTATGTAGATATGACAGGCACCTGCACTGCAGCTGGAGAGAAGAAATAGATCAGGTGTCAGTCAGCAGCCCTCAGCAAACCATATGAGGCTAGAGCATGCGTCACCCTAGGAAAAAGGAGCCTCTTCCATGAAGAACATCTTCTCAAACCACCTGTCAGGAAAGACCAGTTGTTTTTTCTGTCCAATCTGTCACAGGTCTATATTTTGTAAAATGCAATACAAATGAGTTATTAGGAAAAATTGAATAAAAACAAAGCACACAAAATGCAAGCTGAGAATGTGCATTATTAGATTGGATGGACATAAAATTACTCCATCAAATTACAATTTCTGTACTTATTTCTTCATGGACCAGCCACAGCCAGTCCACGGACCACGCTGTGAGCAGCCCCAGCCCTGCCAGGGACTGTTCATGGCAGCCAACCCTGGCCACTGCACTGCCCAGGAGGCTGCTCATTAAAACTTGCAGGCCATTTGGCAGACCTAGGCCATGCCTTTCGTGTCTCCCTGCTGGCCTCTCCAGCCTCCTTAAAGCCACTTCTGATTAGAGCAGTCCCCCTGGCATCAGCCTTCAGCAGACCGCCCAGCATGGATCCATGTCCTCCTTCTCTGACTGCTGTGCCCTCTTCCTGACCTCACGTATCCAGTCCTGACCACTCTCAGGCTCCACTTCACTGCCCCACCTTGTGAGTTCTCCCGATACCATCACTCTGAGGATTTTCAGGGGAGTTCATCCACACTTCTCTTATTTCTCATTTCACTTCCTACTCAGCACTGGGGTTCTTACACCAACCTCTTACCTTCCCTGTGAGACTGTAAAATCCTTGGAGGTAGAATTCATTTCTGACTTATCTTTGCATCCTTCATAAGAGTTGGTACAGTGGCTACTGTCAAACCACTGACTTTTATTAATGATTGAAAACAGTAAGGCCAGTCACAGTGGCTCACGTCTGTAATCTCAATACTTCGGGAGGCCAAGTTGGGAGGATCACTTGAGGTCAGGCATTTGAGACCAGCCTGGCCAACACAGTGAAACCCCATCTCTACCAAAAACTACAACCATTAGCCAGATGTGGTGGTGTGCACCTGTAATCCCAGCTACTCTGGAGGCTGAGGCAGGAAAATCACTTGAACCCACGAGGCAGAGGCTGCAGTGAGCTGAGATCACACCACTGCACTCCAGCCTGGGTGACAGAGTGAGACCCTGTCTCAAATTTAAAAATATATATATATATATATATATATATATATCCCTGAATCTAGATGGAGTCATTTGGACAGAGATAAGCAGCTGTTTGTCTGTTCTTCCTACCTCGAATGCCAGTAAGGCCCAGACCCTGAAGGCCCCCAGCCCGGGAAGTTCCCTCAGCACTGGGGAAAAGGGTCGGTTGCTAAGTGGACACTTTGACTGACTCTGTGCCTCTCTGAGCCCTTCAGAAAACGAGGACACCAGCTGTCCCCTGTCTCAGTTGAGCAGGATGTCTCCTTTCATTTCTCCTGGGCCTCTTACTCCCTAGCAGGGTGTCAGAGCCCACTGCCAGTTGTCCCAGGATGGGGAAGCGGCCCCGACAGATGGAAGATAGCTCAGTGCAGTGTGAAGGGAAACGGCTTTTGTTTCAGCCCCCGGTGTGTGTGGCAGGCACGAGGCATGATGACAGGGTGATGAGCTGTGGAAGGAATGCACCACAAGGCTGGAACACAATCGTGCTTTGTTTGTGTTCCTGCATCTGAGAATGCCCCTGGACTGATGGCAGCGACCAGGCCCAATGTGCCACATTTCATCCCACAGGCACCAATCCACACCCCCCGCCCCCACAGCAGAGAGGTGGCTCTTCCTGCAATCCAGCTGTGATGCGCCTGCTGTAAATCAGCGTGGCTCCCCCCAAGTCAAAGGCTGTCTGAACAAGGTGACAGAGAAATGCAAGGAGAACGGACAGCCTCATCTGGCTCTGCCTTGGAGGAGGAGACAGCCTGGCCTCCCACAGCCGGGACAGGTTCCCTGTGTGCAGCGCCGCCTGGGAGAGGGTCCCCAGCATGAACTCCTGCTGTGACACCCCTCAAAACCGGAGTCCTGTGACAAGGACGGTATCTTTAGCTATGAAGGGGAGTCAAGAAACACTCCTCATTTCTCCTTCCCCCAGCCCCTGGCAACCTTCAACCTATTTTCTGTCTCTTTGACTTTGACTAATGCAGATACCTCACATAAGTGTAATTATATAGTATTTGTCTTTTTGAGACTGGCTTACTTCACTTGAACCCAGGAGGCGGAGGTTGCAGTGAGCCGAGATCGTGCCACTGCACTCCAGCCTGACAACAGAGCAAGACTCAGTCTCAAACAAACAAACAAAAAAAATTGAGAAACAAGATAAAACCATGCCCTGATGACTATAAAGTGTGTGCACCCCCATCCACCAGTATTTCAGCCTAGCCTCACCGGAGCTCATTGACCAAGTTAGGACAAAATCCACCTCCTCTGTTACCTTCCCTATCAGAGTCTGTATGTGAGGTTCCCAGAAATTCCTTCTTTGCAGATCTATGGCTTTTTTGTTGTTTCGTTGTCTGGTTGGGTTTGTTTTGATGTTGGTGGTGTTTTGGTTTGTATCTCTGCCTTCTGACTATGGTTTTTCAAGTGCTGCAGCAAGGACTCTTGCAGAATTAACTTCACATAAAAGATTCAAATGAACAACGTATTCAGAAGAAAACATCCCAGGTTTGCTGGCCAGCTCAGCTCTCCACACTTTGCACTGGCAGGGATCATTCTAAAAAGTGATCCCAAGGGGAGTGAGCCAGATGCAGACATTTAACTGTTCTGCAAGATAAGGACTTGGAAGCATCTTATAAGTGAGTGCTCAGCATTCAAGGTCCTGGCTCTAAGTTTTATGAGCCCTAATTCTGATCCAGTGTCAGCCACTGGATTCTCTGCCAAAGAAATACTGGAAAACCAGCTTTTCTTCAGTTTCATTGGTATGTCAGCCGCTGATGGACATCGTCTGTGAAGCCAGACCAACCTTTAAAACATCCAAATATACTGGAATGAGTGCATCATTTTCCTTTCGTAATGGAAAAGCAAAGCTAGTTTAATGGAAGACGACGTCAACCCAATAGTGCCAACAGGGGGTGGGGTAGAGGCTCCCAGGCAGGGACAGGAAAAGTCCTGGAGTGCTGCCCAACTCTCCCCACTTTAAAGTCACTTGCTTTTCCCCAGAGAGCCCCACCAGGCCTTGCTCTGCCACACTCTGAAGTCCAATTGGTTCAATTCATTCCTCTTCTTTCTTAACCACCCCGTACAAGTTTCTTGAATTTAAGGCAAGTGCAAGGCACTGTACTGAGGGCAATGGCAGTGGGGAGGGAGACACAGAGCTCATATTACACATGGCAGCTGCCCTCATGGTGCTGACAGACAAGTGGAAGCAATGAAGGGACGTTCAAGAAAAAGAGTTATCAATACAAGCCGGGCAGGGGGTGGTTTACATCTGTAATCCCAGCACTTTGGGAGGCTGAGGCAGGCCTCACCTGAGGTCAGGAGTTTGAGACCAGCCTGGGCAACATGGTGAAAACTCGTCTCTACTAAAAATACAAAAACTTAGATGGGTGTGGTGGCGGGTGCCTGTAATCCCAGCTACTCTCAGGAGGCTGAGGCAGGAGAATCGCTTGAACCTGGGAGGCAGAGGTTGCAGTGAGCCGAGATCACACCACTGCACTCCAGCCTGGGCAACAGAGTGAGACTCCATCTCAAAAAAAAAAAAAAAAAAAAAAAACAAAGGTGATCAATACAATGCAGACTTGGTACCACAGTTTAACATTCCACTCGACCCCAAGTATGGTAGGGGCTTCCAGCAGAGGGGCCAGTGAGGAGGGGCAGTCCCAGTGGTCTGGCGTTAGAGCTACATTGTACACACAGACACCAACGTAAACACAAGCACACATCGCAATGCCAGCACCCACACACGCTGACACTGATATGCACCCACACGCATAAACACGCACCCTAAAACAGGGATGTGCTCTTCCCACACCAGTGCAGGGATACATTTTTTTTTTTTTTAACATTCCTCTCCTAAAAGAAACGATAAATGGGTTGGGCATGGTGGCTCGTAACTGAAATTCCAGTGCTTTGGGAGGCCAAGGCAGGAAGATTGCTTGAGTTGGAGACCAGCCTGGGCAACATAGCAAGATGCCATCTCTACAAAAAATACAAAAATTAGCCAGGCATGGTGATGCACTCCTGTAGCCTCAGCTATTCAGGAGGCTGAGCTGCGAGGACTGCTTGAGCCCAGGAGTTTGAGGCTGTAGTGAGCTATGATCATGCCACTGCACTCTAGCCCGGGGCAACAGGGCAAGACCTGTATCTAAAATAAGTAAATAAATAAATAAGAAATGATAAATGGAGAAAAGCCCTGGGCTTCCTAAAGCAGTTTGGAGGCCCAAGAAGACAGCACGGCTGAATTTATAACATATCACCGTCTTTTGCCCCACTCTAGACAGGTTTCATATGTACCTTATAAAATGTACACCGCAAGTTCCTGGAAGGGGTGGGGTTTTTAAAGGAGTAGATTAGTGTTCATGGGAGGTAGCTGCTAGAATTCCAGGTGAAGAAGAGAAGCACCAAGCTCAGAGTGTTTTTTGCAGAATTCCAAGTCCTCTCTGCAGATGTTCATTTATTCTTGTAAGTGGATGCTGGGCTTTTGTTTTATGTACCCTGGCTCAATTTCAGCACAGGTCAAGTTCAAATGCTTCATGCAGCGTGGACAGTGATGAGCCTTGAGGAAGTCCAGGTGGTTCTGATTAGGTCTGGAAGCACATAACTCGTCCAATAGAGAACCCAATCAATTGCAAAGGTCTGGGTCCCTGTTCCTGCCTGCTGGGTCCAAGTTTCATTCCTGTTGGAATGTAACTTCCCGATCAAAGACAAAATCTTTGATTCCTTCTTCCCACCTACCCTCCCCACAAAAAGTCACCAAGAAAAAAAAAAAAAGCTGGCTTGGAATTGAGGCTCCAGAGGTTTATTTGGACACCACCCACCCTTTGTAAATCAACATTTTAACGAGTTAAGTGCACATGAATCAGAAACACAGGGTCACATTTCCTCTGAAATACTTGGGGGTGGGGGTGCAAAATGCACTCCGAATTTGGCCTAGTCCAGAATCAAGACGCAGGCCAGGCCCTTGTCAAGATTCTCTCATCCCAGCGTTTGGCCCAGCTGCCGGGACCAGTACACCCAGCCGTCCTCAGCTGGGTCAGGACTGAGCAGAATGGTGTTTACATGCCCTGCCAGCCACACCACTAGGATAATCCATGCCAACCCCACAGAACGGGAGGCAAGCGATACTGAGAACAATGAAGGGGTCTGACATGGAAATTTCAGTAGGAAACAAGCAATTACATGAGAACAAACATTCCCAGTGCCACTTACAACAATTGGAACACAACAGTGATTATAAAAATGAGAGCAACAAATTGAAAGCTGGGGCAGCTTGCACCTTAAAACAAATTGTCCTCTGGGGCAGAGCTACGACCCTCTCCCTGGGCAACTGTGTGACTGTGTGTGTGTGTGTGTGTGTGTGTGTGTGTGTGTGTGTCTAACACATGAATTTTATTTGACTTGACTTAGAGGCTGGATCTTTTATCCCTGCATTAGAAACCACTTCTCCTGCGCAAACTGGTTTCCATCCACCAGGCAGGGAGGAAACAGTGAGAAAACTGGAGAGGATTTTCTCACTGTGGGAAAACATGCACAGCAGGGGAAAAGGCCTGTCTTCTCCAACTCAGGGCAGAGGCAGGTTTTCAATGAAGAGGGCCTAGGAAAGAAATATTTTGCGTGGAGCCAAACGTACCAGGACACACCAGCTTTCCTTGTTTTCTTCATCAAGATCCACAGAACAGTCAAGCTAGTTCCTAAGGTTAGAAAGGTAAATTATTTTCTTCCATCAGTTGAGTGAAAATCGGTGCAAGTCTCTGGGTCCTCGTGCACATCTACTCAGTCTCCATTATGGGATGACTTCCTTGTCCAGCTCCAGCCTGTGTTTCTCATTCACAGCTGTTGGTTCTGGCACTGCAGGGAGGAGGCATCTGAAAATAAGGCGGCAGCCTGGGGAAGTCTGGAGAGAATGCAGGGAGTTTCTGCGTGGCAGTGGTTGGCAAGGGGTGAGCAGAGCTAGCAAGGCCTCACAATGACATACATTACAATTTACAGGCTGGTGCTTATTTTTTTCTCTAGGCAACTACTGGCTGCCTCCTGCTCCTCTTCTTCTGTAGGGCCCCTGGGGCCTCCCTCAAGCCTGGCCCAGTTCAGGGCTTGATTTGTGCAGCTAGGAATCATTGAGCAACCTGTCAAGACTAGCTGCCAAGTTTGGATTCCCATGGCCTTAACTGCTGGCCTTGGGAGGGAGCACTGACCCCAGAGGAATCCAGCTAAATCTGTGGAACCCACCCTAGTTGTCCTTGGGCCACACTGTGAAACAGGCACTTGGGTTGTGGGTTGGGTTGTGGTGTGTGATCTCTTCATTCCTTCAGATGATGGGCCTACTCATCTAGGTGATGGGACGAGATTACCTAGATCTACATAAGCCCCCCCAGAGAACTAGGCAGCAAAAATGGAAACTGAGGCCCCTAAACCACCCTTCTACCCTCAATCCATTCCCAGGTACAAACAATAACAGCAGGTGCTAGTGTAAATCATTAAGAGGTGCAATAGATGGCCGAGCATGGTGGCTCATGCCTGTAATCCCAACACTTTGGGAGGTGGAGGCAGGAGGATTGCTTGCATCCAGGATTTCAAGACCAGCCTGAGCAACATAGTGAGACTTGTCGCTACAAAACATTTTGAAAATTAGCGCGGCTTGGTGGCTTATGCCTGTAGTACCAGTTAATCAGAAGGCTGAAATGGAAGGATTGTCTGAGCCTGGAAGGTTAAGGCTGCAGTAAGCCAAGATCACACCACTGAACTCCAGCCTGGGCGACAGAGCAAAACCCTGTCTCAAAATAAAAAAATAAAACTAGAATAAAATAAAAAGTGGAATAGAGATGGGGATCATGTGCAAAGCATTTTAGCAGAATCTCCTGTTTTCTTTCTAATTCTCTTCCTTATAAGGAAATTTACTGTGCAGTTCTGGTTTTTTTTTTTTTTTCTATTTCAATAAATTTAGGGGTACAGATTGCTTTTTATTACATGGATGAATTTTATAGTGAAGTCTGGGCTTTTAGTGTAACCATCACCTAAACAGTGTACCTGTCCCAATAGGTAATTTCTCATTCCTCACCCCACTCCCACCCTCTGCTCTTCTGTCTCCAATATCCATTATACCACTCTGGTGCCCCTGTATACCCACAGCATAGCTTCCACTTAAAAGTGAGAATATGCCAATATTTGGTTTTCCATTCCTGAGTTACTTCACTTAGGATAGTGGCCACTAGCTCCATGCAAGTTGCTGCAAAAGACATTATTTCATTTTCTATGGCTGAGTAGTATTCCATGGTGTATGTATACCACATTTCCAATATTCACCCATTGGTTGATGGACACTTAGGTTGATTCCCTATCTTTGCAACTGTGAATTGTGCTGTAACAAACATACAAGTGTAGGTGTTTTTTGATATAATGACTTTTCTTCCTTTAGGTAGATACCCAGCAGTAAGATTGCTAGAGCTAATGGTATCTCTATTTTTAGTTCTTTGAGAAATCTCCATAGTGTTTTCCACAGAGGTTATACTAACATTCCCATCAACAGTGTATAAGCATTCCCTTTTCACTGCATCCGTGCCAACAAGCTCTGGGTTCTGATTGCTTTATTTATATTTAAGCCTGACACCCAGGGGTCTCAGAGAAGCTGGATCCCTGGATCCTACCTGGCCAGCCAATGGGCAGGCTTCCTGAGGGTTCACAGCTGTAGGACTGTGGACTCAGGCACTCCAGGGAAGCAGGAGATAAGAACTTCTCCTTAGTGCTTACAATTGCCACATAGAACTTAGCTGAAATCCCAGGGATCGGATCCTGAATCCTTCCTCACCAGTCCCCATCCACCAGTCCTGTTGCTCAGGTGATAGGAAGGTCATCCTAATGATAACCATGTGGTGGATTTCAGCTGTGGAAAATTCCTGGCCCCTTTCTCCTTCTTATCACCTCCTCCTTCTCCCCTTAAGCACACACACATGCAGCTTTCCTTTCCTTTATTTAAGCAAACAACTCTCCATGATTAGGGACAGCAGACAGCCCCTTCTTATCTAAATAGTCTGCAGATATATGAAGACACAGGTGCTTTCTGTTCCTGTTCGGAGCTTGTTTTGGTGCCGGTCTTCTCCAAACCTACAACAAGAGGCCTCCCTTAGACCCTGCTGACAGCAATTCCTACCGCCTGCTCCCCTAATAAGTCAGCCCAGGAGGCAGGCTGTCCTCAATGTATCAGGGGTGGGATTTTCCCTCCAAAGACTTCAATTTCCCCCCTCTTTATTGGCTCCTCCCATAACCTGAGGTTGAAACTGCCCGGACATGATCAAATGGAACAGGAAAAGTCCCAATTCTGTTGTCAAATTCCTATATAACTTTAGCTGTCCAGGTAAATACCACCAGTTGGTTAACTCCACCAATCCCTGGTGGGTCTGGGGATGGGGTTTGGGGACTGGGAAGTTTGGTAAAGGGCACAGTCCAGAATGCTAATGGGGGGGAAAATAGGAAGGGACCTGTTGAGTTTCCATAATGAGCCGAGTCTGAAGGAAAAGATTTAACTCTTAAGGTCTGGGACAAGAATGAAATCTAATGAGTGGGTTGAAAAGATAAGCCCCAGCTTTGGGTGATTCTCAAAGCGTGACTCTCTGGTTTGATTTTCTTCCCATTCCAAAGCATGGTTAATATTTTGAGTCCCTAGGAGATGGGCTGTGCTGATTATAGAGATGGTGATACTGTAACAGGGGGTGAGGACGCGCCTGAAACCATCAACCTGTTAGAGCTTCCCTACACAAAGTACACTCTGCACACTGACAGCTTCACAGCTTCAGCCTCACCCAGGTACTCAAGGAAACATGGTACATATACACTATGGAATACTACACAGCCATAGAAAATAACAAAATCATGTCCTTTGCAGTCACATCCAAATGCCACATGTTCTTACTTATAAGAGGGAGCTAAACAATGAGTCCACATGGACATTAGGATAGAGAGAATTAACTCTGAGGACTCCAAAAGGAGGAAGGGCAGGGGTAAGAATTGGGAAATTTCCTGTTGGGTACTATGTCCATTATCTGAGTAATAGAGTCAATAGAAGCCCAAACCTCAGCATCAGGCAATATACCCTTGTAACAAAGCTGCACATGTGCCTCCAAATCCAAAATTTATATTTAAATTTTTTAAAGATTATTCAATTGTTAATATGGCCAACTAGTAGTTTGCAAAAAAAAAAAAGAATAATTATATGAAGTAATCTTTGGATTAAGAAAAATAACCTCTGACGAGTTGATGGGTGCAGCACACCAACATGGCACAAATATACATATGTAACAAACCTGCATGTTATGCACATGTACCCTAGAACTTAAAGTATAATAAAATAAAATAAAATAAAATAAAAAAAGAAAAAAGAGAAAAATAACCTCTTTTGATATTAAAAGCATTACGAGTCATGTGTGCTTTAGGTACTTACGGATTATTTGACAGAGCTCCACTGGATAGGCCATGTATGTCTTTACACAAATAAAACTGGGAAAAAATGAGGAAAAAAAAAAGAAAGAAATGCAGAATTCAAGCCTGCCTCAGACCTACCCTTCAGAATTGGCATTTTAACACTGGTGCTCAAGTGACTCACATACATATTAAAATATGAGAAGCACTCCTTGGACAGCCAAATGTACCCAGCTTTAAGGAAAGAGGGCTCATTTCCCCTTGCGTTTAACTTCCCTCTATTAGCTGATGCCAGGTAAGATGAACTCACAGAGCTTCAGAAGGGACTGCAGCAATATGAAGTGTGGATGTGGGGAGAGGGAGATTACAAAATAATCTCCTGCCTCTCATCCCCAGGCCACGCAGCTCCTATGAGAATGTTTTGCAAAGATCCCGTGGACTGCTGCCATCAGAGAAACCTAGCACCTTGGTTCTAGAGCCCCTTTGCCAACCTTCCCAAACTTTCCCAATCAGAATGTCTGGTGGTAGGAGCCAAGACCCGCATATTAGCAAGCTCTCCTTGGTTATACTCACATAGGCTGAAATTTAAGAACAATTCTCCCTCTGCCCTTCAATTGCTATTGGATGATTAGTACAATGTCCCTCCGTCAGGAGCAAAAGTGAATTGCTAGCATTTCTGGACCCAAGGTGGGGAGACAGCTTTTGAAGTTAAGACCAGCCTACCTCTGTGTCCCTTGGTCTTTTATACCTCCTGCCTAGGGGAGTGCCGAAATTGTTCATTAAAGAGGTTCAGGTGCCATGCAGCTTGAGGACAAGCCTGTGGCTCCAAGTGCTGCCAGTGTCTCTGAGGCACAAGCCTCAAGCAGTCCTGACCCTTGGGTACCCCAAACTCCACCACAGTGACTCCAGCAGCTGGAGCTGAGATACCTTTGCACACACTTCATCATCCTTTTGCAGATTAAAAAAAAAATGGAAATGGTGGGTCATGGTGGTGAGCTTCAGGGTGTGGGGGCGGGGGCTGGCAATGACATCTTCACCCAGCCTGAATAAATTTTCTTTCTTATTAACCACAGGGGAACTAAAAGGAAATATGGACATTTTTCGTAGCTGGGCTAGTATCTCACTATTTCACCAGTCAGATACATTAGTATGTGAGAATCTTTCTGGACTAGAGCATGACTTTGATAGAATGTTTACAAGTCCTCACACCACATCTTAAAAAAAGTTGTGTTTCTGTGCTTGGGCATGGATTTGGGTAACTTGGGAATATTTTATCACTTCTGGGTAAAACTGCCCATTGTCTGTGGTTTGGAGGTGACTTATTGATCAGAGAACTACGTCCATTGAAGTTGTCACTGTAATTGCTTGCAGAATTAGAAGTCACATGGAAGAATTCCTCAGTCAAGAAGCACATAACCTAACATGAAACAGCTTGGGCTGGGTGTGGTGCAGCACTCTGAGTCCAAAGGGAAGCTCGGCAGGGAGCGCAGACATCACGCCTACGCAAGTGGGATGCAGGAGCCCTGGGTTATAATTCCAACCAGGCGAGTGACCTGGGAGTCCCAAACTAGTTGGGAAATCCCAGCTATAACCCCATCTTATGTTAAAAGGGTGCATATGTTCCTCTCCAAGGCCTCCTATGTGTCTAAGAACCCAGATACGAACAAGTTTTCCAATTCTAGTTGGTAATTCTAACATTGAGTTGAGCCGGAGGGGAAACAGCATGTTTCCATGAGAAACATGGAAAAGAAATTCAGGCAGGGCCGAAAGCTACATTCTTGTAGAGCAAGCATTTAACCTTCTCTCTGATCTGAAACACACACAGCCAGGAGAAACACTTCTGGAAGTTATTTCTAGGAGCAGATGGTAAATGGGGGGGGGGGGGGGGGGGGCGTGGGTAGCCTGTGGTGCCTCCCAAGTTCTCCTTCAGCCCACCCACACCCAGTTACCATTTGCAAGCTGTTGAACTGGGACCAGAAAGCATCACTGAAGAAACTCAAGAGGAGAAAGATACATGTGCTTCACTGGAGAAGGTGAGAAGTGTATGGCTGAGTGGGAAAAAAAAAGTCACAGCTCACAGTATCATTGATTAATTGAGTGATTTTAGTCAAGTGAATATTGATACATGGCTGAAAAAGCATGAAAATAAAATGAACACGTACAGGAATTACTATTAACATAAGCGATAACATCAAAACATCTGGTAAAATGCAGTTAAAAAAACAACACAAATGAAATGGAATGTAAAACATTTTCACAGTATTCAAAGCTTTTGTAGAGACTTAGGCTCTAAAAGAGGAGTACTACAGGAAGAAACTAGAGGAAACAGGAATTTCATCCATGTCCTGTGTATCTGCTGGTGACAGGTCAGAACGGCCAGTATGTTATTCCCTGCAGGCTGCCTAGGGTGCTCTCCTGAAACAGATCGCCTGAGCCTCCTGCAGCTATGAAGTTATGTATGACACAGCAACCGGCTACTCGGAGTCTGATGAGAAAAACAGATTTTAGGTTTGGGAAATGGGATTGCTGTAATTCACACATCCAAATGCAAACTGGAGCTCTGATTGAATTCTGCCCTGGGGAGAACTTGGTGCTAACCCACAGGCACCAAGAGCCAAGTGTTACACAGGATATTTTAAAAATAAAATGTTTTTGGAATCCTCACCCTCCATGCTATCTTCTAAGATAACTACAAATATTCTTCAAAGATTTAACTGAGTTCTGCCAAGGACCTCCCAGGACTCTATCCAGAATGATTATTGTAAAGCTTTACAAATCCCACCTTGGCCTTAGTGATAATTAGCAAATCACATGCAGACCTCCTCTCTCGGAAACCAATGATCAGGCCAATCAGTCTACACATTGGTTTTGTTAGATACTTTGTGGAGAAAAACAAAGGTTCGTGCGAGTGCAGCTCTGGACCTACAGATAGCCTCCCTTTTGGTTCTGAAATTGCTGATGTGATAGAGACAAAGCTGCTATGGGTCTAAAACCTTCAATAAAGTAACTAACGACACTCAAGGTCCTGGGACTCTGAGGAGGTGGTAAAACCTGCAGCTGCAATTCACATTTCCAATTCATTTTGAGCTATTTCTGAAGCTGTTGCTTCCTACCTGAGAATTCCCATTTAGAGAGCTGCCCAGCACAGTCACCTGCTCTTCTGTATTCTGTGGTAACTGCTAATGTTCCAGGTAAACCCCTCCACTAAGGACACTGCTGTAGAGAGAGGGCCTGGTTGCATGAGGCACTTTGTCAAAATGAGCAGATACATATGAGCACTGAACTCTCGAGTGAATCAAACAGAACTAAGACCCATATCCATGCACTCAGGAACTTGCTCTGAATTTCAGTTTGACAACAGAAAAGTAGAATATTTCTAATTAGCTAATATATATACACATTGTTTAATCATCCAAAATTACAGGCAAATCACTTAAGGTCCCCAACACTTTACAACGAAAGGTCAGAGAGAACCCCACAAAAAAAGGTGTTAAAAGAATATGATCACTAAGTGTGACAGGTTAATTATATCAGGATAACTCTCAGGTAGGTAACTAGGCGGGCATGCTGATTTTCATACTGGAATCTTCAAGAGTTAACAGAATCTACCATCCTTTCCTCTGGGTAAGGCTAGGGCCACAGGGGGCCATTTACAGCCTGACTGCAGCATCCTCACTGGGTATAAGCATTGGCCCAGAGGGACAATCATAAAAGTCCTCAAAGTATTGCAGAGAATTGAGAATCCGGCTTTGGGGGAAGAAATTAATATGCACTTTTTAGAACTACTTCCTGTACATTGGACAAAAGAGGTAAGTTGTCTAAGTGAACTGGCTTATATACATCACTGATTAAACATAAGGGCTTTAAGAAATATCTCAGGGCACTTGCGAAAAACTGCAGAGATGTTTTGCTTTTGAAACTCTCTCACTGGATGGGGACACCCCACCCATGTCAACTTTCTGTCTGCAGAAATGAAAAAAATATATGTAAAAAGTGCAGGGGGACAGACAGGCAGACTGTTCTGAATTTCTTTGATCTATAGGCAATCAAGTTCAAAGGAACTGTTTCTTTACAGGAAAGAAAAGAACGGAAAGCTCTGTGAGTTTTGCTACGGGGTGTTAGGTTCTAGGGCAAACAAGGACTCTTCAGGAAGGAGAGCCGCACGGCTACACTACCAGGGAAATCCACCTCCCTTGGCAAATGCCTAGGGAGAGCTGCTCCTCTGGGAAGCAGCCTCCAACGGATCAGGAGACCTTGCTCTAGCACACCTTCTAAATGCTCAATGGAGACTGTTTTAAAACCTTGAAAAATAAGTGGATGTTTTTCATTGTTCTTTTTAAAATGCGAAAAGGAAAAAACATGAGATTAGAATCCTAAGCTCTTCACCCAATTTCACAATTCACCCTGACTAGCAATTTGCTGGACTGTTCTAAAAATTTTTTTCATTTGTTTCTTTTTTAACTATGTGTTTTCAAAACTACAGCCTTCTCAGCCCGAAAATCGTCGTCTCTCTCAGGCTCACTGTGGTTTCCTTTTTCTGACACGAAGGCAGGTACAGGCTGCCCCTCCACATGTCTTGGGGATAAGATCATACCCTGGGCTCATAGGAACCAAAACTTTGGGGCATCTGAGACTGGCTGATTCAGATCCAAAGGCAATCACACGGAGAGACTGTGGGCAAAGCCGGAGATGTCTCTCCCCCAGTCCCTTTGCTGTCAGTATTACATAATGGACTTGCACTTTTCCTCCCTGCACTTACCACTTTCTGGGCTTGACCTTAATTGTAAGTGTGGTATGGGTCTGTTTCCATTTAAAGCAGACAGAAAGAAACTACTCTGGACCTGAAAGCAACGTGACTTGCCAATTATTAGAATTTTCTAGTTGAAAGGCATAGATCAGCCAGTAGATCCACACCAACAAGTTGCAAAATGCAGTTTTTGCTGCTGGCTCTCACTTTCTGCCCAATCCCCCTTTTTGTATTTTAGTGACTGCATCGCTGGTGGAAATGGTTTGTCACCTCCTCCTGTGCAGTGGCTGCTGCCCCATACTGTGGATCTTAAAAACCTTCCTAATCTAAATGACCCTTGCCTTACCTGGCCATGGCTACCCTGGGGTTTGGAGCATGGCTATGGAGGGAAGGGAGTGGGAATGCTGCAAGAACAAGCCGACTGGATTACAATGTCCACTACTGACAGGCGCAGTGCGTGTGTGTGGCCCACAGGATTCCCCTGCCCCCACCCCACCCGAGGTTCCCTCCCCGCCCTGCCCCCGTGAGAATCACTTAAACACGGACTGAAAGGTGGGGCACTCGTGGTTTTTCATCTTCTTCATGAAGTTTTTGAACTCTTTGTTTTTCTTGTCCCACTTGTGGATGGCTGTCAGCAAGTACTGGCTCTTCACCTTGCGGCCCATGATGAGGAAGTGGTGGCTGAGGTTGTCCAGCTGGTGGCAGGGACAGTCGGCCCCATTTTTCAGGTACAGCACGAGCTTCTTCAGGTCCTTCTTCTTGATGGGCCCCAACTTCAGAGGCTTCTTCTTCTTGGGGACAATCTTCTTGTCACCATTTTCTTTTTTCACTTCTTTTATTTTCATCCTCAGTGCTAGAGATAGAGAGGACAGAAGAAAAGAGGGGAAGAGAAAGCATTTAGACCACAGCTTTTCTTTTTTTGAGCCTCCAAGTGATTGCGTTTTATCATTTTATTTTATTTTTTGCTTATACTTTCTTCCTTCAAATATATATATATTTAATTTTAGATTCAGGGGCACACGTGCAGAGTTGGTTTCATGGGGATATTGCATGATGCTGAGGTTTGGGCTTCTAATAATCCCATCGCCCAAGCAGCAATTACAGTGTCGGTCATCCCCCCTCACGTCTTTAGGACTCTCCAGTGTTTACTGTAGAACAAAGCTTTTCATCTAGAACAATGACCCAAGTGTACAGCTGAGGTGGAGGAGAAAATGAAAGGCAAGTAGCAAGTCAAGAAACCAGCAGTTTTATCCATAAAAACCAAGGTCTGTAATCCCAGCACTTTGGGAGGCCAAAGCGGGTGTATCACCTGAGGGCAGGAGTTCAAGACCAGCCTGGCCAGCATGGTGAAACCCCATCTCTACTAAACATACAAAAATTAGCCAGGCACGGTGGCAGGTGTCCATAATCCCAGCTACTAAGGAGGCTGAAGCAGTTGAATTGTTTGAACCTGGGGGGCAGAGATTGCAGTGAGCCGAGACTGCGCCACTGCACTCCAGCCTGAGGGACAGAGCAAGACTCCATCTCAAAAATAAAAATAACAATAAAGGTCTCAGTTACCCATTCTGCCACTGCCTCCACCCCCTATTCTGTGATATCCAGTGGTATCTCTCTGTAATGGCCATCGGTACCAGGAGATCCTCAAATAAACTTCAAAACTAAATCACATTGCTCTTTTTAAAAATACAGTGACTCAGAATATCATGCACTGCTTTAAGAGAAAAAAGGGTCCTATAACCCAATTTAATCCACACAATCTGATGCTATTGATCTCAACATTCAAAAACAAAAAACCCTGAGTGTTTTTGCTTTTTATTGTTGTCTTTGTGGAGGCAGGGTCTCACTCTATCACCCAGGCTGGAGTGCAGTGTCTCGATCTTAGCTCACTGCAGCCCCAAACTCCCGGGCTCAAGCAATTCTTCCACCTCAGCCTCCCAAGTAGCTGGGATTACAGGCATGCACCATCATGTCTGGCTTTTTTTTTTTTTTTTTTTGAGATGGGTCTCACTATGTTGCCCAGAACTTCTGGACTCAAGAAATCCTCCCTCCTCAGTCTCCCAAAGTGTTGGGATTACAGGTATGAGCCACCATGCCTGACCATGAGGTTTTCTTTTTGTTTGGTTTTGTTTTAAAGAGCAAGTTACTGGTTTAGTATTTTAACACTGAAAGACCTACAATTCCTTGAAAATTGAGTCCTATAAAATGACAGGCAGAACTATGTGTGTGCACTCAGCAAGGGAAAGTTAAAGATTGCTTCAAATGGTCATGCTTCCTGCATTAAACATCAACGTCCAACCACAACATGGGAGAAATCAGTTTCTACTACTGGGTCTCTATGATGGTAAGATAGCAGGTACTGCTAGTATCAGTCAATCGCTAATCAACCACTAATCCCCACTGACAGGCAGTACTAATCTTCTGCCAACTGAGAAGACCTACACAAAATCCAAATCTACTTTGACTTCCTGGCTGATTAGAGCAAGTCCTGGTGAAGTCCTAATTGATAAATCCAGGTGATGAGCTCTCTTCAAATCCAATATGGTACCAGGGCTGCTTCTGTTCTCAACTCCCAGGAGAATGGGAAACCGGTCCATTCACCAGCTCTGCTTTCTCTTTTCTCTGTCCCAATGGACATTGAATTAACAGTGTTAACCTGTGAGCCACATCCTGTAGCAGTGGCTCCACAGGGGCTACTGATGAAGATAAATGAGCGTGGACGCGCTCTATAAACAAAGCAGACTGAACACACAGTGTCGCTGGTACAATCAACTCCCCTTTAAGACTGGCCAACCCCAGATATTCCCAAAAGAGTTGGAAATCACTTTCTAGGTGCCAGTCACCAGGTAATTTGCATATCCTCTGAATTCTTTTTAATAGAAAATTACCAAGCCCCCTCTTTTTAATGACGCAAGGCTTCCACCCACACACCCTGTGGAAAGTCTTGAACCTGAACTAAATCACAGTGGCTAAGAATTATGAAAGCATGTGACCTGCCAGAACACATGCTAAGTATTTTCCGTGCATTTCCTCAAGTCAATTCTAACAATTCCAGGAGGAAGGCATAATTATTTTCCCATCTAATAGATGAGAAAACTGAGGCATAGGGGGTTAAGTTGGCTTGCCTAAAGTCACTAATCCTAAGTTGAAACCCATGTCTAAATGTGCACTTTTTTTTTTTTTTTTTTTTTTTGAGACGGAGTCTCGCTCTGTCGCCCAGGCTGGAGTGCAGTGGCCGGATCTCAGCTCACTGCAAGCTCCGCCTCCCGGGTTTACGCCATTCTCCTGCCTCAGCCTCCCGAGTAGCTGGGACTACAGGCGCCCACCACCTCGCCCGGCTAGTTTTTTTTGTATTTTTTTTTTTTTTTTTTTTTTTTTAGTAGAGACGGGGTTTCACCATGTTAGCCAGGATGGTCTCGATCTCCTGACCTCGTGATCCGCCCGTCTCGGCCTCCCAAAGTGCTGGGATTACAGGCTTGAGCCACCGCGCCCGGCCTAAATGTGCACTTTTAATCTGGATGTTGTCCATGCTGACTCTATGGTTCCAAAATTCTTTAGAATGAATGGCAAACTTGGAGTACTGATTAAATAGACCAAGAAGATCATGGAGAGGAGTTCAGACCCTCTTCCCAGTTTCACCTACATTTCAAAATGACTTCACTTATGAAATGGCAAAAGAGTGCTTCCTGGTTGAAAGAGACTTCTCTGGCAAAGGAGAAACTGCACTTGTGAAAGCTTTATTATTTAATATTTTAATTTATTGTATTTATTAGAGATGGGACAAATCAATACACACTCCAGCTGACAAGGCAGGCGCCCTCTTTTCTGCAGAGAAGTGAGCCATCATAGTACAGTACCCACCACGTGCTGGGCTCTGAAGATGAGAATGGGATATGTCTATCTATGATTCCTTGTTTAATACTCCCAGCAACCACGTTAAGAAGGCATCAATAGTACTTTATTACAATCAAGGACAAGGACTCAGGTTAAGTAACAACAGCATGAGGCCACAGTTTGTAAGAGACAGAATCAGGATCAGAAGCCACACCTAACCCCAAAACCACTCTCTCCTGCCATACATACCACAACCCAGTTAGAAATGATATTGCTTCAGTGGAAACTATTTCACTCTTCTGATTGTGTTGCTTTCAATCACAATTCAAATCAAAAATTAATGTTCCTTTGCCATGACCATGTAAAGGAATGTAGTTTACATAGGTGGGGGAGCAGTGAGGGAGGAGAAATCAGAGTATGGGAATGTGTTACACATTAGATTTTACTTCTTGTCTTGCCACTTGGCCCCTTTCTTTTTTGAGGTGGGGAGAGCAGGGAAGAAGGCACATATGGCCAGAAATTACTAACATCTTTCTGTCTTTCAAGAGTTTGTCTTAGGGGTGCAGATTACCAACAATGTTGAAAAGATCATGAGCTGTCCCAGGTGGATTTTTCCTCGTGGGTGTGTGTGCAGACTCCCACCATGCTGCATCCCACGGCTGC
Organism: Rhinopithecus roxellana; assembly: GCF_007565055.1. Classification (NCBI taxonomy): domain Eukaryota; kingdom Metazoa; phylum Chordata; class Mammalia; order Primates; family Cercopithecidae; genus Rhinopithecus; species Rhinopithecus roxellana. Next base: position 8,453,963 of record NC_044557.1, on the reverse strand, counting down.
TGGGGCGAGGGCAGGTGCTGGCTCAGGAGCAGCCCGGAACTGATCACCACCACCCCATCCCATCTTGCTCACAGGGCCCCAGTGATGTTGCCCATGGGCTGAATTTGCAATGTAAATGGTGGTAGTGGACAAACAGAAGCCCAGAAGGTAGCAGCTGGGGCAACCACTGGATACAGTCCTAGGTCCTGGGTTCTTCTTTAAGTCTCAGTTCTCTGTAAAGTGCAGGGCACCATACGACTGCAGGCCTGGTGGATCAACCATCTGAGGAGCCCCTGCTGGGTACTTCCGGGAGACGGCAAGGCTTATCTACAGCACTATCCCCACCCTGTGCTCCCTCCATGCTTCCCTCATTGGGCTAAACTACCACCTTGGGCCCTGGATCTCAGTTCCCTGTAACAGTTAGACCCTGATCTAAAACCAAACAACAAAATTTAAAAATTATGTGTTTTTTTTCTTAAGCAAAATTTCAACATCCTCCAAGGGTAAGACATGACTCCCACCTAGGCATCGCTGCCAGCAAGAATTCAGAGACCCAGAAACTTTGAAAACTCAAAATCTGAGGCTGCAACAAGGGCCTGTCTGGGTCTTTCTCAGGAAATCCATTACATTTGAGTAAGCCATTATGCTTTCATTCCGCCTGCAGTCACACAAACCATTTTTGCTCACAACTTATACTTCCTTGGTAGCCTCCCCTAAGAAGCCTGGCCCTATTTGGGAAGCTGAAATGAGAATGAGGAAGTCATCACACACCATCCCAAACCCTCACATTCTTCAAAGCCGTCTCTTCCTCCTGACTCCCTGCTTCTACAAATGGTGCCTCCAACCCTCCCAAGCCTGAGACATCCTATTGATGACTTTGAATGTAAGGCAACCATTGGCCCAGAGCCAGTCATTTCATAACCAGTCCTGTGGAATGGCTGTAGGAATCCAGGAAGGGTCTGTGGGGAAAGATGGCATGGGGTTGCATTAGGAATCAATCTATAACTCATCTGAGTGCAGATGATAGTAGTAATGAAGGGTAAAGTACAGAGAGAAAGAGGGACACCAGGGAGCACCTTCATCAGGTGAAAGGAAGAAGAGTTAATGTAAATGCAATGAAAGGCCCCGCTGGGAAACCAGGCAGCCCAGTGTCATGAAAACCACAGGGTCCATTTAAATGGAGGAAACACCCGTCAACCCCAAGGGCCGAAGAGCTTAAGAATGAGTCTGAAACTAGACCACTTAACTGGGTGACTAGGGGGCTATGGCAACCCATAGGAGGCCAGGATCCAGAGTGGTGAGGGCAAATTCCAGAGAGCAAAAATCCAACGGGAAGGGAAAAGAAGACAGAAGCCATCCCACCAAGCTTCCGGACTGAGTGTGAAGGAGCATTCCCAGGCACACTAGCCACATGGATTAGACTGAGCACATGCAATCGTTCCCACTCTTCTTGAACTCAGTTTAAAATTATAGTCAAAAAAACAAGTTACAAACACATGCAAGAAAGTGGTAAAGGAAACAAGATCGTATCAACAACATTTTGTATGATAGAAAGTAAATGGATGGTAGAATCTAGCTTAAAAGGGAGAAGAAAAGCTAAAATGCAGACAGAGATGCCAGTAAAGTACAGAGAAAAGAAGAAAAAGAGGGACAGACAGGGACGCCAGTAAGAAACAAGCCCATCTGCACAGCAGGTCCCACAAATGCTCCTGAACTGGGGCCCCTGGACACTCCTGGGATTGGCAGCAAGTTCACATAGGGACACTCAGACCCACTCCCCTGGGCCTTGAGTCCAGGTGGCTGCCCTCACCAACTCCAGCAATAGCCACAGGCTTCATTCCATACAGAAGGACTGTAATCCCAGCTACTCGGGAGGCTGAGGTAGGAGAATCGCTTGAACCCAGGAGGTGGAGGTTGCAGTGAGCTGAGATTGCACCACTGCACTCCAGCCTGGGTGACAGAGCAAGACTCCATCTCAAAGGAGGCCTGAACCTGCAGACAGCCTGCGGCTGGGGTATACTAGACACAGAGGAGGACAGGACAGGGTGCTGCTGTGTGAACACCAAAGAGTTACATGAACGTCTGCAAAGTGAAGAATGAGACACTCGGGTCTTAGAACACTACATTTATATGCCTGTGTCAGAGGATTGGGTGGATTTTCTCTAAAGAAATTATTAGGCTGTTGCAAAAGTAGTCGCGGTCTTTGCCATTACTTTCAATTGCAAAAACCATAGTTACTTCTGCATCAACCTAAGAGTAGTTCAAAAGAAAAGGCCTATGGGCCCTCCGCAAAATTCTCCAGTGAGGCCCAACAAATCACAGGCCCTGCATGTACACAAAGAGCTTCCAACTTCGTGTCTTGCTGTTAAATTCAAATGGACAGTCAAGGTCTGGCAGGTATTTGAGGAAAGCCTCCAAATGTGAATGGCAAAGACCGAACATTCAAAACAGAAAAGGAAGAAAAGGAATTCAGAGATAACAGAGACAACGCAGGGAGTATTAAAAAAAAAAAAAAATCGCTTTTTGCCTTGTTGCACTCCTAAAAGCAAGATGGGTCACCAGTGGCTCTCCTGGAGTCACCCAAAAAAATCAGGCCAGGGTTCTCGCTCTTATCATTACGGCCTCAACATGTGCTGCCAGTGTTTCCATCAGTATGCAGAGGAGGTAGGCTTCATTAAGTTAGACTAAGTGAGCTTCCTTGAATGGATTATCCAGCACATCCACCAAAGGAAAGAAACCATAGTAGCTCTCTGTACATAAAATAAAAACTAAAATTAAAAAAAACTTAAAAAATTGATAATATGGCCAGGCATGGTGGCCCACACCTGTAATCTCAGTACTTAAGGAGGCTGAGGCAAGCAGATCACTTGAACCCAAGAGTTAGAGACCAGCCTGGGCAACATAGTGAGACCCCATCTCTACCAAAAAAAAAAAAAAAAAAACCATTAGCCAGGCATGGTGTTGCATGCCTGTAGTCCCAGCTACTAAGGAAGCCAAGGTGAGAAGATCACCTGAGTCTGGGGAGATTGAGGCTGCAGTGAGCTATAATTGCACCCCTGCACTCCAGCCTGGGTGAGAGAGTGAGACCCTCCCTCAAAAAAATTCTTTTAAATGATAATAAATTAGATAAGACTTTTGTATTCCTAAAACAAGAACAGAAATCTATTAAAAGGAATGTTCAGAGACTAGGAAAGATTACTCGGAAATTTAAAATATAAGAAGAAATGTATAATTCAAGACAAGTAAAAAGATGTAAAAGAAAGGAAATAAATATGCAGTACACTACATGGCTCAGCTGCAAATAATATTTACACAATTCTAATAAATTAAACATTCAATATTAACCAAAAGTGTGATATAACTATATTGGAAAGATAGTATAAAAGAGATAAATCTTTAACTTCAATAACAGAAAATCAATAAATAAAGGTTTTAAGATAAGGTTGAAGAGGCCAGGCATAGTGGCTCATGCCTATAATCCGAGCACTTTGGGAGGCCAAGGCAGGTCGATCACTTGGAGCCAAGAGTTCAAGACCAGACCAGACCAGCCAACATGGCAAAACCCCATCTCTACTGAAAATACAAAAATTAGCCTGTGTGGTGGCATGTGCCTATAATTCCTGCTAATTGGGAGGCTGAGGTAGGAAAATCGCTTGAACTCAGGAGGCGGACGTTGCAGTGAGCTGAGATCACACCACTGCACTCCAGGCTAGGTCACAGAGCCCAACTGTCTAAAAAAAAATTTTTCAAGAATATTTTTAAAACGTTTTTTAAAAGATAAGGTTGAAGAAATTTCCTGAAAAGATGAACGAAATGACAAAGAGATGGGAAATAGAGGAAAGAAAAAGACAGAGAATCAATCCAAGAGTTTCAACATCTGAGAAAAGGGTATTATATAGCAAGAGAGAACCAAGAAAACAAATGGGAGAAAATACCAAAGAAATAATGCAAGAAAACTTTCCAGAAATGAAGAACATGAGTCCTCAGGTTAAACAACACCCAGCTCAAAGAATCATGACATTTAGAAATATGAAGGACAAAAAGAACTCTTAAAATCTTCAAGAGAAAAGAGTAGACATCTAATACAAAGGATCAGTATCCCAGTTGCACTGGATTTATCAATACAGACACTAGAAGCTGAAGGATAATGAATCAATGTCTTTAAAATTGCCAAAGTTTATACTGGGACAAGCTATCAATCAGCATGCAAGAGTAGAATAAAAACATCTTCAGGCATTAAAAAGTTTTAAAACATCATCTCCCATGTGTCTTTTCTTAGGAAACTACTCAATGATGTGCTCTACAAAAATGCAGAATTTTTTAATTTATAAGATGTATTATTAACCAGGCACAGTGGCTCACACCTGTAATCTTAGCACTTTGGGAGGCCGAGGCAGGCAGATTGCCTGAGTTCAGGAGTTCAAGACCAGCCTGGGCAACATAGCAAAACTCTGTCTACTAAAAATACAAAAACTTAGCCAGGCATGGTGGTGTGCACCTGCAGGCCCATCTACTCAGGAGGCTGAGGCAGGAGAATTGCTTAAACTCGGGAGGCAGAGGCTGCAGTGAGCTGAGATCATGCCACTCCAGCCTAGGCAACAGAGTAAGACTCTGTCTCAAAAAAAAAAAAAAAAAAAAAAAAAAAAAGCATTATTAATGTTACTTTTGATTGAAAAGCAATAATTGTATACACTTATGGGTTACAATGTGATGTTTTGTATATAAGAAGGAATGATTAAATCAAGCTAATTAGCATGTCCATCATCTCACTTCCCTATTTTTAAAAATGCAGAATTAAACAAGGCACAGGATTCAGGAAACCAAAGCTCTAACCTAAGAAAGGAAAAGGAAGGCTTAGGATGGTTTTTCCAGAACAACTGTGTGGCAGGCTGTGATGTGCTTAGATTGAGGGATGCTGAGAAGGCTGGAGACATATGTGTGTCTGAGAGGATGTTTCAGAGGAGACTGACACGTGAGTCAGTGGGCTGGAAGAGTAAGATTCAGACCTCAATGTGGGCTGGCACCACCCAATCAGCTGTGAGGGCAGTCAGAACAAAGAAGGGAGAAGAAGATGGGTATTCAGCTTGTGGAGTTTCCGCTGTCCCTCCCTTCCCAATAATGGCTGTTTTTCTCCTCCTGCCCTTGCACATCAGACTCCATGTTTTTCGGCTCTGGGACTTTGGAGCTTGCACCAGTGGCCTCCTGGGGGCTCTCAGGCTTTCAGCCTCAGACTGGGGGCTGCATTGTTCTGAGGCTTCTCTGGTTCTCCAGCTTGCAGACAGCCTATCGTGAGACTCTTCCGATCCTGTGAACCAATGCCCCTAATTAACTCCCTCTCCCATCTTCTGTTGGTTCTGTTTCTCTGAAGAATCCTGTCTAACAAACAGGCATAAAGCTCCATCAGCCCAGACCAATGGCAGGAAAGAGAACTCAGGCCGATTTCCTGATGCATATCTGCCAGAAAGGTTGGGGCTGAATTCATAAGATAAACATAAGTAAGTGGGCGAATAAAATGGGGCAGTTACTATCTCCAGGAAAAACAAAACGATGTAAAAGAAAGGAAATAAATATGCAGTACACTACACGGCTCAGCTGCAAATAATATTTACATAATTATAATAAATTAAACACTGAATATTAACCAAAAATGTGATATAACTATACTGGAAAGACAGTGTAAGAGAGAGAAATCTTTAACTTCAATAACAGAAAATCAATAAAGAATGTCTAAATATTAAAAATAAGAAATCAAATTATAAACATGTTATTTATTTGCTCCAGTTTGCTGAATATGAAGAAATCACTAAAATCCTTGAAAATTATTACTTCTAGGTCATAGGAACTAGAGGTGGGAAGGGAACTGCAGCTTTTGTTAAAAACCTTTGGTTCTAATTTAACCTTTTAAACTATATTTATTTTGAATCAAAAATTTAAAATTTAAAAAACTTACTCTCTAATAAAGAATGTCAGTATATATAAAACGTAAATGAACCACAAAATGTCAGATCATGAAGGAAATACAGAGATTTTACATCTCCAGACCCTTCACCCTCCATTCAGCTGGAGCAACTTGGCTATAGTTAGGACTTCTTAAGGGTTTTGAGTAAGAATTCTGCTTTCTCAACCAGCTTTTTGTTTCCTTTTTTTTTCTTTTTTGAGAAGGAGGAGGGAGGCAGTCCACTGATTTAGTCAATCCCCATCATTTTTCAGATAACAAAATCAACTGGGTTAGAATGCGAATTATTTACTTAGAACTGGAAGATACATTAAATCTGGTTCAACCGATGCTCAAAAGTGAAGTCATTTGTTAGCTTTGCCTGGAACCTGCTCCCTGCCTCTCTGCCCAGAGCTTTGTGTTTTATACGGCAGTTCCTCCAGTAGGAGAGCAAGAGGGGATGAATCGGGACCTAGCCATCTGGGATGACAGGGCAAGCAGTTGGATCAATTTTTTCCGAAAGGTGCTGATAATAAAAAATCACCCAGAAGCAGATACCAGACCACACACTCTGATTCCTAAGAGACTTGCTTTTTCCCTAAATGCCTTCTCTTTCAGAGGGGCCTAAAGTTCCCAAAGAGACAGATGACCTGAGAAGTAGAGGGCAAGTTAGTCACAGTGAGGCTGGCAAACTCTTTTTTTTTTTTTTTTTAGACAGAGTTTTGCTCTTTCGCCCAGGCTGGAGTGTGGTGGCAGAATTTCGGCTCACTGCAACCTCCGTCTCCTGGGTTCAAGCAATTCTCCTGCCTCAGCCTCCTGAGTAACTGGGACGACAGGTGCACACTGCCATGCCCAGCTAATTTTTTGTATTTTTAGTAGAGATGGGGTTTCACCATGTTAGCTACGATGGTCTTGATCTCCTGACCTCGTGATCCGAGACGCAAACTCTTTAAGAGACAGGATCTCGCTCTGTCGCCCAGGCTGGAGTGCAGTGGCGCCATCACAGCTCACTGCAGCCTTGATCTTCTGGGCTCAAGTGATCTTTCAACATCAGCCTCCTGAGTAGCTGTGACTACAAACATCCAGCACCACACCCGGCTAATTTTTTAATTTTTGTGTAGAAACAGGTTCTTGCCATCTTTCCCAGGGTGATCTCGAACTCCTGAGCTCAAGTGATCCTCCCACCTCAGCCTCTCAAAGTGCTCTCAAAGATGTGAGCCACCATACCATTCTGTAAACTCTACAGAGTGGCTTAGCCCAGCTTGGTTGATTGGGAAGGGCCCATAGACAGGCACCCCAATGCACCAGTCCCGTGGGACTGCTCCACCCCTCCTAACCCACAGAGCCTCCAGGTGGAAAAGTCTGTTCATATACCAAAGCCTCACTAAACCGTGAAGACAGAGCACTGGTTTCTGCCTCCCAGCCCCAGATCACACATGTCTTGGGTAAGTAACCCTGAGGCCTGAGGCAGAAAGCACCCTCCCCAAGTCCAATTGTGCAAATGAGATTCAGTAACAGCGTCTGGCTGAAAGCAACCACAACCTCCTTCCAACACTCAGCAGAGGTCTGGGCACCATGGCGAGCTGGCTTTGCAGCACTAGGGCCCAGATAAGTCCTACTGACAATGGCCTTGCAATGGCAGCTTAACAGACCCCTCTGTTCCCAGCAGGAGCTGATGTCTGGCATCATTAATTCGTTTAGCAGAGAAAGGGGCTTGTGCTTTGTCACAATAACTCAGCGTCTTTCCCCTGACCACAAGCCACATGCTGCATACTTAGATGCATTTGCTGACTACAAGACATACGTTACACACAAGAAAACAAAAAAACTAAACTAAAAAAACAAGATCCAAAGCAGATTTTTTTTTCTCTCATCTCCAACAAACAAACAAACAAACAAAAAATAGCAGATGTGGAAAATGCTCCTGAGTGGCTCATTTGGGACAAATTATTTAATTGAAGTTGTCCTGTTTTCTGGACCCCAGACACCTTGGGAAGGTGGCCAGGCAGCAGAGTAGAGATTGCAACTTTGCAGAGCCCTTTCCCCAATACTCACATATGAACACACACACGTAAGCTCGTGTACAGATGCGCACACACACGCCGGCATCATCAATGTATACACACCAGCAGAATCAGCGTCAGTCATCCAGAATCCTGCTGCTAACTGCTTGATTTCCTGGATTGTGTTAAATCCCCACTGAGTTCAGCTAATGGTGCAAAATGAAAACCCCATTTTGAGAGCAAAATGTTGCCTGATGTGGTTTCATCTGGGAAACCACGCATCTTGGGGAGCAAGGGCTTGGGCCTCAGAGTGGATCAGAGAAGAAATGGGGCCCCTCCCCTTCCCAGTGTGCACCTTAGCCTCTTCCACCCCCACTCCCCCACCCCCGCCACCACCCTGCGCTGAAGGGAGAGAGAGAAGAATAGGAGAATCATGTAAATAAAGTCCATCACTAGGATTGATAGAATCTTGGCTCTGAGTCCAGCAAACCTGCCAAGGCAAACAGCTTTTCCTACCATGGGGTCACTGGCTTTTCATTCCTCTCCAATCTACCCCCTGGTGTTTGCCCAAACTGCAAGTTGAAATGTGGGATGGTCTCCTGGGAGGGAAAAGATAGGGAGTGGGCTTCAGAAAAGCCACAAACTATCCCTCGCTCTGAGAGATGCTGGAGTGAGCATCATCAGAATCACCTGGAGGATTGTTAAAAATGCAGACCGCTGGGCTCCACCCCTGGAGCTTCTGAGTCAGCAGCCATGAGACGGAGCCCAGGAATCTGCATTGCTTTTTATTTTTAGAGACCGAGTCTCACTCTATCGCCCAGGTCAGAGTACAGTGGTGCGATCACAGCTCACTGCAGCCTTGAGCTCCAGGGCTCAAGGGATCCTCCTGAGTAACTGGGACTATAGGCCTGAGCCACCACACCACCTAATTAAAAAAAAACTTTAGTTTTGTACAGATGGTGTCTCACTATGTTTCCAAGGCCGGTCTCAAACTTCTGGCCTCAAGAGATCCTCACCTTGGCCTCTCAAAGTGCTGGAATTACAGGCATGAGCCACTGTGCCTGGCCAGGAATGTGCATTTCTAACAAGTCCCCAAGTGATGTTAATGTGCTAGTCTGGGGATCACACTTGAGAACCACTGGTTTAAAGAGTCTGAGGGTTGGGACAGGGTGCGTTGTTTGATTTGTCACTTTGGTTATTCACAGTGACACAGTCCTTATTTTAAGGACTCTTTCTTGGATGATGTCTAAATATCCTAGAGGCCCAGGACAGCCCCCCAAACCCACTGGAGCTCAGGTGGAAGCCAGCAAAATTGGCACAGGCCTGTCCAAGACACAGCGGAGCTAGGGCAAGGTGGTCAGCACTACTTACAGAATTGCTGAGGTCTATTCCAGAGCTGTGGGTACTTGCAAAGTCAAGAAAACAAGAGCTTGGATAGCAAGAAGCAGGACATTTCAGAGGAAAGGACCCCACGTGGAGAGTCAGCAGACCCCAGCTGACCAACCCCACCACCCACGTTTTAGTGGATTAGACTCCACCATTAACCTTTAGCATAAACTTGGGTAAAATCATTTTACTTCTCTGGCTCCCAGCGTAGCCATTTGCAAAATGAATATATTCATTCATTGAAATGGACCCATTCATCTCAGTCTCCCTGCCTGAAATGGCGATTTACAGCTGCATCTTCCTATTTCCTTTCCCTGTCTTTGAAATCCGGTAGAGAATCCCAGACCACACAATGGGAACATCCCACATCTCAGATGGCAACAATGCCCAAGCCGCTCCACCCCCAGAGGCCTTGCTTGTATATGCCTGAGGCCAGCCCTCCAGGGCACACAGCAGCACAAGAGCACCATTTTGGTCACAAAGTTGTCTAAACTCAAAGACAGCTCCCGAAAAACACCTGACACACTCCACACATAATAATCAGCAGGTCTTCGTGCCATCCCATGTGACAGATGGGGAGCAGAGACCTAGGGGACTGCTGACCCCTTCACTGAGAGACCTCTGACAAAGTTAGTCCAATGCCTCTGCAAAATGACAGCAGGTGCACCTCACTCTTCTCCCTTTATCATGTTCTCGGTTTGTTCCCTCTGAAGGAAAGGGGTGCAGGTCACCTGTGCTTCAGGCTAAGCTACAGACCATCTTCTCCCTGATGCCTCCCCAGCCCAGTCTAGCCTTGGTCTTCCTGGCTCTCCTTGCCTCAACATTGATGCAGCAGAGCTCTGCAGGAGAACGACCCAGGAGTGCTCCCACCTCTCCTCCTCCCCTCTGCGAGCTCATGTAGGACATGGCCCACAACTCATCCACTCTCTGTTCAATGACTAGTGCAATGCCCGATGCATCAGGCGGCTCAGCTAAACACTCATGGGGCACACAAATGAACAGAGAGATGGAAAGAGCTCAGCCACTGCCTGGATGTTCATAGACTCACTCATGAGACTGGAACTCTCTGCACAGACCTCCACTTCAGCACTAACAACAACAGCAAGAGCCAGTGGTCACTGAGTGCTCGCCCAGGCCGGGGTCTGGTCTATGCACCTATCAGCAGATGCACTCCGGGACACCTCTAACAGCCTAGAAGGCAGATACTCCAATAATGACATCCAGTTTCTAGATGAAGAAACTAGGACAGAAAGGTTCAAATCCCACAACTAGTCCATGGCAGAGCTGGACTTTGATCCCAGAAGCCTGACTCACAACATATAAATACTATCAGAAGCAAAATGAACCACATAAGCAGAACAGGAGGCCTCTGTCTTGGGGTCCCCTTTCTACTGGGGATAGCTGCTTTTCAGGCCTAGGGGCAGAGAAGGGTCTCACTGGCCCCTTTTCCCTCCAAGAGCTTTCTAGGTACAAAGGGATTTAGAGAGGGAAACATCCCTCTGATCCATCAGAGACAGCTCCAAAATACAAAGCTAAGAAAGCACAAAAAATACCTATGTCCAAAATCCTTCATCCTCGCCATCACACGATTCTCTCCAAAGCAAAAATAGAGGCCTCGTCTCTCTGGACCTGATAGTGTCACAATCACAGTTCAAGGTTCTTGCTTATTCCCATTTCTGACCCCACCTATTTATCCAACTTTCTATACCTGAATAGTCTCTTTCTTTTTTTCATCTTTCTAGGCTTTATGTCAACAGCAGGAAGGCTTGAAGACAGAGGCACCCTGGCGGCCTGCTCCGACTCCAGCCCTTGGTGGGCACGAGGTCCAGTCTGAGCCTGGGCCCAAGTTGCACACCTTCCCCAGCATAAGATGGGCAGCACCAGGCTTCCCTCCCAAGTCAGGGGGGTGCGGGGGAGGGCTGACAGAGCTCATACAGTTTTTCTTTGTGGGGTGGAGGGTCGGGGGGCGGTGCAGTAAAGCCCTGCCAGAGGCACACAATCATCCAGTGAGATGGCAACGTACACCAAACAGGATGCAGAGGAACGCTGGCCTCTCAAAACTGAAAAGTGTCTTGGCCTGAGACAGGTCTGGCTGAAGCCAAGAATCTAAAAAGTTAAGAGGAATCGGCACCCAGTCCTATCTCAAAGCCGGCCTTACCTCTATTTTCTAGAATTTGCACTCCCTGCCCTACTCTGCTGGCACGCATTCAGGGCAGCCAGGTGGCATCAACCTCAAGCTGAATGCCCTGACTCCTGCTTCCAGGTCCTCGGACCCTCCCTGGGTCTTTCCTTTCTCTCAACCCATCTGGACCCTACACACAAGTCACAGGGCAGAGGTTCTGACAGCTGAAGGGAGCAAGCGGCAATAAAATCCCATAAGACCCCAACTCTGCACACCCTTTCTGCTTCTTCAGGAAGCCATTTCTTGAGAAGAAACAAATGAAAAACTTTCCCATGGCGGCAGGGGCTGCTGACCCACGGGGTCAAATTAGCACCCACAGAGGGACAAACAGCCCCAGCCCTACAGGAGACCACAGAAGGCTACTGGATGGGCCAAGACTCAGGGCACACAGAGACAGAGCTTTGCAGGAACGAGTGCTCAGCCCGCAATCTGGAACACCTTCCCCAACTCCCAGATGCGCCCCTAGCATGCAGAAGGCAAGTGCTTTCTAAGTATCTCTACCAAGTGGCTTCACAACGGACAGATTCTTTCAATGTTCCAAGTACTCTCCAGGGACCATGCTTCTCTTCCTACTGAAGACAGTCAACATCCAGGTTTGGGGGCCAAGGCTGAGTCCCATGGGACAGGCCCATGAGCTCCCAGCAGGCATGACCACCTCTAATGTATACAGCTCCCTCTCCTCTATTTCCTTTTCCAGCCTCTCTTGCCGCCTGCCAAGTGCTCCTACCTCATTCGTGGCCTTCCACCCTGTGCAGGGAGGGAGTGGGAGTCCTCTCTACTGCACCTCCTCCCCAAAGCCTCCAGTGTGCATCAGGGCTGCTATCACAGCCCACCTCACCAGCCTTCACCAGCAAGCTTTGCCCTGTTACGCAGCTGGACACATCCAGGGGGCCAGGCAGGCCCTTCAAGGATTTGCCAATGGAGTGGGAGTGCAGTGCCCCTCACTCCCTCAGCATTGGGGGATTGATGTTGCAGCCACAGACAGGGGAAAATAAAAGACAAATGTCAGCTCGCACACACCCATAGCTAGAGGCAAAGTCCCTTCAGAGTACAGAAGGGTTCAGCCCACGGCTGCCATCCAAAGAGTTCAGACACATTAAGGATGTGGAGGCAGCTAGTCAGTCCTCAGGAGCTATCCAGGCACCGTTGTGGCTCCTATCTCTTGTGGATGGATGTGTCTAAAGGGGCATAATATAAACAACAGTCACAGGGTCAATCAGTCATTGACTGAGGGCTCACTGTGAAGCCATCCCTCGCATACCGCACACACCCTGGCTGAGCACGATCAGTAACCTGAGGAGGTGCGTGCTGTGCACAGGGGAAACCCCCACAGCCTACGAGGTGATAAATTTCATATACATGGCCAACTGGGAAAGGCACAGTCTCAAACTCTAGGATCCCCTTCCAACCTTGCTGACCGCTCTCTGGTGTTCTCACCTACCCTGACCATGATTCGCCCAGAGCACCTCTGGCAAATGCATATGTCGTGCCTCATGGTCAACAAATAAACAGCTTTTAAAGGGTCCTCATTTGTATGTAGAGCTTGAAATTAACTGCTAGGACAATTCACAAGACTGCTGGAGACCTTCAGAGACTCAGGGCCAGGGGCACAAGAGGTGGCCCCTCCATTCCTCTCATCACCCTGTAGGACTGGGTTGCTAAGGGCCTTTTGGGTAGCTGGTTGGTTGCCTCCCACATCTGCCTCTCACTGTCCCTGGTTTGCCTGCATGGCAAAGGGACTCTCACCGAAGGTGTTCAGATGTGTGCACCTTGTAACTCTGTGTTTTGTAATGTTAAAAATTAGGTTTTGGCCATGCAGGGTGACTCAGGCCTATAATCCCAACACTCTGGGAGGCCAAGGTAGGGGGATGGCTTGAGTCCAGGAGTTTGAGACCAGCCTGGGCAACATAGCAAGACTCAGTCTCTACATTTTTTTTTTTAACTAGTCGGGTTTAGTCGTGTGGGTCTGTAGTCCCAGCTACTCAGAAGGCTGAGGTGGGAGGACTGCTTGAGCCCAGGAAGTCAGGCTATGATTGTGCCACTGCACTCCAACCTGGGAGGCAGAGCAAGACCCTGCCTCCAAAAACACGAAAGAAAAAAAAAATGCTTGTTTGGAAATCTGAAATAGAAATAAATAAATAAATTTTAAAATAAAATGAAAATAAGGTCAAGCATGGGAAAGCATTTTGAACATGGCAACATGTTCCTCTTACTTTTAATTCTGCATTATTTGGACATTTTTTATTTTACACAATGTGAATACATTGCCTTTTTGAAACTACATATTCAAAACTAAATTATACACACAAATATATGTACAGAGTTATATACATGTTTATCTATACTTTATTCATCCATTCATTTATTTTATTTTCCTAGCTTTCTGTCCAATTTTAAAGTACTGCCCTGCTTTCAGGAAAAGCCAGAGACATGCAAATAACGTTTTTTTACACTGATCGGGCCAAAATAACTCCAGCTTTAGAAATTTTGATTCATTTCCTTATGTTCTTTCAAGAAGCTCTCTGTGGCGATCTATGATCTCATTCTTCTTCATTCCACTCCAAAAGAACGAAGATTCCAACGTATCTCACCGGTAAGAGCACTGCTGAATTTAGATTCTTGCTTTTATTACATGACCTTGGACGACATGAGTCTCCATCCTGTTTCTTCCTTTCTTTCTAGATGTAGATTTCAATATCTTTCTTTATTAAGTTTCAAGTCAGTCATGTCTTTGTTTTTCCTTCCCTTTGCTACAGTAAAAAGCACTTTTCCCTGACAGGTGTCAGAATTAGACCACCAGGTAGGTGTCACATCTATCTCCTCCCCCGAGTCTCCTTCAGAGTGTGTGTGCCTCCCACAGAATGGGAGAAGGGTGATCGTTAGGCCTTGTCCTGCGAATAGGTCACGTTATCTGCATTAGACAGACCTGCTGGCCGGATAAGAAACCCCATGAGACCATCTAGACAGAAAACGTGCAAGCCCCCGAATGCTGTTTCAGCCATGCTCAAGATTTACTTAAAGACAATTCAATGAAGTGATCAGAAGATCAGGCCAAAGTCAGCAGCTGAACTTGTAAAAATCATTCAGATCAATGCTATTTTTACAGAAACTAAAAAAAATTAAACTCCTCCAACTTTCTTTTGTTTTTTTTTTTTTGAGACAGAGTTTCACTCTGTCATCCAGGCTGGAGTGCAGTGGCACAATATCGGCTCACTGTAACCTCTGCCTCGCAGGTTCAAGTGATTCTCCTGCCTCAGCCTCCCGAGAGTAGCTGGGATTACAGGCACCCGCCACCACATCTGCCTAATTTTTGTATTTTCAGTAGAGACAGGGTTTTGCCATGTTGGTCAGGCTGGTCTCTAACTCCTGACCTCAGGTGATCCATCCGCCTCGGCCTCCCAAAGTGCTGGGATTACAGGTGTAAGCCACCACGCCCGGCCAAACTCCTCCAATTTTCTTGTATCTATTGATGAGTTGGGCTAACACAAAGAGTTGATTAGAGCTTGTTACTTTGCTCGGCCTGACTGTTACATCCAACCTACTGCTGTACACAAGGTATCCTAGCTGGGCCAGGGGACCCTCTGGGGGATTGCCTACAGCCCCACCAGCATTACCTGTTTGCCATGGCAAACTTAAAGACTGTCAGCAAGTAGGATCCAAACCTAGGCAGGCACATCTAGAGTGGCTGACCGGAGCCTCATCACTGAATGAGGATGGGAAGCTAGATAATCCAAGAATAGTAAGAAAGAGTCTGGTTCATTAGCCCAGACTCAAATGGAAGAAGAGGAGGAGAACAGCAGCTCCAGGTGCAGCACAGTGGCTACTATGGAAACCAGCCACAACTGCAGGAAGAAAGTGCTGGGTAATCACACTGAAGAGCTCTTTCACGAGAGGCTGGGACACACCAGGGCCCGGAGAACATTGCTGGAGGGCCCCACCCTCAGTGAACCCCATTCATGCGCTGGACACAGTGCTCTGGCGGCACTGTGATGGCTGAGAGTGCTACAGGGACCCTCACGCTGGCAATGGAACTACCGCTCAGGAGATGCTGGGCTGCAAATACCCAGGGACCTCCAGCATGGCTGACAGCAGCCAGGACAGCCATTCAGGACAGCAGCAAATGAAGTGACCTGCAGGGACTGCACCTGCTCACTCCACAGAGCCCAGCCTGCAGGACCACACCTGCTCACTCTACAGAGCCTAGGGAGGGTGGCATAGGGGGAGGGGTCTCCCCTGCCTCCTCTGAAGAGCATTCTGGGGTGAGGCAGAGGCAAAGCCTCTGGGAGCAGCTAGAAAGTGCAGGCAAGTGCAGGCTGGCAGGCTGACATGGCCTGCCATCATGCGTACCCCCAGGCTGTGAGGCCAGGGCCGATGCCCCAGTCCAGGGAGAAAGTACAGATTCAGTGTCTCATTGAGTTCACTCTGCCCTTCTTCCCTGAGGTCAGACACTCACTCTTCCCCATGTCCCACAGATGTACCCCAAGAGTAAGTGGAGGCCAAGCCAGCCTGACACTTAGTCCCCTCTGCTTCCAACCTGGTGGCCTATGCTGCCTGGTTTTCCACAATGGAGTTCCAGGTGAGATTTCCTCTGAAGAAAAATTGTGCTTTGTGGCACATGAGTGTTTAAGGAACACGAGCCTCACATATAGATGCACAGAATATTAAAGCACAACGGGATTTAAGAGGCCACCTAACCAAAGTCTCATTTTACCAATTAGAAAACGAAGGCCCAGAGAGAAAATGAGGCCCCCAGCCCCTCAGCCGTCACCATCTGAGCTTGCACCAGAACCAGGACTCCCGACTCCCTGGAGCCACTGCTGACCCCTGCCCCTCGTTCCCCACACACTATTCCCTTCAGGCACACATTTCTGGAAGGGTGACGCCCCAGCCCCTCGGGTTCCAGCCCCACAGGCTCAGTCAGCCTCCCTCCTTTCTTCCACAAATGCAAGCAAGCCGCTCCCCACTTCCCTGCCAGAACAAAATGCCAAAAACCAGAGAACTAAGCCCCACTCCAGGCTGAAGAAGTGCAGCCCCAGCTTACTATCAGATAAGTTATTTCCTGACAGAAATGCAGCTGCAGTGAGGCAGGAAAGCCGGGAGCCACGGACCCTGAGGTCAGCCCGCCTGGCCGCACTCATCCCAGGACCACAGTCAGATACAGCAGCCAAGCTGTGGCCCAGCCCTCCAGCCCTTCCAAATCAGGAAGCACTGAACCCCTGCGAGTGCCAGGGAGTGCCCCTGCCCTGCCTCCTCTGAAGAGCATTCTGGGGTGAGGCAGGGACCTAGGACAGACAGGCGTGCTCCGTTAGCTCAAGCAGGATGGAGGCTCTACCGGATGGGATGGCCAGGTCCAGGCTGGGGTCGGGGGTGCCAATGATCCCTCCCAGCCGCCTCGGAAGTGGCCACCCTTTGGTGTTCTGTGTGGAGTTTTGGGGTGTGAGTCCCCAGGAACTCTTAGGCTGAGGGCTCCAGAGGAGGCACAGGTAACGTTTCCAGTCCAACTCAGGGTCCTCATTCTATGGAACCAGGCAGGGGGAGGGCGTGGGTGGGTAAGGCAGAAGCGCAGAGTTTCCAGCTGGCCCAGAACTGATTCCTGGCACCACCCCACTCCCAAAGAGCATCGGGAATGGGGGGACAGGGATGGGGACGATGAACCCGAGAGAGAGAAACACTCTGTGTTCCTCCCTGGGCTTGCCTGTTCCCGACTTCGAGTAATCATCCAAAACAAGGAAACCTGCCAGGAGATACATTAAGTCTGTAAGCGAAGAAGGCTCCGGGCAAAGAGCTGTCAGTCACAGGGAAAACCCAACACAATACATGGATTCTACTCCTGTTCCGAGGCAGGGGCGGTTCCAGCTCAACCTTCCCACCGCCTCCCCCGCTGCACACACACGCGGACACAACTGTAAAGGCAAAAAAGGATTTGTTTTCCAAAGTCATCAGGAAAATCGACACCAAAGGAGGCAGAGGGAGTGTGGGGCCAGTGGCTCCTCCTTGGATGAAAGAAATAGCGGCAGGGGGAGGGGGTTCAGCCCCGGGCCTGGACTTCATTCCATGTCCACGGGGCCTCCTTGCTGGCAACTGGAGGTCCGTTCCCAAAGAGTCACGGCCACTAGAATGCTCCAGGCCATCTGGCCTTCCTCTCCAAGACACGCAACATGGAATGACTCCAGGATTCTGTCTTTACATACCCTGGTGTCATCTCTTTCTTCACTGAAGAGTGGGTCTACACACGAGGTCGGGGGCAGCTAGGAGCTAATTTCAAGGGTGGGATTCGTACACTGCTGGTGGCCTAAAAAGATGGGGTCCCTAGTTGGCTCCTCTACCCTCCTCAGGAAGATAATCTTACACTCCACCAGAAGAAAGGTTCACCCACCAACACAGCCAACTTCTGGGGAGAAGTCACTAGCCAGAAAGCACATAGTGAGTGCCCTAAGTGTGGCATCTGAAGGGCTGCAAAAGAGTCCTGTGGGTCATGCCTCTGGCTTCCTGTCCAGTGCAGGCCTCCAGGTATCACAGCTAAAAGGCCGCCAGGTCTCTGAATAACTTCCACAGTGGGACCCTACCACGGAACAAGGCAGTCCGCCCCTCTACTGAACAAAGTTTCATTTCCTCAAGCCCAGTTCTGCCGGTGCCACACAGGAGTGTTCCCTTTGTGGGACTGCACAGCCTTGGCCCTCACATCTGTTTTCCTCCTAACACCTGCAGTCCTAAGAGGTGGACATCCTGAAACACATGGGCTTGTCCATTTGAAGGGGGAACATGGAGAAGAGAATGGCCAGGCCCTGAGAAAGTGGGAAATGTGTAGGAATGACAGGCGTGCCAGCTCATTTTCTCTCAGCTCACAGTTCCTCTTACACAAAATCTCTGCCATCGGCCGCCATGGCCGAAGCGATGCTGAGTGCTCATTCTAGATGCTGGCATCGGCTCACAGGAACAGCATGGAGGGTAGGTAAGAGCACCAGGTCACGTACCACGGCAGGCTGGTGGCCCCGATGCATCCATCCCACCTGTACCAGGGCCTGCTCTGGGCTCCGTTCCCTCTTTGGGGGTGAGCCTGGCTCTACATCTCAAGCCTGGATTTTTCAAGCATCCTCTCTGATTTAATGCTTTCAATCTTGGGGTCTTCAGCTAATATGTGCTCTCCCTGTGAGTCCACAGAGAAGGTGAGGGGATAGATCGGTGTGTATTATAATAACCTCTGAAGTTCTTTTTAAACTTCTCTGAGAAATACATTACCTTTACTATCCTGGCTTCAATTTGGTATATCTATAAAATGCATTCACCTGTTATGGTTTAAGGAAAGTGCAGCATGTGTCACAAATGCTTTAAGGGAAGGGGCCACAGGGCATCCTGACAGCCTTCTCATAACCAGGAAGCCCTTCCAGGGATGCCACACGGAGCTGTGAGAGGGCAGCTGGGACTGGCCGCCACGGGGTGAATGACGAGTTAGAGGAGAACTGCACTTTGTACACTGGACATGGTAGCTCATGCCTATAGGCAGGAGGATAACTTGAGGCCAGGAGTTCAAGACCAGCCTGGGCAACTAGCGAGACCCCGTTTCTATTTTTAAAAAATTAAAAATTTGGCAGGGCACAGAGGCTTATGCCTGTAATCTCAGCACTTTGGGAGGCTGAGGCAGGTGGATCACCTGAGGTCAGGAGTTCAAGACCAGCCTGGCCAACATGATGAAACCCTGTCTCTACTAAAAATACAAAAACTAGCCAGGTGTGGTGGTGGGTGCCTGTAATCCCAGCTACTCAGGAGGCTGAGGCAGGAGAATCACTTGAACCCGGGAGGCAGAGGTTGCAGTGAGCCAAGATTGTACCATCGCACTCCAGCCTGGATGACAGAATGAGACTCTGTCTCCAAAAACATAAAATAAAAATAAAAATTAGCCACGCGTTGTGGTATGCACCTGTAGTCCCTGTACTTGGGAGGCAGAGGCAGAAAGATCGTTTGAGCCCAGGAGTTCGAGGCTGCACTGAGCCGTGATTGTGCCACTGCAGTCCAGCCTGGGCAACAGAGACCCTGTCCAATAAATAAAAACTACATTGCACTTTGTAGTTTCCAAGACTCTTCCATACACTCATGGGGTCTACACACCAGCTCTGTGGGGGATGCATGATGGCCATCATTCGGCAAATGAGAAAACTGTGGTTCCAAGCACTGCCTTTGGCCAAAGCCATGTGACTAGTAAATTGTGGGCAGGAATGAAAACTCAGTTCTGAGTTTTAGAAAGTAACCGCTTCCAAACTGCTTCCCCAAAGGAGGCTCTCTCCTACCCTATGCAAGGGAAGGGGCTCCTATGACGTCTGTCGCTGGGTTTCTGAGAACACGGGAAGAAGCAGCAGCACAGAGACACATTCAGGAGAGAGGATGCAAATGCAGGGACCAGCTCAAGAAGATGGCGCTAGGACCACGATGTCCAGTAGCTCCCAGCTCTGGTCAGAGACCACTGATTCACAGTTTATACAATGCACTGCCCTTTG
Organism: Rhinopithecus roxellana; assembly: GCF_007565055.1. Lineage (NCBI taxonomy): Eukaryota > Metazoa > Chordata > Mammalia > Primates > Cercopithecidae > Rhinopithecus > Rhinopithecus roxellana. The sequence continues at coordinate 8,433,986 of NC_044557.1, read as the reverse complement.
CAGTGGTCCTACGCCCTCCACTGCAACCCCAACTTTACCCTTCAATGAATGCGTCCAACTCAGTTTTCATCTGCTCCACCCTCTCAGGCACATAGAGGCTTCTCTTCCCCATGCACTCAAGGTGAAGGCCGGTGTTCCCAGGGTCCTTGCCTGGGGAGCAGGAGGTGCCAACCAAGATTTTACACCTAGAGAGCAAGTCACAGAGTTTTTGCCACAGAACAAAACCACCCAACTGCAGAGCTGGAGGAGACTCACAGATCACCTATGGTGACCCCTTCAACGCGCTTAAGGAAACAGGCTTGGAGATTTGAGCTGACTGCCCAAAGTCATAAACAGTTCAGTAGCAGTGCAGAAACTAGGTGCCAGGACTCCAGAACTTGTGTTAATTTTTTTCTTACTCCATATTTTATCTGCAGAAGTCTTTGTTTTTGTTTTTTAACTAGTGGGTAAACTGAGCCACAGAGTGCTTTGGTGACTTGCGGGTGCTGACACAGTAGGTGGTAGAACCAGGCACTGGGCTCATACCTGTACAACTCCTAAGGCTATACGTGTTCTTTCCAATGCACTCTTTAAATCCTAGGGATTACAGCACAGCCTTTATGCCAATCCCTGCTAACCGCTGGAATCAGCTAAGGAAGTGACTCCTGCCCAGAGAACCAGCAGTTCTAAATGGACTTGCTGCAAACACTGAAACCTAAATAAAAGAGGTCTATTTGGCACTCAAAGTAATAAACAAAATACCAAGACCATAGGAGTGTTCCCTAAACTTACAAAGATGGCACTCAGTTTGTATAATGGCATCACTGTAAAGAAATCCCTTCTGGGCTTGTCAGAAACTCTTCTGGAGGATGGTGGATTAGCAGCATCTTCTAGACAGTGTCTCTCTCAAGTGCTGGGGGACGAAGTGAGCCTCGGGTCTCACCAGTGGAGACCAAGTCCCTGGGAAGGTCAGGTCAGCTGGAAAAGGCAGCTGCTCGGCACAGCCAGGCTCACCAGGCAGATGTGCTATGCACACACAGACAGACGTGCAGGAGGGTACATGTACACAGCCCATCACACCACACACTACCCACATCTGTCTACACCCACACTTCACAGACTGACCCATACACAGGCAAACACAGACACAAACACACATGTGTGCACAGTAGGTGATCCCTTGTGTCCCCCGGCTACACACAGGCATCAACAGGCACCCACATCTCGCAGACATAGCCCCATGTGCACAGAGGCATAAACACATACCACACACGCACCTCCCCTTGTCCCTTATTGTCACTGCAGCCTCTCCTGCCTCCCTCTTTCAGGGAAGCTCCAGACACCTGGGCTAACCCAGCCCCACAGGCCCTCATGGATGCCATTCCCAGTGCAATGCTTTAGGGCTGGCTCCGGAGGCACTGTGCCTCCTGCCCCTGGTCAATAACAAGGTCTGGAGAGAAAAGTCCGGGCCATTTATGGATCCTAATGACCAACTGCTCTTGGTAACGGCCAGTTCTGCAGTGACCCATATATGAGTTGATTACAGGTTCTGGCTCCCACACTGCACACGCAGAACGCAGGTGTCCCGGGGCACTGACCGCTGCAGATGGCCCCTTCCCTGACAGCCAGGGCAGCTATGCTGACCTCATCAGCCACCTCCCGAGGGCTCCTTCAAGTGGGTGGCCCTGAGCAGGCCCAGACCCAACAGGCACCACCCCGAGCCCTCTCCTCAGGGACATGGCTCCAGGGCTCCTCTCTCCCTCCCACCCTCACTCAGAGGCTCCCTGTCCAAAACGTCTCACCACTGGTGTCTGCAGTTCTGCCATTAGGACTTTATTATTTGATTAATGAGGTCTTCCTCTTCTTGTCCTCCTCTTCCTCCTCCTTTTTTTTTTTTTTTTTTTTTTTTGAGGTCTTTTTTAAAGATATAAGACAGTCATGTTTTAAAATAGGTTCCCAGTGTCTCTGTGTTGCCAACAAGGCCAAATCTCCATTCTGTAAGAAAGCAGTCAGATAGCTGCACAAGCTGTCTTTTGCCTGTTTTGTCATCATTTCTGGACACTCACCACCACAGCCTGATAAGCTAACCACAAAGAGATTCACCACTCCCCAGTGCAGCGTCGCAGCTCCTGGTCTGATCTCCGCTGGGATTATCTTCCTAGGCCCACCTTTGCTGCCTGACAAATGCCTACCAGGTCCATGGAGGACAGCACAGGGTCTCTCATCTCTGCAGCTCCCCTTTATCATTTCCTTGAAGACCAGCTCCCTGCTCTATGCTCCCGTGGCTCCCAGCTCTTCTCTATCACAGGCATCTCTGCATCTCCTGACCTCCTCTAGATGGTAAGTCCTGGCAGAGCAGAACTACTTCCCAGTCACACCCCATGACCATTTTCTGGACACTCACCAGCGTGGAGCCCAGCACGCACACCATGCAATTAGCCTTGACTGGGTCTCTGACACTAACATGAGATTAGGTTAATCCAGGCGTTTCCTCCCTGAGGCAGGAAACACCATGAGGAGCAGCACAAAGGCACTGTGAACCAGGGCGGGAGCATGGACAGAGGCACCTTGGCGAAGCCTGTGACAAACCCAAAGCTTCTGCCTCAAACAGGCCCCAAGAGTGCGGACAGCGAGGTACCCCAGTGTGGCCAAGGGACCCTCAATACAGACACCCTCAACCTCTCCTCCAAAACTCACCAGCCCGTGTCTGGCCAGCCCGAGGCTCACTGCAGGGCTTCACACTCATAACACACTTCAAAGGCAACACACCCCAGGCAGAATTACACCATTAAAAACCTCCACTCCTGGACTCAGGTGTGCAGGTAAAAGCTATCTATGGCCAACAGAGTTTTCACCTTCCTTACCCAGGGCTTAACTCGGGTTCAGAGCACTTGGAGGGAGGAGACGCTGCAGAATTCTTTGCAGCAAGGACCCCATAGCAGCCCTTTTTGGCTTTGATTATTGATATGGTTAGGATTTGTGTCCACCCAAATCTCTTCTTGAACTATAATCCCCAGGTGTTGAGGGAGAGACTTGGTGGGAGGTGACTGGATCACAGGGACAGTTTCCCCCATGCTGTTCTCATGATAGTGAGTGAGTTCTCACAAGAGCTGATGGTTTTATAAGGGGCTCTTCCCCCTTCACTTCCTTCACACACTCTCACCTGCCACCATGTAAGACGTGCCTGCTCCCCCTTATGCCATGGCTGTAAGTTTCCTGAGGTCTCCCCAGCCATGTGGACCTGTGAGTCAATTAAGCCTCTTTTCTTTATAAAGTATCCAGAATGGTGTAGTAACTTTATAGCCGTATGAGAACAAACTAATACAATTATGGAGACTTCCCTCTTCCCAAGCCCTGGGAAGAAATGATATCAACACTTCTGTCTACATAGCTAAAATCTTTTTGGATGTGGATTCTAGTCAACAGATGTGGTATAGACTAAGCAGGACTCAGTAAAAGCCCAACGATTGTTGAATTATCTCTGCAAGAGTGCACACGTTCTGCAGGTGGTTAGATTTTCAAAAGAAAACACATGCAAAAACACACATCATGAGCCTATTTTTAAATGAATGTGTGTTAAGAGTAAAGACCCTGTAACTGGAGAGTTTGGGTGCCGGCTGGCATTTGGCATTGTGCGGACATCTTGGTTTTTAGTGCCTCTACATCTCAGAACAAAGGTCAGGACTCTTTCCAGCCAGCCCTGCATCCTGTGAGTGGAAGCAGTGGCTGCGAGTTACGTGGAGATGAGAGGCCACTCTCAAGGCTCAAATCTTGCCTGTGCACTTCTCAGCACCTTGCCCAGGGCTGACAACAAGTACCTACCTGACTGAACTCCTTCCCCTCGCAGCTATGCACTCCCTGGGTGTCATCTCTGACTCGAGCTCATGGCCACAACCACGAGGAACCCCTGAAACACATGGGCCATTCATTCCAACTGCTGCATCACAGGAGCAGGTGCAGTCTTGCTGGGACCTCGTCACCCTTTGAGCTGGGTACACAGACAGCTGCAAATCGGAAGAAGCAACTCCCCCTCCCATACCTCGATCCAGCCTTTGAGTCCCCACGCTGTGGGCCAGGGCTAACCAGAACACAGAATGGGAAGTGAGTTGTTGTAACTGACAAATGACAAACCAACATTCTCCTCTGTATTTATTTACCAGCTTAGGTTTCATCAATTGAAGAATTACTACTTGCTTTGAGTCTTAACTTCCTTTCCCTGTCCTCATCTCCTGACACCAGGAATGCCCTCCTCTACTTTTTCCATTAATCTTCAGCCTGACAGTTAGATCCTCATCTCCTCCAGGAAACTTCCCTGAATTTCTCCAGGCCCCACCGAAGACCCCTCCCTCCTTCAGGTCTGAGAGCTAGAACTACACACAAAGGCATCTGAAGATACCAAAGAACAGAGACAAACAAGCGTGGCAAAGGCCTGTCTCACCCACCAGATTCTTGGGGGTTTTGTGGGGGGGTTTGTTTTTCTTTCTGTTTTGAGACAAGGTCTCGCCCTCTCTCAGACCCAGGCTAGAGTGCAGTGTCCTGAACACAGCACACTGCAACCTCGACCTTGCAGGCTCAAATGCATGTCCCACCAAGTAGCTGGGACCACAATGTGCCACCACATCTGGCTTTTTTTTTATTTTTTGTAGAGACAAGGTCTTGAACTCCTGGGCTCAATCTTCCTGCCTCAGCCTCCCAAAGCACTGGAATTACGGGCGTGAGCCACCACACCTGGCCTCCAGATTCTTAAATATGTCGAGGGCAAGAACAGGGTCCTCCATATGGTGCTGAGACCAAAGGAAAAGTGGAGGGTGCCCAGGCTATCTATGAGCCTGAGAGGCAAGCACAGCGGGCTGGCACGGCCACCCTATGGAGTACCGCAGGAGGGAATGTGCTCTCCAGGCACCAGCTGTTCTCAGGGTTTAAAGTGCTTATCCAGGCTTGTTTCTAGCTCTGGTGCCACCGACATACAGTTGGGGATTTCCTTCAGCCATAAGCCATTCCCCAAAGCTGAATGCACCCGTTGCGGAAGACACCAGTGTGAAATAATTTTCAAAGAGCTCACAAAGAGAAGAGAACACATCTGAGGTAGTCCCAAAAGGAAATGTCCTGCGGAGAAAGCTGATGGAAGGGCTAGAGAAAACAAGAGAGAGAAAATCCCCCTCATAATCCTGCCTGAATGAGAAAGAACATCATTTAGGGAAGCTGGTTTCTCGTTTTCTCCCCACTGCCAAAGTACTATTTTGGCATCTCTTTACAACTCACAGACATCCTTTCAGAATTTGTAAATGATTTCCCTTAATTCCTGCCCTACAGAAAATACCTCTTTTATGCCTTCAAATAAATGCAAGTCAGTAAGCATCTACTACCTGCACATCAGTCCCTAAGAGCTGTCAAATAACCTCAGCTCTCAAGCTCACAGCCCCCCAAACCTAACAGACCAACACCTTTTACATTTAAGACTCAAACATCTATATGGAAGCTCTGCACATGCACCGAGATCCCAACCCCAAAAGCCCAAACAGACACAAATGTCACCTTCTCTCAGGAGTCCCCAGTTCCTGCTCCTGCCCCTTTGAGGAGTTGGGATGAGAAGGACCCAGGGTGCAGCATGAGTTATGGGAGCTACCCACAACCATCTTTAAACTCAGCCCTGCAGGAAGAACCCCAAGGCTAGTGGGACACGGAAACTCCAGCATCTGGGGCTGGCTGGGACTGTAAGAACAAGCAGTTTATAATCCAGCAGTCTCCCTGAAAAAACCACTATCATTCACTACAGGCCGGTGCAGTGGCTCACGCCTGGAATCCCAGCACTTTGGGGGGCCAAGGTGGGCAGATCATGAGGTCAGGAGTTCGAGACCAGCCTGGCCAACATGGTGAAACCCTGTCTCTACTAAAAATACAAAAATTAGCCAGGCATGGTGGCACACGTCTGTAATCCCAGCTACTCAGGAGGCTGAGGCAGGAGAATTGCTTGAACCCAGGAGGCAGAGGTTTCAGTGAGCTGAGATCACGACACTGCATTCCAGCCTAGGCGAGAGAGAGAGACTCCATCTCAAAAAAAAAAAAAAAAAAAAAGAAAAGGAAAAGAAAAAGAAAAAAAATTAGCCGAGCATAGTGGTGGGTGCCTGTAATCCCAGCTACTTGGGAGGCTGAGGTAGAAGAAACGCTTGAGCCCAGGAGGCAGAGGTTGCAATGAGCTGAGATCACACCACTGCATACCAGCCTGGGCGACAAGAACAAGAGGCTGTCAAAAAAAAAAAAAAAAAAAAAAAAAAAAAAAAAAAAAAAAATCACTACAGTACCTTCCCTGGAAAGACCTGGAAGACTTCATTTCATTTCTTCCCCATCATCACCATTCATGTGTCCATCCACCCCCTCACTTAAATATGTGCTGCGGCACGGCACTCACAGAACTCGACTTACCTAATTCCCGAATGGGTCTCCCACAGCCACCCACTAGCAAAGCTAGAGACACTGGGGGAGTATCTGCAGCAATTTTTTTTTTTTTTTTTTTTGCCACTGTCATTAACACTCAGCAGAATCCAGAAGATGACTTCACTCCCTACCACCACGCCCTGGTCCCGGCTCCCAAATCAGTCAACATGTCCAGTCCCCTGCCAAGGTGGTTCAACAAATGTCTATTTTCAAAGAAACCTAAGCTGGCTGCTTCTGGTTCACTGTCCTCATAACTCATCACCAACTATTTGCGGGATGCGAAGGGGAACTGTCCTGAGCCTGCCCCCTCTGAATTAGGAAGTCCCCAGGTGCCAGCAGTAAGAGGCACTCAAACCCAGGGAGGCTCACGCTACAGGGGCAGCTCCTGCACACACTGACGATGGGGCAAGTCCCTCTTCTTGGTCTCCCAGACAGACAGACTGCGGTGCCAGGTCCTCTGAGCACGGTGGGAGTGACAAGCACGAGCGGCAGGCCAGACCCCATACACAGCAAAGCTGTAGTTCAAATATGTATTGTATGTGTCTGGTTTTCACACGGAGTTTGCAACCTGCCAGTTAGTAGTGTTTACCTTGGTAAAAATTCACGGGAAATCTTAGTCTGAACAGGCCCAGAGTTTATTTTACTGCCAGATAAACAACTTTCTTTGATAAATCATCCGTGTGACAGTGTTCTGAAAGACTAAACAAAGATTTCAAGCACAATCTACAGGCCTTTGAGAAGCCTTCCAAAGCGAACGCATGTTTAATTGGCTGCCCTAAGGTCGAGGCAGGGCAATAGTCTGACATTTCCTTGGCCATTTGTTCTTCTTAAACACACACACACACACACACACACACACACACACACACACACACACAGAGAGATTGGGGCTTCCAGCACATTTCTGCAAAACTGGATGAAACTTACCAATATTTAAACGCTCATTCGCCTTATAATGCATAGTCTATTTTTTAGTTAAAGGAAGTGAATATCACAAGGCAGGTGTTGGGGTCGGGGAAGGGAAAACTGCCCCAGAGATACTGCTGGAAAAAAAAGGAGGACAGAGGGAAGTAAAACAGCACAAAGGGGCTCTGAAGTCCCTCGTACATAAGTCCTGCTAAATTAGAAGGAGAACACGTTAGGTACAGGGTTTCTAAAAAACACACAAATGAAACTTCAGTGGCCCTATCCTGGAACACCAGGCAGTCACAGCTCCCATATTCAGCCCTCATCACTGTCTGGAGGCTTCCAGGTTTACCTTGACATAAGGATGTCATCTCACTAAAACCCAGCTCTCCTAACTTCTAGTTAGGGTTTGGCTTTCCGAGGGGGAGTTGTTTGTTATTGTTATTGTTAACTACAGCACCTTGAAGCTGCATAAAGCAGTTTTTTTGTGGGTTTTTTTTTTCTTTTGAGAAAGAGTTTCGCACTGTCATCCAGACTGGAGTGCAGCAGCGCAATCTCAACTCACTGCAACCTTGGTCTCTAGGTTCAAGCGATTCTTCTGCCTCAGCCTCCTGAGTAGCTGGGATTACAGGCGCCTGCCACCATGCCCGGCTAATTTTTGTATTTTTAGTAGAGATGGGGTTTTGCCATTTTGGCCAGGCTGGTCTTGAACTTCTGACCTCAGGTGATCCACCCACCTTGGCCTCCCAAAGTGCTGGGATTACAGGCATGAGCCACTGCGCCCAGCAGCCTAAAGCTATTAAAGGTCTTCCAAATGGGTTTTTAAAAACACTTCTTCAGTTGAATCCTCTGTTAACCAGAGAATTAACTAGCATATTCCATTCTTCTTCCTCAAAAACTTCTCCCCCAACAAGCTGATTTCATTAGTGCTAGAATTTTCCTTCCTGGGCTAAATTTCATCCTAAAACAATTCTTTCCAATAAGAAGACTTAATAATTATTACAGATTGAACAGCCACCATATTCCAGGAACTGTCCACACTTGATTAAATCCAATTCTCCCAACACAGTCATGTAGGAATTCTCATCCACAGTTGGCTGATGAGGAGCCAGGCTGAGGGAGGTTAAGAGACTTTCTGGTGGTCGCTTAGCTTAATGGGTTGGGATTTAATCCAAGTCTGTTTGGCCCAGAGCCTGTGTTCTTTCCATTCTGCTACACTGCTGGCTTTCCCACCAATAAGGGAGCCACTGATTGCTGAGCTCCTTCTGTGTGCTGGGCACAGACATCAGTCCATTTAAATTCTACAAACCCTGAGGGTAAAGGAGCACCTGATGCCCCTGCCCAGGAAGCTCCTCAACTACTGTCCACCGTGATGGGTGTGAGAGGCTGGGAAGGAGCAAGGGTGTGCAATCTGGCCTGGCTGCCAGGGAAGTGCTGGCGGGCAGTAACAGGGTTCCAGGTACAGTGCTCCTGGGTCATTGAATGCCTAACTCCTTTATTTTTTTTGTCTTATTTCCTTCAGTCAGTAAGGTGAGGGCATGGACTGGCTGATCTCTGATGTCCTAACCAACTCAACACTGCTTTACAATGGGAAAGTGGTACCGGGGCTCGCTTCAGTAGCACACATGGTAAAACTGGAACAATACAGAGAAGATTCACATGGCCACCATGTAAGAAAAACGTGAGTTCGTGAAGCGTTCTGTATTTTCAAAGGATAAGATGTAGGATATAGTCTTCAGTAGTACAGCTAGGCAACTATAGCTAACGATCATTTACTGTATATTTCAAATTACCTAGAAGAGTAGATTTGGAACATTTCCAACACAAAGATCAGGATTTCAGGTAGTAGATATCCCAATTACTCAATTTTTTTTTTTTTTTTTTTTTTTTTTTTTTTTTTTTTTTTTTGAGACAGAGTCCTGCTTTGTTGCCCAGGCTGGAGTACAGTGGATCATGGCTCACTGTAGCCTCAAATTCCTGGGTTCAAGCAATCCTCCCACCTCAGCCTCCCAAGTAGCTGGGACTACAGGTGTGTGCCACCATACCCAGTTAATATTTAATTTGTAATGGGGATGGGGTTTCAGTATGTTTCCTGTGGTTTTGAGGCTGGTCTGGAACTCCTGACCTCAAGCAGTCCTTCTGCCTCACCCTCCCAAAGCACTGAGATTACAGATGTGAGACAGCATGCCAGCCCCAATTACCCAGGTTTGATCATTACACATTGGATGCTTTTATCAAAATATCAAACATACTCCATAAATATGTGCAACTATTTTATATCCATTAAAAAAATTTAAGTGGTACAGGTGAGCAACACAGCACCCAAAGAAATGGGCAGTTCGCATGAGCTGTGAACAGCCCCCTTGTCCCACTCGTCCCTTGTCCCTTCTCTACTCACCTCCAGAAAAGCTTCAGAAAATAAAGATGAACTTGAGGGCAAATCCTTCTCTCCACTCCCCTTCTTATGAGAGTTTGTAATCATATCCAAAGATGAGAACATGATGCATAGTAAAATAAGCCAGATGCAAAAAGACAAACACTGGCTCGGCCTCCATCTCTTCACTGCCCGCCCACCCCACCCCCCACCTCCCATGCACAAGAAGGCTGCTCAAAAAGAGACACAGGCTCTCAGCTGGGAGTCACCCCTCTAGTGCACTGAGCAATCGACCAATCTCAGGTTTTGACGCACATAAAACATCCTAACTGCTCCATTTCGTACAGATCTGTGGATAGGATATGTATTTTCAGTAACAATAAAACTCAGTTGTTTTCCACTTACGAATTCCACTCCTGGGGTAACAATTCCTTCCATGTCTAATTTTATTTGACTGAATGAGATTCTGGATGCTTATATGCTCAGTCACCCAAAACAGGGCATGTAGTTTTCCCTGAACTTAATACACAAGTTGCCGATACCCACCTTGAAAAGAGCCTTCTCCTTTAAAAAAAAAAAAAAAAAAAAAAGTCCATCATGCCTGTAATCCCAGCATTTTGGGAGGCCAAGGTCGGGGGATCACTTGGGGTCAGGAGTTCAAGACCAGCCTGGCCAACATGGTGAAACCCCATCTCTACTGAAAACACAAAAATTAGCCAGGTGTGATGGTAGGCGCCTGTAGTCCCAGCTACTTGGGAGACTGAGGCAGGAGAATTGCTTGAGCCCGGGGGGGCAGAGATTACAGTGAGCTGAGATCACGCCATTGCACTCCAGCCAGGGTAGAGCAAGACTCAGTCTCAAAAAAAAAAAAAAAAAAAAAATTCCATTCCACATCCAGTATCCCCTGTCATTCATACACTCAGCTGACAAACTTTCATTTTATGTCCACCATGTATAAGACACTGTGCCGGGGACTATTTGAGTGCAAATAGGCCTTGCAAATAGGCCTTACTTTGTTCATTCCAAGACACAGGTTTTCTGCGCATTTCTGCAAGAAGTATATTTTTTTGTTTTTCTGTTTTTTCTGTCAGTAGTACAAACTGAATAGTGTGTCTCACAATTAACAGGCGTCTCCCACCAGGTAAAATATGGCATCAGACACAGAGCCTGCTCTCAGGCAGCCTGCAGGTGCTGCAGTGACTGTGCTAGCAGCCAGTTTGCTTCATCTTTGGGAGGAAACCCAAGATTTGCTTTGGAAAGGCTGAGCCTACTTTCTGCAAGAGCTCAAACTGCCCGTCAGACTAAAACACTGTCCCCCAAACAGCAGCACAGCCAAGACACCTTGAAAGAAGTTGGAGGCAGAGTGAGAACAGATTAGTGGAGGTATGTAGGTGTGGGAAACTCTGAAAATATTTCTACTAGGAAATACTCGCTAATGCTAACTGTGAAAGCTGATGTTCTTTTCCTTCCTATTTGACTAACCTTAATGTTGCATAGTACAGCTTTTCTCTTTATGAGGAAATATATAAATGGAAAAAAAGAATCCTTCCAGACGGCAAGGAAAGTTTCTAGGGGCAAAGAAATCCTTTTCCATAAGGAGAAAATACTGGGCTGAAGAAATTGCCACCTGAACTCTCAAGCTCAAAACACTGAAGAAAGCAGTACAAGTGGAAGCTCTGAACTCTCCTAGCAGAAGTCTATCACCATGCAAATTTCCCCCACAAAAGCTTATGGGTGTTTACAGATACTGCAGAAGAAGCCAGAGAAAGTGGCCAGAGGCAGGAATTAACCTCACCGCAATTATAAATAAATCAGATCCTCATATCCCTGTAATAAACCAACCCAAAGGGAAGATGGCTGTGAGTGCTGAGCTGTTAACAGCAAGATGATTAGTGTGGCGGCTCGCAAATACTATATTGGGCTATTTAAGAGGCAAGAGTGGCACCCTGTTGTCACAGAGCAGGAAAAGCAGAGAGAGAACAAAAAACAGAGCCCTGCGAGCTGACGGAAGCCAGCAGGCAGGCTGGTCGCCATGTTCAATGCGGTGACTTTGCCCAGTCTAAGTCTTGGCTCCCACATCTGGTGCTTGATCCAGGCTGATCAGCTGCACTCCTGAGCATCAGCACCCAGGCTTTTCTGCTCATGTTTTTTCCTATTGGGGAAAAAATGTGCCCTGAACTGAGGGGGCACAGTGCAGGGCTGGAGACACGAGTGACTAAGCAGATCTGCCAAGGGGTTACAGCGCACTGCATGGGGAGAAGGTCATGGATCAGACATGCCCAGCTCCACAGAGGCTGCCAGGGACCACAGATGCAGTGGCAGGGGGACAAGGGTGCTGCTTACCCAGGGAAATGCACCCCCTTATTCCCGGAGCTCACAGAGAGCCTTCCAGCAACCTGATGTCTTCCCACTGGGGATGTCAGGGCCACTTAATGCAAAGTTTGATCCCTGGAGGAGAGAGTCAAGCATTCTCTTTCTTCTCTGCTGTGTGTCAGCTTGCATTGTTCAATTTCTTTGTTTCCTAACTGAATCCCATCAGTGTGGCTGACTGCCTCACTTACTTGAAGTGAGCTGAGCTAGGAAACACGTTTCTCGACAAGGGTGCATTCTCTGAGGTGCTAAGAAGGGCAGAGCTAAGCTCAGCCCCTGCAGAGAGAGAAAGAAAAAAAATTCCTATATATTGTTTTATGAGAACATTACAGACAAAAAACCAAAAAGGTTTCTCCTGCAACCAGCTCAAAGAAGCCTGCCATACACCATATGCACACTAAGGAGGTCAGCGCCTCCGTGGCAAAGCTCAGAGGCTGTGCATCGACTCTTAAGTGAGGAGGCCAGGTGGCAGAGTGTAAAAGGACTCCAGTTGGGAAAGTCAAATTCCTTCTTTATCAAATAAGAGGACTGGATAAGATCTAGGTCTAGGAGGAACCCAAAAGTTCTGTGAACCCAAGAAGAAAATATTGTCAGGGCTAAAGGAACCCAATCCCAAACAGCTAATCACTCAGATTCCACAAACCCTGATTAGTTATCGACATGAGATCCTCCATCCTCTTCTGTGTACAGGATGCTGGCTGATTTGGCAGGTGCCTGCTGCCATGGGAAGAAGATGTCTGTTCCAAGTGAGTTACCTGAGTGCCCCCTAGACCCCTGCCCTACACCTTAAGGTCAACCTTGCCAGATTCAAATTCTTTCCCAAGGCTTGCCTCTTCAGCCTATGTGGCAAAGGGTCTGAATCCTCCAATTTCTGTCTTTTTAAAAAAATAATACTCATGTATTACATTTACTTAGAGGAGAGTTTCACCCTCAATCTGTATCTATAGAACTCAAAAAGCACTAGGTATACAGGGAATCCTCACTGACAAATTTGAGTTAATGCAGAAACAGACAAGTAACTCACACTGCTGCATCATAGAGAACACATCAATCTTCCCCATGCCTGGAAATAAGATACACGGTCTCCAGTTCAGCTCTGGTGGCCATCTACATCCAGCTTCCATCTTCATCCACAATTGCAATACCCTGAGAATGACTGTCATGAGGCATGATTCCCTCCGACTTGCCTGTGTCCTCCCACGTGTGTGCAGCTTACTTTGACAGGGCTCTTTGCAGGAACAAGACCCTTCCATGTACTTTATCATGTTTGATTAATGAAAACATGGCCTGGGATGCCTCCGAATGGACTCCCATCACCTATCTTTACACTTTTCCAGATAAGAATTCTGCAAGAAAGCCGATCTCAGGGACACAAGGCAGGAATTATGAGAAACACATTGTTCAGCATCACACTGATCCTTCCGAAAGTGTGGCTTGGCCAGAGCCACTTTTCTGCATCCATGTCAGATAGACATGCAAGAGAGGGAGCTGGCCCTCCAAAGGAATGCCGTATACATTTACTTGGCTCAGAGGAGAGACTCTCAGGGTGTGGTGAATTCAGGTCTTCTGCAGGTCAGACTATAACAGACCATCCCTGAAAGGCGCCAAGGCCCCTGGCATCTCTCCCACCTCCCCCTGATCCCCACCAGCTCCTCCTCCTCCTGGAGCTTAGAGTGCTGGTTCAGAATTCTCTTTTGATGGAGAGTGACGGGAAGAAGAGAGAAAAACCACACTACTATGGGAATGTCCACTTTCTTTGCCTTGCAGAACCTGGTAAGGACCCTCCTCTGAATCCCCTAAGCATTGAAATCTCCCCTCCCTGGGAAGGCACCCGGAGGGCAGCCATTTAAATCCTGGACAGAGTCATGCTGACACCTAGGGGTAGATGTTAAAAAAAAAAAAAAAAAAAAAAAAAAAAGAGCCAGTCCGGAAAAAGCCGGGCTCAACCAGATGCAGGAACAGGTGGCAACTTGTACCTCCTGCAGCTTCCGAGAAGGAGCTTCCTTCCCTGCTCCTCTCGACCTGTCCCCAATTCAGACTCCCTGCATGCCCAGAGAAGATCCCCAAAAATCTGTCCAGCGATCCCCCACAAAGGAGGGCAAAGTATGGCCTTCATAAAAATTGGCTGGTTCTGAACCCTGTCTAGTCTCCCATCTGCCTGAGAAAAGCAGCTATTTGGAGAGGAATGAGGTAGAGAATGTAGAAAGCTGCAACGAGATACACCAGCAGGGCCTCCATCCGGCAGGGACACAGACCAGGAGGTTCCAAACCTTCCAGAGGCAGCTAGAAACGCTTTCTTACCAAACTCGCTGGCGCAGAGATGTTCAATGATGGCTTCGGATTTCAACTCATTGTCACAGGGAGGACATACCGTTGTGCCTGGGAAAGGAAGTAGGGAGAAATGGAACTGTAAGTTACAGAGCAGGAAGGGAGCAGCCCCTGGGGAAGAGATCCGCCCTGGGTCCAGGCTGAAAGTGACTAAAGGTCTTCTGGAACTTATGAAGGGGACCTGAGAATTGAAAAGAAGAAGCCTTGAGCCCAGGGTCTACAACCAGAGCAGGCACAGGTTTCTTGAAACATTTTGGCCCAGAGCTGCTAAATGTGACACAGTTATTTAAGCCAGCATGACCTGAGGCTGGGTGGGGGCAGGTCACGTGAATGATGACTTGTGGGACGCTGTGAGTGCCGGGAAAAGCTGGCTTACGAACTCACAGAGATCTCTTCCCGGTGTTTGTTTCCCATCGTCTCCCTTCTCCTTTCAATACCACCCTCTGATTCCTGCCCCCTTCCCATTTCCACACTCCCAGCTAGCCTGCTGATCCCTCTGACCAGATCTCCGGGAGCCAAGAGAGAAAGAAACTCAGCCAGACTCACAAACTCCAACCCTCAGCCCCTGAACACCTCCTCTCCAAAAGGGCCACCGCAGCAGGAGGCCAGGGCAGGCGGGCGGGGTGGGGCACTAGCAGGCACTGCCAAATGGGAGGACAGGGCTGGATAGGAAGGGGCCCTTCGGAGGCTCTTTCCTGGGCAACTGTGAAGTGTTTTGAAGAGGAGGTGTGTGGGGGCAGACGTGCATAACGCTGGGAGGCAGCTCCACTGCCTGGGAGGAGATATCTGAGGCCAGGGCAGAGGCCTCCTCCAAGCCAATATACTTCTGAAGTCGGAAGAGGTAAAGGACCCCTGCTTCCCAGGACAGAGGGAGAGCGGGACAGCGCTTTCCTCCAAGAGCTGAAGTGGTTTATCATCATTGTCATCATCCTCACCTATCAAGCAGCCTGGAGCTTACTGACTGTCTAGGAAATATCATGAGCACATTCTAGGGGCACCCCACCCCCAGGCACAGCACAGGAGGCCAAGCCAGGCTGGAGCTGAAGAGCACAGGAAAGTCACACCTGACACTGCGCTCAGGGAGAGCAGGTGGGGCTTGGTGTGCTTGGAGCCCACTGTTCTTCATCCTCCTCCACCGTGGCTTCCGTGGCAGCATCTCCCTTCCCATCAGCTCCCGCTATGGCTCAGACATCGAAATAGGCAAAGGCTCCACAAGTGGAAGAGAAGAGTGGACCTGCAGAGCACCCCCAGCTCAAGGCTGCCCTCAGGACACAGGTGGCCCATAGACCACTCCCCACTTCCAAGCAGGGTCCCTGCAGGGCCCAGCAGAGACCCCATCCTTAGTTTTTATTGCCACATTCTTCTCCCACCTTTACTCTGCACCCAGGAGCAAACACCTTCCAGATTCTCAGTGCAGTTAAGAACCACGCTCCAAGCAGATGATGGCATGACTGTCCTTAGCCCAGATGCTGGAAATTTGCTTTGCACCCAGAACTTGAGATTGGGTTCTAGAGGTGGTAATTCTCACAAAGGAGACAAGAATTTTGCATTATGGTTTTTGCTTCCACTTGGGGAAGAGGAAGTGTGACAACATGGAAAAGACCAGGTTACTTGCACAAGGAGAGTGAACTGTGCTTTTGGGTTTTCCTTGTTTAGGTTATTTTGAAAAAAGAAAAGTGGGATTTACACAAACACACATTGCAAGGTTCTGTGAATACTATCTTGACCAAATAGCGAAGTCACAGTGATCCGAATATAAAGGGCACATTTCTGCCCACTCCACACACTCACTGCATCTCCTCTGGACACTTGAAGTTTGCCTGACCCAACTGGCCAAGGATGGCTCTGCACTTCTCAGGGACATTTTCCTCAGTCCAGTCAAATATGTTTTGACTTCAGTGCCTCTCAGAATGGCAGGAGCTCATTGGGGTGGGCTCTGTGTGTTTTTATCACAGCTTTCCCCTATCTCATCTTTTCTAACGGCTGACTCTGGAGCAGACTGATCCAGAGAGAGAAAGAGAAATGTGTGATGTGGTATTAATCTGCACCTCATTGGTACGTCTTAGGGCCATACAGGCTGCATCTGCAGGAGAAATCCACCCAGTCATCTTTCTGAAAGATGGAACTAAACAGCTGTTTTCAGGTGTGTTTCAAATAATGTTTAGAGCAAATGAACAAAAAAAAAACCAAAATATTTTGTGTTTATTAATATTTAAGGGGGTGTGGAGGAGACAGCCCAACAACTGAATCAGGATTAAGTGATTTTTGTAATATATCAATCCACACACACAAGTGCACTCTCTCTCTCTCTCTCTCTCTCTCTCTCTCTCTCTCTCTCTCTCTCTCTCTCTCTCCTCTCTTTCCCTCTCTCACATACAACCCCCACAATCTTCCCTGGCCAGTTCCTGGGGGGACTAAAAAGGAGCCCTAAGGAAGGCTTTCTGGGGAACTGAGGGCTCTGTGGCCTCTGCCAGGCTGATTAAATGCACCACATGCCCAAACAACAACAAAATCAAACCCAGTGCGCTGGCTCATACAACTTCAACCAGCAACACCAGGCAGAGAGGGAGACAACAATGCATTAGCCTGGGAGTTCACAGTTCTCATGGAAGTGCCAAATTTAGAAATAACTTCCCTAGAAAAAGAACAAATGCCTCTTCCATAACAGAAGCTGCTATGGCTTGGGTATCGGCCTTTGTGGGCAGAAAAATGTCAAGTCATTTCTCATTATCAGGTTTCTCCTTAGTAACACATGACCACGGAGAGCTGGCCAATACCCCAAAACTGAATATGCTCAAGTGTGTGAAAAGAAACCAGTATGCAAAGATACAACACTGCTTTGAAAATGCATTTTAATTTTAAAGAATAAAAGCATAAAGAATAAATGAATAAAAGAGTAGTGCATGCGTACGTATTCTCATTGGAAAGTACCACTTATTACCCCACAGCCACAAGCCATAAGGTTATGAGGATCAGTAGTCAGGTTTGTCTTGACCTGCCCTCTACACACCTACACACACACACGCCCCACCTCCCCTCCACAGGGACCTGGGAGGAAATCACGTGGGGCTCCCTTACACCAGGGATTGCAGTCCTGGGGAGGATGGTGTGCCCTCTCAGGGCAGAGCCCCCCACCAAAACCACTGAGGGGAAAACCAGTCTCAAGCTCCACTTCCGACCGGCCCTCTCTCCGCTTTTCTCTTTGTTCCTCAAAGACCTGTCTTGAGAGGGTGACTACCTGAGCGCTGCTGGGAGGAGAGTGAGGACGGTTCCCAGCCAGGCTGAGAAGGGCGCCGACTGGTGGAACTGCAGCCAAGGGGCAAAAGGTGTCCGGAAGACAGCGATTATGGGGTTTCCCCATCCCATCACAGCCTTTTGGGGGCTGGGGTGAGGATTCTTTCCTCTCTTCTGCAGGCAACCCGTCCAATCCCCCCATGTTCCCTGTGGACTGCAGCACCTTTTCCGCAGCCGATCCCCCTAAGGTGTCTACTCACGTCTGCAGCCAGTCCCAGAAAGAGACCATCGGTGGCCATTGGGAATGGACTCCAGCTCAGGGCTGGGCACAGCCTCTCGGGGCAGGGCTGGGCTAATCCCCACTGGCTGAGGAAGGGGAGAAGGAAATTCCCGCAGGCTTCAGGGGATGGGTGCACGCCAACAGAACACAAGGCCCTTTGTTTGCTCCAGGTAACTGCTCAGTTTTCGCTCGCAAAGTGCAGATGTATCCGCTACCCTCACTCCACTCCCACCAGTTGACCCTGAGAGCAGCGGTGCCCAGACCTGGCCACTGCGGACAATCAGTGCCGTTTCCACCCAGCCATCCAACGTCAGTCACTGTGGACCCATCTCCTCCCTCCTTAGAATAAGCAAAAGCATCCAAAATTTGGGGTGTCCCTTTCCCCAACCTGCCCAAATCCTCACTCTGAGGAGCCAGGTGACTGTACGCCCCTCTTTTAGCATCAATAACAGAGGTTAAAGACACTTCAGGTGAGCTAAGTGTAGGCAACCGTTCTCCCCCACCCTAAAGGCCCTCCTCAAAAAGCCCTCAGGAAGCCTGTGTGTTGCTAAGCGCAGCTGGGGTACAGCTCCCCCATCCCTGACCCTCTCCACACCTCAGAGCCTAAACTTCGCTTCCAACGAATTCTGGGTTGAATTTACTGCTATCGAAGTCAGGTCTGTGATGTGTGTATTTTATATTTATATTTATTTCATTTTGACTTCCCAGAATTGTTTTCTTCCCCCTCAAGAATAAGTGGGTTCTGAGAGGAACCTTGGGCCGGTCCCTCAGGCTGTTAGGCAAGTCTCCAATTTGCAGAGCTCCTCTCCCCGGGAGGAGATGAACAATGAGCTAATTACATTTTTATCTTTCTAATGAGCTGAGGATTTGTGTAAATGAGAGAAGCAGGGGGTACGCGAGAGGGAGGGAGAAAAGACTTTCCACCCCTAGCCCTGCGAGGGCAGAGTTGGTACCTGGAAGGGGTGGAGAAACAGAAGTCTCCATGGTTCCTAAACTTTCTCAGCCAGTTCTGCAGCAATCCCGAAGCTACTTGACTGAATGACCAGTGAAGGAAAGGGCTTGGTTTTATTTTTTAAATCTTTGTCTAACCTATGAAAATAAACAAAAGCTGCGCCAAACATTCTCTCGGCCTTCCTGAACTTTCTGCACTTTGGGTTTTGGTTTTTTCCTCCCGTCTAGGAGGTTAAAAACTTCGATAGGGTCTCGGAGTTCTCCCAGAGGAGAGGGAAGCTTCCCTGTTATTTAAAGCGCAAGGCTTTGTTTCAGGTATGGAAAAGGCGAAGCTGGATCTCAGGAAGAGTGGCTCCGGAGACCACAGCTAGTCCCTGCGAGGCCGAGGCGCAGATCCGCCGCTCCCGGGCCAGCCCCGCCGTGCACCTGGGTCGCGAGGGGCGCTGAGCGATACCTGGGACAGACCAGACGCGCTTAGGAATCACGTGCACAGCATGCGAGCAACCTCGGGCCGTCAGTCCCCAGCGCCTGGACCCAGCGGCGGGCAGGCGTAGGATGGCGCGGGTTCTCCTGCAGCCCCGGCCGGGGGAGTCGGGGGGAGGCGGGGGCGGCTCGCGTACGTGGGAGAGGGCAGCCTTACCTTGGGGCTTGGAGGCTTCGGTGGCATTGGGCGGCGTCATGGCGATGCAGACGTCCCCCTCCGGGAACTTGTCACACTTGAGCATCTCGGGCCAGTAGAAGCCGAAGAACTGCATGACCGGCTCGCACGAGTCGCGCACGGCCTCGCAGAGCCAGCGGCACGGGTAGATGGGCCGATCCAGGCAGACGGGCGCGAACAGCGAGCAGAGGAAGACCTGAGTGCCGGCGTGGCAGTTCTTGTTGAGCAGGGGTACCCAGCTGCTGGCCTGCTGCTTCACCTCCGCCATGGTCTCGTGCTCCAGCAGGTTGGGCAGCACCATCTTCTTGTAGCCTACGTTGTGGCACAGCCGCAGATCCGCGGGGATGTCCACGCACTGCGGCGGCTTGGTGTAGAAGCGCCCGCTCTGGTACGGGCCGATGTCCGACTGGAAGCTCACGTAGTCGTACTCGCTGGCCAAGCCCACGGCCAGGAGCGCGGCGCCCAGCGCCAGCAGCACTCCCAGGGCTGGCCCCCGGCAGCCCCCCGCGCTGCGCCCACTGCCCATGCCGGCTCTGCTCCCTGTCCCCCGCGACGTCGGGGCTGCCTCCGCCGCCTCCCCGCGCGCGTCCCGCCGCAAACTTCCAGGGACCTCCTGGGACAAAAGGCGCAGTCCCCAGCGCTGTCCAGCTGTGCGGCCGCAAGCTGCTGCCCGGTCCCCCCGGCCGGTGGCGGCCCTCGGCCTGCGGTCGGAGGCGGCGCGGGCGGGGAGGCGGCCCTGCGGCTGGGTGCGCCCAGGCTCCAGGAGGCACAGCAAGCAGGAAGGCGCGGGGCGGAGGGCGTGGGGCACCGACTAGCGAGGCTGCAGGGCTGGAGTGCGCGGGGCTCCTACGGCCGAGCCCTCGGAGCCGCCCCGCGCAGCCAATCAGCTCCCGGCGGGGCGAGCCGCACTGGTTACCACGTCCGTCACCGGCGCGGGAGCCAATCGCCTCCCTCGCGAGCGGGTTCGGTTTACTAGAACCAGGCACAGCTCAACATCCCTTAAAAAACAAAACCAAAAATACATAAATAAAAGGGGGAGGAAGAAAGAGACAAGGGGGAAAAAAGAGGGGGAATGGATCGCAGCGTGGGGTGGAGAGAGACCAGGGCAGACCCTGTAATTAACTCGCACTGGCTTGCAGAGAAGCAAGGAGCCTGGATCATACTTGCAAACCCATGACATTATGAAGGCTTTTTTTTTTTTTTTTTTTTTTTTTTTTTTTTGAGACGGAGTTTCGCTGTTGTTGCCCAAGTTGGAGTGCAGTGGCACGATCTCGGCTCATTGCAACCTCCCAGGTTCAAGCGACTCTCCTGCCTCAGCCTCCCGAGCAGCTGGGATTACAGCCGCGCGCCACCATGCCGGCTCATTTTTTGTATTTTTAGTAGAGACGGGGTTTCACCATGTTAGCCAGGCTGGTCTCGAAACTCCTGACCTCAGGTGATCCGCCTGCCCTCGGCCTCCCAGACTTTTTTTTTTTTTTTTTTTTTTCTTTTTTACGCTGTTTCCTAATTTCAACCAACAGCCCTTTAGACTAGAGGCTCCTCTCCTCGGTTCTCTAGCTGCGGTGCAGACAGGTCGTTTCCCAACTAACTGGGGGTCAGGAACGCTGAAGCGAGGGAGGTCTGCTTGTAAATCTCCAGCGGGCCTGGCTGGACTCGCTGAAAGGCGAGGCGAGGGCGCAGTTGGAGTTGTTTGCTGTGAGCACCACCTCTCCAGGTGGGGCCGCCCATGGTGGCCCTCAACACTGGGGCAGTGAGTGGACTTTGCCCGGTGTGGCGGGAAGTCCTGCTAGCAACGGTATTAGCTTTGGGAGGACACTTTTTTAGATAGATAGATAGATAGATAGATAGATAGATAGATAGATAGATAGATAGATAGATAGATTTAAATAGAAAAACTCTACTCAAGTCCTACCCCAGGCGACAGCACATCTGTGTGTTTGTGGTGTGGAAAGACAAAACATTAAAAACACATGTGCCCTTATCGGCGTGGCTGGTGTGAATACCAAGTCCATCACTCAGACACATATGCTAAGGTCAGACCCAGTCCAGGAACGTCAAGTCAGAACCAAGGGTCCCCACTAGGGCAGACGCCAAGAGGACAGCATCAGCACAAACAGCTCGGCCCCCAGGAACGGAAGTCTCTCTGCCACCCTCTACCTCGAATTCCTGAGAATTCTTCGTAGATTTCAAACATTCCCCTGAGAGGGAGGGTTAAGCTCCGGAGAGCTGGGAGTGAGACCCGGACTATCCCGGGACAGAAGACCACAGCAAACAGTTCATGAAGTTCCTGGAGTCTCCACACCTTCTGTCCCTAAGTACGGGTGGAGAGAGGCCGATATGTTCATAACCGAATCTGAGCGCACACCCCATGTGGCAAAGGGGCCACACATCTTAGCGCTCCACAGAGACACCTTAGGAGGCGCTGCCTTGCCGGCCAGCTTGTTTGTGAAGCTCTAGGGAGCTTGCTTTGGACTCTGCAATCTAATTTCTTGATGGACAGATTCCAAGTGAAATGACTAGAGTTTGTGAAGAAGCAGGGCTGTTTTCTTAAAGCAATCGTGCCCATACAGACACAGTGATTCCACCATGCACACAGGAGGCTTCTGCAGAGGGTTGACTTCTCTGTCATTTCATGGCCAATGGAAGATGCCTTGACACCCAAGAGGTGACATGGGGGCTGGGAGGAAGACACAGAGAAGAGAAAGCAAGATTTGGATGGCCAAGGGTTAATCCCAAGACAATTGGTGAGGCCAGCCTGTGGAGCTGAGGAAGACATTCCTCACAGAGAATAGACCGTAGGAGACCCGGCAACTGTGTCTCAATTCAAGGGGCATTTAGAGAAAAATGCTGTTTGGTAGGGGGTCTTTTTGTCTCCTAGAGCCAGGTCCTCTGCCTCAAGCCAAATGTGTCTGTTTGCTCACTGAAAAGATGGGTGTTTGCAGATAACATCCTCTCACCTCTGAACCCAGGCTTAGCCAACCGCTCACTCACATTTCAGTTTTCCCGAATGGCGGGAGAGCTTGTGTCTGTCCACCGTTAAATGCTGGAAATTCATCCAGGTGACTGCCCTGGAAGTCCCAAGTCAAGAGTAAATCTCACAAATCCATTCAGGGGAAGACCTCGCCTGTGTCTGTTCACTCCGAGTAGACTTTGATCACCTCCAGTTGCCACATCCCCCACCCACCCCTAGTGGTCCTACTGCTTTACTGACCCCTGCTAGGAACACAATTGTCTCTCTGTGGAAAAGGCAGTGATGGGAGAAGACCCCAGAATCCTATATCCAGTGCATTCCTGACTCCTCCCAGACCCAGCTGGAGAGGAAAGACCCTAGACCTCAGTCCCACCGAGAGACTTTAATCTATTCCTGGGATGTGGGAGAGGGACCGCCCGCCCCCCACCCTTCCAGGCAATTCCCATGCTGCATAACAGCGCCAGGCAGAACAACCTGAAGACTTTGTATTGCAGAGGTACACACAGTACTTTTGCCCTTTTACTTATTGTCAAATGTTTGCACTTCAAAATCCAGTCCCCCGTTTCCTAATGGCAAGTGTGTATGTGTTTGTGTGTGCATGCACTCCTGTGTGTACAGGAGAAGATTCTGGAACAAAGGTCCTTTAAACATGCAACTGACATAACAGAGCTCCCAGATATGAGGGTTCCTGAGTATGAGAACTGTGGTCCAGGAGACATATCCTCCCTTCTTCTTGAATGGCTTAAATAAATAGAGGCAAAATGCAGCTTTAACTTACGTTTCTCATTTCCCAAAAGTTCTGATTTTCCCACACTGCTAGATGCCCATGCATGAAGCCTGGAAGTACGTCCTCTGTTGCTTCAAAATACCAGCCTGAGGAGGCATTCTCAGTTCTTCAGCCTCCACAGAGGGTCACAGAGGGTCCCCCCAGGTGCCTCCCAGGTGGCCTCTTCCCACACACAGAGCTTTTTCCTGGCTTCTCCTGGAAAAACTGGGAAGGGAGCCTTCCCAGCCATAGCTCCCATTGTGTTCCACTATCATATCATCAGTGATTTCTGCCATCCTCTCCAAAGATACACTCACCTCACTCTCCCTCAGCCAGCAGCACTGGGGAGGGAGCTCCGCTTGAAGTTGGGTGTCCGTGGGTCAGGGGCAATGCCAAGGAAAGCATGCTGGTCCACAGTCAGGGGACACAGGCTACAGCCTCAGCTCTGCTCCTAACTGGCTGGGTTGACTCACGGGAATCGCACTTCCTCTTTCTGGCCTTAGTTTTCTCATCTGTGAAATGGAGCTATTAATGCCTGCCCAGCTGCCCTGCTAGCTCACAAGTGTGAATTCTCAGCATGTAGGGTCACTCGAGGCACATCCTCAGACTTTCAGGCAAGTCTGAAAGGGCCAAAATGGTATTTGATGTCAGATGCCATGAAACCTGGTCATGCTCTGACTTGGACAAGCTGCTTCTGCATTCTGCCTCTGTAGATGTGTAATCCTGAACCTTTCTAACTCTTTCAAGAACTGGCCTGACCTGCTACCTGAACTCTGGGAATGTCTGGGAAGCATCTTAAAAATTCAGAGTTGAAGGCAAATTCCAGCCCCATCTCTTCTTAGAGTAAGCACCCCTCCCTCTTCATCTTTTTTTTTTTCCGATACGGGGTCTCACTCTGTTCCCCAGGCTGGAGTGCAGTGGCAGGACCTTGGCTCACTGCAGCCTTGACCTCCTGGGCTCAGGCAATCCTCCCACCTCAGCCTCCCAAGTAGCTGGGACTACAGACGCAGGCCACCACACCCAGCTATTTTTTTATTTTTATTTTTATTTATTATTATTTTTTTTTGGAGCGATGGGATTTTGCTGTTATTCAGGCTGGTTTGAGCTCCTAGCCCCAAGCAATCCTCCTGCCTCGGCCTCCCAGAGTGCTGGGATTACAGGTGTGAGCCACCACACCTAGTCCTCTGCACCATTCTTGACAGAAGCTAATGGAGCATCCCTTTTACTTGTTTGGGATATAGTCACCAAGTTCAAACAGTCCACTAGAATGTTCTTCCTTCCTTGAAGGGAAACTCTGCTCCCTATAATTTCTTACTAGGCCATCGTAGGATGAGTTCCTATCATAAGCAGCCAGGAAGACACCCTCAGCCGGCCCCAAGCTGGGAGGCCAAGGTCACCGTCCCTGCCCCTGTGTTCAGATGGTGACAACTGCCCACTCTCCAGGTGAGGCTCTGTCAAACTGGGCTTGACAATTTTTGTTCATTTATTACTACATTAATTAATTTATAATTTATATTATAAATATATTTATGCCTATAATTTATATACATATGCCTATGTATATAAATAAATGAAGATTTGCATACCACCTCCTAGAAAGAAGAGAACTAAAAATAAAAGGCGTATTTTAAGATGACTTTTTAAATAGAAATAAAAATATCAAATGGACTATTTCTCTGATTAAAATTTTCACACACTCTTTGTCCATAGGAAAAAGCCCAAGCTCCAGGATAATATCAGGACCCAGCCCTGACCCCCATGACCTCTCCAGCGTCACCTCCCCAGCACCCCGCACCAGCCTAGTTTCTAGTCTCCAGAAGTACTTGTACTTTCCCACCCAATGGCTTCTCGCTTGCCTCTCATCCTGGGCTCATGCTGTGTGCACATGCTGTTTTCTCTATCTGTAATGCCCTTCACTACTTTTGTACAAACTACTACTCATAGGGTTCCCAGATTTACAAATAGAAATACAGGACACCCATGCCCAGGCATCGTGGCTCCTACCTGTAATCCCAGAACTTTGGGAAAGTAAGGCAGGAGGATCGCTTGAGGCCAGGAGTTTGAGACCAGCCTGGGCAACATAGCAAGACCTTGTTTCTACAAATAATAATAATTTTTAAGAATTAGCTGATTAGGCACAATTTTAAGAATTTTAAGAATTAGCTGATTAAGAATTAGCTACAGGCACAGTGGTGCATGCCTGTAGTCCCAACTACTTAGGAGGCTGAGGCAGGAGGATCGCTTGAGCCCAGGAGTTCGAGGCTGCAGTGAGCTATGATCACACCAATGGACTCCAGTTTGGGTGACAGAATGGTACCCTGTCTTTAAAAATAAAAATTAAATGTAAATATTAAAAAATAGAACATCCAGTAAAATTTGAATTCCAGATCAACAAGAAAAAACTTATTAAGTCTGTCTCAAATATTACATGAGGCATACATATACAATAAATTATTCATTGTTGAACTGAAATTCCGTTTACTGGGCATCCTATATTTTATCTGGCAAATCCGCCCACTTATCCTAGTAGTGTTGCCTCCTCCAGGAAGCCAGGCCTGACCTCCTCCATTCCTAGTCATATTCACCCCACTCTGTGCCTGCAGACACTCCCGTCTACATTTATAACTGGTCCCTTCTGGGTACCTTGTACAGTGCAGTGAGCTCTTAGAGGCCAGGACCTTGTCTTATTTTGTCTCACCCATTCCACATCTCCAACCATCTAGTACAATGCCATGCATATACAGAATGCTCAGTAATTACCCCCACCCCAACAAACAA
Organism: Rhinopithecus roxellana; assembly: GCF_007565055.1. Lineage (NCBI taxonomy): Eukaryota > Metazoa > Chordata > Mammalia > Primates > Cercopithecidae > Rhinopithecus > Rhinopithecus roxellana. The sequence continues at coordinate 8,407,956 of NC_044557.1, read as the reverse complement.
AGGGGAGACAGACGTGTGAAATACTCAGGTTCTTAGGGGTGCTACCCTTGCACATTGATTTTGTGCCATGTTTTCTGAGAACAAAGGCCATACGCCAGCATGAATAGCTCCCATAGTTCTCTTTGTCTTTGGAAAAGGAAAATCTTTTCTAGATTTGAATCCTGAGGAAATTGATCATCGGTTCCTTATACAAGGACAGCAAACAGAGTGTGGGACTTCTCTATTGGATCTCTTCCCATCCCAGAGCTGACCCTGTGGACAAATGCCACATCCGATTCACTCCTCTCTGCCCAGGGCCTGCACCGAGCAGGTCGCTCCACGGAGGGTGGGAGGCGACTGGGTTGGTCGATGCAGTGGCCCATTCCCACAAATCCCCACGCTATGCTGTATAAGAACAGGGGCTGGCTTCTGGGAGGCTGGAGTTTCTGGAAGCCTTGTATGCCAAGTGGGGGTGGGGACTGGGGACCAAGAGAAGGTAGAAGGGGGCTCCGCAGTGTGACACCTGGGGTCGGATCCTGACGAAGGGGCTCAAGGCTTGGCTGGGACATCACAGAGCACCAGACACAGGTCTTTAGGAAACCCCTACCCCTCTGGAAATCCCAGGGAAGTGAAAGTGAAGTGGCACATGCTTCGGTGACCTGAAGCCCATAAATCTGCCGGGATGGCTGTGGGGAGGGCAGTGGCCCATGCCGGGACACATTCCCCAAGGAGCCATGTGCTTATTTACCTAACCCTTCATGGCAGTGGAGCCAGACGGTGCATTGCTTTCCTCGGGGGGTTGAGCCAGGAACAAGCTGGATATAAATGAGGTGCTGGTGAGAGGAACGGGGGGGGCACCCATCATCTCACTTCTTCCTCGCAGGAAAGCCTTCCCTGCTCCCAAGATCAGGTGACCTCAGCTGGGGAAGCCTCACCTCCAAATCTCCATCCAGGGAAGCCTCCTCCCCACAGTTTCTCTCAGCCTGAATAACGCCATCTGCCATCTGCCATTTAAGGGGCATTACTCACCTGGGCAAAGGCAGAATCCCCTGTTGCCTAGTAAGATGCCTTGCTGCAGTCTTTTCCGAATTGCTCTCTATGTGCATTATTCCATATGGGCCTCACCAAAAGCCTCTGAGCTGGCTGAGAAGTTCATTACTTTCATTTGACAGAAGAAGATACAGAAACTCAGAGTAGTGGGACCCTGGCTAGCAGTCCAGCCACCAAAGCACTGTGGTGGGGACCAGTTGCAGGTCAGGAAGCACAGATCTTTAGACTCCAAATCCTGCTGGCTTTGCACTAGATCTGGCTTTGCTGAAGGCCAGTCCCTGGGGAGAGAAATCTGGAGAGGCTTTGCAGTCAGCAACATCTGATTGTCCATTCATCTACCAAGCTCTCTGCCTGGACCTCCACCAGAGACCGTGCACAAAAACATGAGCCACGCATGTCAGACCCGTGACCACTACAAGAATGTGGCCTGAGACCTGGCCCAGGAATTGAAAAAAGATACTTTCAGTTTTCAGAGAGAGGGAGATCCTTTTCCATGAGAAAATGGCCCAGGAAGGCTGGATGGCCACTGAGCCTACTGAGAGAGGGCTTCAGGTACTCCAGAAAGAAAATGATCACAACAGGCAGAAGCCAACTGCCTCCAAGGCCATTTCAGCCTTTCCTGAGTGGCCCTTTGGCCCCTAGGGCTCCACCCACAGCCCACAGGGGCCTGGAAGTGCCAGGGGGATTGTGGACGTTCAGGGATCCCAGGAGAGAGGCGGGTCACAATGCCAGGGTTTGGGACCAGAGCACCTGCCAGTTTGATTCTGCTTTCCTGTAGCCAGGTCCTGAATGCCCAGAGACTTGGCACAACATCAGCTGGTGCTCCTCCCTTTAAAGCACTTTTGATGGATCCCCTGTTAGTTTAGCTACTGTTCATTAGTTCCCGCTGAAATTGCTGTCATTGATGTTTGATAGCTAGCATTAGGACTGTAAGGTGCTATTTTCCAAATAAAGATTGTTTAATATAAAATAGATATGTATTTTATATTATATATGTTTTATAATATATATTATATACAATATATATTATATATTATATATATTTTATATTATATATATTTAATATAAAATATATGTGTGTATATAGAAAACCCAATATGGCATGGTACCTACCAATCAGATTGCATGCAGACAAAACAACGTCCTTTGCAGCCTGACAGGTGCATGCCAGTGGGGCCCCAGCGTGGGGGAATTCTTAGCCTCCAACCTCTGTGCAGAGCTCATGCTGCCCCTACAAGCTGGGCCGTCTTCCCAGCGCACATCCCAGGTTCAGCTAACGGGCTTCATCTGCCTGGTCTCTCGCCAGTCTCCCTGTACATCATGGCTGTCAGAGCACCACTCTTCAAACACTCTTTTGCTTGTTTGCATGTCAGGAGTTCTAGAAGCTTCTTGAACACAGAATCTGTATCTTTTTGTATTTGTATCTCCAGTGCCTGCCACATGGTAGGTGTGCAGTAGACATGTGATTGCTGAGCAAACCACTGTTTCAAGATTCATCTTTTTCATTTGATTGTCTCAATACTCTGTACTTACGGCATCTGAGGAACCACTCTGTGACTCTGTCTCCTCTTCTAAAAAGTAGGAGTTCTGCCGGGCTTGGTGGCTCACGCCTGTAATCCCAACACTTTGGGAGGCTGAGGCAGGTGGATCACCCAAGGTCAGGAGTTCGAGACCAGCCTGGGAAACATGGCAAAACCCCGTCTCTACTAAAAATACAAAAATTATCCAGGTGCACCTGTAATCCCAACTCAGAAGGCTGAAGCAGGAGAATCACTTGAACCTGGGACGCATAGGTTGCAATGAGCCGAGATCACACCATTGCTCTCCAGCCTGGGCAACAGAGCAAGATTCCCTCTAAAACAAAAATTAAATAAATAAAAATACATAGAAAAAGTGGGGGTTCATAGGACCCTTCCAGTGGGAAGCTAAACAGAGGGATGCAGAGCAATGTGGGTGCATGGGTGAGACAAATTGGGGCCTCCTGGAGAAAGGGTGTCCACAGCCATAGGAACTGGAACAGGAGGAAGGTGTCAAACTTTCTGGTATGTGGAAGAGTTGCTCAAGATGGGTTTCCTCAGTCTTAAATAGGCATCGGATTCACCTAGGAATCTTGTTAAAATGCAAATTATGATTGAGTAGGTCCGATGGGGGCTACTAAAAATTAGAACCTCCATGACAGATGATTCTAATTTTTACTGTCTCCTACAACTTTGCTTCTCCAAGTATGGTCCACAGACCAGCAGCACCAGTATCTTCTGGGAACTTGTTAGAAATGCAAATCTCAAGCCAGCTCTGGCCAGTGAGAAGGAGGTAGAAGTTGGTAAGTGGGGCACCCTGGAGCGCATCATAAGACCTTATTCGCCTCTTCCCTCTGCTTCCCGCCTGGAATTTAGCTGTGATGCCTGAGGTACAGCAGCTGTCTGGCAACCATGAGGATGAATGCCAGCAGACAGGATGGTGGAGCAGAAGGAAAGAGCCTGGGTCTCAGGGAATCCCTGCACCAGCCCTGCACCACCCACCCTGGGATTCTTACTGGGAAGACCTACAATCTGTCTCCCTCACTCGCTTAAATCCAGAGTCATTTGGATTTTCTCTTTCATGCAGCTAAAACCAAACCTCACTGGCACAGGTATGTAATTCTCACAGGAAGCTCAAAGACTGCAGGTTCTAATTTTTACTGTCTCCTAAGACTTGCTACTCAAAGTGTGGTCCCCAGACCAGGAGCATCAGCATCTTCTAGGACCTTGACAGAAATGCAGACACTCAGCCCTCCCCCCACCCACCCCAGGCATAACAATCAGTGTTTGCATTTTATGAGACTCCTAGGTGAACCCGATGCCTGTTTAAGACTGAGAAACCCCATCTTCAGAAACTCCTCCATGAGCCTGGAAGTTTGCATATCTTCCTCCTGTTCCAATTCCTATGGCTGCGGAGCACCCTTTTTTCAGTTGTCCCGATTTGTGCTCTGTCTCACCCATGCACCTGCACTGCTCTGTAGCCCTCTGTTTAGCCTCCCACTGGAAGGGTCCTATGAGCCCCCACTTTTCAGAAGAGGAGACCGAGTCACAGAGAGGTTCCTCAGATGCCCCAAGGACAGAGCATTGAGACACTCTAATGAAATCAAGTGCTCAGGCAGAAAGAGTGGACAAAGCAACTCTCTTAAGGACACAGGCGCCAGGAGGGTGGGGGCAGGTCACAAAGTAAAAGTGCAGGCAGTGAGGAAGCGCTGCCCCCTGGCCCCTCAGAGGCTGACGACAGCAGCAGAACAGACTCTGCTTTCTTCCCCACACGTGGTGGCAGCAGCAGCTATATATCTGGAGGCTTCTGTAATCTTCCAGCAGTTTCTCACTCGATCATATTTAATATCTGTCCCTATAAAACATCGCCTTTTATCAAATTCTTCTAACACAGCATTACAAGACAGCCATGGCTCCCCCACCCAGAAAAGCACAATTTGCCCATCGAACCCGTTTGTTCTTTATTTTTTAACAGCAGTCTAGGCCACCGAATTGCTTAATACATGGTAGGACAGTCCATAAACAACAGCTTCCCATAGCGATCCACTCAGCCTCGGGGTGCTTTCCAAGTTCTGCATTAAGTCCTCGGGTATGAAGGGTTTTCCAGCCATTTAGGTCCATAAATATATATAACCGGCTGCTTCCTAAATTGCTGCATAATCCTTACCACCATCACTTATGTTTTCTTTTATTGCCATTATCATTGGCCTCTTGACAGGAGAATAAAATATTATTTCTGGAAGATGAAATGCTCTGCATCCTGCACATTTTAACTCATCCAGATTCTTTTCAGTTTTATTTCTGTCCCCACCCCAAGGAAATCAACTCCTCACAATTAATGGGGATTTCAGATTGGAGTTTAATTGCATCCTCTCTCTGCTGCCGATACAGCCTTGGCCAGTGGCAGGCACTGTCTGAGCTGTGTTCTCCCAATTCCAGAAGCCAATGAATCAACAGGTGTCTATCAATCAATTGCTCTCTGCAGGTTCTGTGCTGGGTCAAGTGAGGAAGAGAGGCCATCAAAGGTAGAATCCCAACCCCACAAAGCACAAAAGTGGGAAGGAAAGAGAACATAAAGGATAGTAGGGAAGATAACAGAGCCCATGGCTGGGGAGAGTGGAGGTAGGAAGAGTTTGGACTGAGGGAATGCCACAGCCAGTCAGGACAGTGTGCTTCTTCTTAGTAGATCTATCTGCCTACCCTCTGTCTGGCAACCCAGAGAAACCAACAGACACGTTAGGGACATGGCCCTAGAACCAGCCCACCAGGACCCCACCTCAATCCCTCTGTGGAGTATGATGCCCGTACTCCATAGGACAGAGTGGGTGATAGCGCTCACTCTCTCTCCCTCTCCCTTTCTCTCCCTCCCTCTCTCTTCCCCCACCTCTCTCTCCCTCTTTCTCTTCCTCTCCCTCCTTGTTCTTCTCTCTCTCCCTTTCTACCCCCCGTCTCCTTCTGTCCCTCACTCTTTCCCTCCTTCTCTCCCCTACCTCCCTCTCTTCCTCTCTCCACCACCTCCCTGTCTTCCTCTCTCTCTCCCTCTCTCCCCTCATCTCCTTCTCACCCCACTCCTTCTTACCTCCTCTCTCTTCCTCTCTCTCTCCCTCTCTCTCTTCCTCTCTCCTTTTCTCTCCCCTACCCCACCTCTATCATTTTGTTTATGCCCCACAAACTATTCTGAACAAGCAGGCTTTAAGCCTTCTGATATTTCTCCCCAAGTCTGGGTGGGGGTTGTTAATGAGAGGAAACACACTTGTAATCAGTGAGCGGTGGAGCCAGGCAGCCCTAACACCCAAGAAAGGAGAGAGCACTCTGAAGAATGAGCTCACGCAGTCCTGGGACCAGGACAGTCATACTCGCAAATCTCTGTCTTGTTAGAAAAGACATCTGAGCCAGGACAGCTGCACCCTGCCTTCCCTCCTTCCTCCCCTTCAGCCTCTCTAAGGTGAAGGGCAGTCCTGGATGGAGATCTTGCTTTGCAAAACACAGGAACCAGAAGTAGGGACCCAGAGACTCACACAAACCCCTGCTCCCTACTTAAAAGGGCAACTGATGATGAATGCCTGCACGCAGCCTCTCTGTCTGCAAGCCCCTCTCCCACTTGTCTCTCACACGTCATATTTCTCAAGGTCTGGGCATCACTGACCCCAGAATGAGAGATCTGCAGACTGCTCAAAACAAGTCCCATGACCCCACGTCCTCTGGAGGAGACTGTTCCTTCCGGGAAGAGGTTGCAGAGTACAAGGAGCTGCAGACACAGGTGGGACAACCAATGCAGGAGGCAGGGGTAGCGGTCCCTGTCGCAGAGAAGTCGCAGAGAAGTCGCAGACCACCTCTGGCCTTCCCCTAGCCTCCAGGCTGCCCCTCGTCACCATGGTCCTCATGCCCCGTTTCCACTGCTGGCCCTCTCTGGGGACTCTTGGTTACCCTCAACTTCTCTCCCACACACACTGGGTGCCAGATGGGGTGCCTTCCCATGGCTGGCTTCAGGAACCCTTCTCCCCTCTGAGGTGGGGACTGGCAGGGCCGGAGAGCAGAGGGCTTAGTGGGGAGGCGGGGCTGGGTGGGGGGGCACGGTGGTCTATGGAATGCAGACCTCTGCCCACACTCAGGGGCCAGCCCAAGGGGCATAATAGAATACATTAGTCCCCAGGGCCATTCAACCCTGCCTCTTAAAAACAATGATGGCAACTGAGCTAATTTCTGCCAAATGACTGGCTTCCGTCCACTGGGAGCAGAGTGGAGCCCACCAGACAAAGTCCATATTCAGGTTTCAAGAGGAGTTGGCTAGTCGGCACTGGGGCACCGGGCTACTTCCCAGGACCAGCAACCAGAGCATCCCAGTGGCCAGGAAAGGGCCTGAAGCTGACACCAGTCACTCAGGCCGTCTGTCCTGGGGCATGGGGATGAAGCTGCCACTGAAAACGGGAGCACAGCCTTCGTTTTCAAGACAAGAGAGACTTGGTGCAGTGGTTGACTACAGAACAGTCTTTATTATTTGGAGTTTCACTTAGGAAAAACTAACTTGGCTGCTGGAAGGGAAGGATGCTCACATCAACATATGTGAGGCACCTGCGATCAGAGAACGAGCACTGGGCTGGGAGTCTGGTTTCCAGCCTCAGTGACCTTCCACAATCTCTTCCCCTCTCTGAGTAACAGGTCCTAAACATGTAGGGATTGGGCTAGATAGGTCCTTTGTAACTTTGGTATTTTGTGTAAAAAGAAAAGTCAGACCATGCTTCCTCTGCTGTCTCATAGTACATTGCTAAACACTCAATAAATAAAGGCTTCTGGAAGGAAGGAAGGAAGGAAGGAAGGAAGGAAGGAAGGAAGGAAGGAAGGAAGGAAGGAAGGGAGGGAGGGAGGGAGGGAGGGAGGGAGGGAGGGAGGGAGGGAAGGCGGGCAGGGGAGGGAGGAGGAGGGAGGGGAGGGGAGGGGGAAGGGAGGGGAGGGGGAGGGGAGGGGGAAGGGAGGGGAGGGGAAGGGAGGGGAGCGGAGGAGGGAATGTTTATGGAGAATATGGGGTAGAAATATATAGTATGAATCCAATTTTGCAGGAAGAACAGAAGGATAAGAAAGAGAAAGGAGGGAGGAAGGGAAGGAAGGAAAGAAGAAAAAAAGTTAAAAATCCTGGAAATAGGTACACTGAAATGTTAGCTATCTCTGGGTGTTGAGATTATAGGTGCTTTACACTGTCTTCTTTTTGTTTTTCTTCATTTTCAAAAATTTCCACAATGACCATATATCATCTTTGCAAAAAAATAAAGATTATTAATTTTAAAGAAAAGGAGATAGATACATAGAACAGCATCAGTCTTCTTTTGGGTGGATGAAACAATGTGCGTCTCTGGTGTTAACCTCTGTGACGTAGGTTCTTAAAAATCCTACTTCATCTGACATGTCAGGTAATGATTGCAAAAGATTCGGGGCGGGGGGTGCAGGATGGCTCACATTTTCTGGATAATTGCCCCCATTGTCCAGCTTGTGATGCATGTGGAGTCATATTCTCTATCTTTCTTCCAGACCACACAAACACCAGCGAGAGAGTGAGAACTTTCAGGCCAACAATCAATCAGCAAATATTTAATGAGCTCCTACTATGTGCAAGGTTCTGTGCTCAGAACGTGTCCTCTCGTGCTCTCGCTCCCTCTCACCAGCTGGCTCATACACATGCCCTCCTCTATGCTCCGTCTTCCTCTCACCATCACAGTCAGCTTTCCCTGGACCTCCTGCACACACACCCTGAGCATCTATTCATTGAACCACGTGCCCTACCAAAGAGAAGAGAATCAGAGCCTTTTCCATCTGCCCTACCTCTGGACAGTGATGTAGAGGAGGGTTGAAACTGGCATAGAGAAGTTGAACAGCCCACCCCAGGTCTCACAGTAAGTCACAGGTGGACACCAGTCCTCCAGACCTCCTCCCAGCTGGCTCTCTGGGCTCCTCCACCCTCCTGGCCCTCCTCAGCATAGAACAAGCACTGCCTGAGGCAGCCGGGCCAGGAGGAGAGCTTGAAAGGTCATATACCTGTCATTCTGGGAGAGCGCTTGGCAGTTGCTCCTTCCGGGCTGCAGGAATTCATCCTGCAATAACTTGCCACACAAAACACACCGTTCCCGTTTGGACTGGATGCTGTCCCAGGACAGGAGGGAGGTAGAAGGCTGCCTTGGGTGCTGCAGAGAGCACCCGAGCTCCTCCCTGCAGATGCCTAGACGTGTTTGTTCTCAGGAAATGCTGGTCAAGCTGTGTGTCACCCGACGAGAGGAGAGACAGAGAGCTGGGTGGTTCAGACGTAGGGGAGTGTGTGGGGACATGAGGCAGGATCCGGCAGGGCTGGATTTCTTGCAAAGTTAACAGGGCTCAGGGCAGAAGTGCAGCAACCATGAGGAGTCCTGGCTCCAAGTCGGATGCAGCCTCAGCTCACCAGGAGGGCATCAGCATGCAAGTGCTGGGCCTAGTTCCACAGAGACTTCTCTGTCCCATCCCAGGCCCTGTGGTTCTGCTTCTAACTCCTCTTCCTTCCTCTTCCCCTGTGTCAAAATCCTTTTTGATGTCCCCATCAGCACCATCCCCAGGAAATGTCAGCCTAAGCAGAGATGGCCAGATGAGACCAGTGTCTTTCCTTCTTTACAGCTCCACCTGTGTGCTTCAGGTCTTTGCACCAATGAATCTCTGTGAGCCCATCTCTTGGGGTTCTGATGAGGAACCCTCCAACCATGCATGGAGCTTCCCATCTCTCTCCTTCCACACTTCCCAGGCAGCAGGAGAATATTAACCAGAAATACAGTAGCATGGCCCCAAGCTCTCAGCTGAGCCCAGAAGCAGGGGAACCTACTGTTGGGGGGAGGGTGCAACATTCCCCAAAAGGAAGCACAATGCCCCACCTCCCAGAGATGGCCAACCCTTGCAGAACATGCTGTCTTAACAAAATTATTACAGCTCCAGCCTTTTAGTCATTCATTCAGTTCCTAAATGCTGGGCCCCAGGGAATCAAAGCAGACAGAGACAGATCCATTCTCAAGATAGCCCTTGCTCCTGGAGGAGACTTCACTGGGCTGTCCTCGAGTGGAAGCAAGATCTGATTCTGATTATTAAGGCTTGCTGAATGCCTGCTTTGCGTCAGATGCCCTGATCACGGTTTATACACACACTGGCACAGTGTCATCTTCTCAGCAAGTCTGTCAGGGAAGTCAGTTCTAAACAAACCGAAGGTGAGACGTTAAGCAATTTGCCCAAAGGCTAAGAAATAGAAGAATCGAGCCCTAGGACTCAGAAGGCCTTTGATGGGACATAGTAGCAGTGGTGGGGTGGGTGGAGGAGGGGAGATGCTGTGTCAAAAGGATGACAGGGCTTTTTGAGCCTCGTGTAATGTACTAGGTCCTGCGTCACTAGGCGGGAGCTCTTCGCAGTCCCACTGGGCCACCCCACGCCCAGGAAACAAAGGCTCTTGTTAGGGTGGGTGCCGCTCAACCGCTCTTTGCCAGGAAAATCACCCCACCCCACCCCATCCCATCCCCTGGCCCAGCAAAGGACTACGGTGACCTCTGCATTTTTCAAACAGCTGTAGCCACACAGCAGGCTGTTTGCATGAGGGGCACAGAGGCGGACGTTTGGGAGCTGCTTTCCACTCTCCAAGTCTCCTCCCTTTCTGTCTGTCTTTCATTCCCCCTTTTTAAAAAGAAAGCAAGGTCTCTATTGTAGCCTATTGTGTATGCGATGCCTGGCCACTGGTTTTTTCCGCCCTGTCTCATTAAGATGGATGGGGTTGCTGCCTTATTAATAATTGGGAAGGTTCCCCTTTGTTCCTTTTTCCTCTCCTCACTAACGATCCTGCCCCAGTGGCTCCATAGAGAGCCCGGCAGCCCCCAAGCTAAGCAGAGCACCTCCATGCTGCTCAGGCACCGCTGCCAAGCAAGGTCTGGCCCAGCCAGAGCATCGTGCCCAGGGAGAGAGTCTCAGCGCTCTCACCTGCAGATCTGGTGAGCCACAGAAGGAAAGACTAGAAGTGACCAGAGATTGTGTCATCCAACCAGAAGGAGACTGATGCACCTGCCTAAGGTCACCCAGAGGGTGGAGTCAAGAAACCCAAGTCCTGGCCTGGGTCCACCCACAGCCCCTCTCTCCAGTGCTCCATCCTTTGCCCTCCTCACTGTCCTCCTCCAAACACAGCCTAAGGCCGCACAACTAAGGCATTTTCCCGTGGCTATTTCGCCAGCCCATTCACTCATGTGCATTGGTTTTCATGCTAGGGCAAAAGAGGCTTCATTCATTCATTTGCCTTATTCAACACATATTTTTGAGTATCTACCATGTGGCAGGTGCCGTTTCAGGCACTGGGACAGCAACAAAGAGCAAGGTGGGCAAGTGTGCTCTCTCTTGGTGTTCACTTTCCAATAGAGTCAGACGAGAAAAAACACAGAAACACACAAACATGGAAACAAGAATTTCTAAGAAAGCGGAAAAGAAGTCAAACAGCATGATTACGCCTAGAGGGCTTAGATCAGGGACGGCCTCCCTGACATTTAGCTTGAGACCTGAAGGAGGAGTCTAAGACAATTCCAGCTCCCCAAGGAGAGCCTAAAGTCCTTGAGAGCTGGGATATCTTGAGTGGAACAATTGGGGAAAGAGTAGGCATTAAGTTGTGTGGGTCTGACATGTAGCTGCACTTGGCTGGAAGTTTCAGAAAAAGGCAGAACCTAAGATGGGTTACATCTGGCTCATCAAAGAAAAGGTGGCTTGTTGTTTCCTATGGGGCAATGGCTGCTGCCAGGGCAAGGGTCCTAGCACAGTATGTGATAACTGCTTGCCCCTTTTTCTCTTTCTTTTTTTTTAGAGACAAGATCTCCTCTGTTGCCCAGACTGGATTGCAGTGGAACGATCAGAGCTCACTGCAGCGTTGACCTCCTGGGACTCCTGGGCTCAAGCGATTCTCCCGCCTCAGCCTCCTGAGTAGCTAGGACTCCAGGTGCACATCACCATGCCCAGCTAATTTTTAAGTTTTTTGTAGGGATGAGGTCTCACCATGTTGCCCAGGCTGGTCTCCAACTCTGGGACTCAAACGATGCTCCTACCTTGGCCCCCCAAAGCACTGAGATTACAGGTTTGAGCCACGATACCCGGCAACTGTTTGCCTCTTTGTCCTAAGTCCCTAACTGATGTGTCTGGGCACTATAGTAACTCTTCTCACCCCAGTCCTACAGTTCTTATTCCAGACAAATGGGAACTAATCTGGGGGTGCAGGGGGGAGTCAGAGAAGAGTTCTCAAATGAGGGCACCCTGCAGGTCTATCTGGCCTCTGGATCCTGGCTTTTCTCAATCAGCCCCAACCTATAACCACAGAGCCCAGGTTAACAGAGAGGAGTAACATAGGTAGGAATATCAGACAAAGGAGGACTTCCTAAGAGAGGGGTGGAGGCCCCATCAGCTTGCCAGTAGTTTGTGAAAGATTTTGGCCGTATAAATGATGTTCTGTTTGCAAGTTTAGACTTCTCCAGGCCTGCCCTCTCTCCAGCATGGGCTCCTGCACCCTCCCACTCTGCCACCTCCTGCAGAGAAGATGGGTGCCTGTTCCCAGAATACACTCCCAAGTTCTTCTACGGGCACAGAGTCCCATCTGCCTCTGCCTGCCCCGCTTCCCCAAAAATGAACATAATGGAAAGAGAGAGACGCTTTCTATAATGCTACTTGATCTTCTTGAAGCCAACCTGACTTTATGCCCTGGTTTGTAAACTAAAGCTTATTCACACAGCCAGATGAGACAAGGACCTCTCTGCTCATGGGATGCCCCCGTTTGAGGGATTTCCACCCCAAATCCCCCTCCCCCACTGCTGCCATGTCAAGAAGATTAATGCCTTGCTCCAACCTGTGAAAGGGAAGCTGGGCTGTCACCAACCTTGCAGGGAAAGCCGGCTCTGTTTGCATGGGCGTGGGAAAGCTTGGCTGACCCCAAGCGTGCATGTGCACACACACACATGCACACACAGACACACACACGCACACAGACACACATACACACACACACACATATGCACACACATACACATGCACATACATACACACATCACACACATATACACACCCATGCACACATACACACATGCACACACATGCACACAGACACACACATACATGCACACATGCAACATACATGCTCGTGTGTACACACACACACACCCTCCCAGGACCCACCAGGGGGAGGCTTGTATTCTCAACTCAGTTTTAGTGTCACAGTGACATTTACCATGGCACCCAAGTGGAGAAATTAGATGGATCTTCTGTTATACCTAGGAGGGGGGCAGGTCTCATCTTGAGGGGACCTGGGCACAATATGAATGACTGAACCCTATAAAGGTAGTTGCCCTTCACAGCACTTCTTTTGGTTCTAGTCCCTAAATTTGCTGATGAGAAAGAAGAATGAATTTGACAGCTCCGTACAGTGTACCTGACTTGCACCAAGCACCATGCTGGGCATGGGTGCAGCAGGGGCTGGGGCACTTTTTTTATAGCCAGCTGCCCTGCCCTGGCCTGGGCTCACAGCCTTTCCTGGCACTGCTCCACTTTGTTCTCCCGCCTCCGTGTCTGATTGGCTTTTTTCACTCCAATCCCACCACTAGGGTAGCATTTTAAATGATATTTCTGGCCATGTGCAGTGGCTCACACCTATAATCCCAGCACTTTGGGAGGCCGAGGGAGGCAGGGCACCTGAGGCCAGGAGTTTGAGACCAGCCTGGCCAACATGGCAAAACCCCATCTCTACTAAAAATACAAAAACTAGCCAGGAGTGGTGGCACACACCTATAGTCCCAGCTACTTGAGAGGCTGAGGCAGGAGAATCACTTGAACCCAGGAGGGAGAGGTTTCAGTGAGTCAAGATCACACCACTGCCTTCCAGTCTGGGTGACAGAACAAGACTCGGTCTCAAAAAAAGAAATTAATTAGCTAAAAATAAATAAATAAATGTCATTTCCACCTGTAACCTTGTCATAATCAAAACAGGGAAAGTGAAGCCTGGCTGAGTCCACACTCAACCCCTCTCCAATTCCTGCCCATCTCCCTAAATCCTCCTTCATTTGATTCTTAATACTGTTTACATATGTTTCAGAGCATATTTCCACAGCCTGAAATGGCCATAATCCTAGTAACATATAAGTAGGTTTTAATGCATTTAAATAAGATTACGCACTGAAAAACGTAACAACGCCTCACCTGCAAAATGGTAGCTGTGCTTGTTCTTGCTGGATTGACAAACGCTTCTTGCTGGATTGCAGTAACTGACGTGTGTTTACTTTTATTCCTGCAGCCCCAGCCCCAGCTTGGACCTTTGCACACAGATGCTTGATAATTGTTTGTTCAAAGTCCTCCATATCCATTCAGTTCTGGGTGCTAATCTCTCAAAAACTGGCAGCATAAGGATTTGCTAACCTAAGGAATTCATTTGCACTGAGACACTGTGGTCTCAACAGTTCCCAGTGTCGACACATTTGCATGCTGGGACTTTGTAATCTAAACCAAAAAAATGCTTCGTAGTGACCATTTAAGGCATTGGAGTGGTGGGAGTGGGGGAGAATAATTATTGTGGAAAAAATACCTATTGGTACTCATGAAAGTACCCTTAGAAGTAAACTAGCCCAGGGTCCCCATGACAGCCATGACCAGGACATTTACGTTTGCCACGCTGTGCCACTCAGTGTCACTGGCAAAGTTTAATTATCTCCAGCTTTGCCTCCCAGAGGCTCTGGACCTTGCTTCCGGTCAATGTTTTTCTTGCTTAAAATCCAGTGTCCCTGAGTCAACTGGCCACGCCGGGTGCCGCAAGCATTGGATTCACACCTTGACGTGTGTGGTGCTGGGAGGCCACACTGTCAAAGCGCGTGGCAGGAAGGGGAGGGTGCCACTGGGAAGGTGAGTGAGAGGCTGGCCCTGCCTGGCCAGCAAAGACTCCAGCTTCCTGGGTCAGGGGCAAGAGTGGGTGTGCATTCCCCATGGGGCGTCTGATAAGGCCATGAAGGTCCCATGCTGCGGTCTCTGCCAGCATAGCCATCCCAAAGCTCAGCTCTGGGCGTGCCACATGCTTACCCAGAAGCCTCAAGTGGGTCCTGATGCCTCCTGCACCACGTCCTGACTTCGAGACCCTCTGCGGCTTGGCTTCCGTGGTGCCTCCAGCTTCCCTTCCCACTCATTCCTGCTCCATGGCCAAATCAAACAACTCACCTTGCCCTAAACAGCCATAAGACTTCCCTACTTTCCCACCTTTCCCCTTGCTGTTTCTTTCTTGGAAGGCAAACCCTGTCACCTCCATCATTTGAAATTCCCTCACTTGTCCCTCCGGTTCAAGTCAACGGCCTCCTCTGCCTGATCTACATTGGCAGGACCCCTTCTCTGTACCCATAACTGTGTGTGTGTGTGCTCTGTTTTGAGGCCTGCTGGTTTTCTACTTTGCTTTATACATGCGTTTGTCTTCTTTCCCTCCCTGGATTGGAAACTCTGAAAGAGCAAGGAGCTGGTCTTGTATATTTCCCCCCACAGCATTTGCACAATGTGCTGGTTGGTTGGAAAGATGGATGGAAGGAAGGAAGGAAGGAAGGAAGGAAGGAAGGAAGGAAGGAAGCATGGATGGGTGGATGGGTGGGTGGTTGGGTGGATGGGTGGGTGGATGGATGGATGGATGGATGGATGGAGAGTTGGACGGATGGATGGAAGAAGGGAGAAAAGGAAAGGAAGAGGGAGGAATGAAGGAATAAACAAAGAATGAATGAATAAACAGAAGGCCCCTGATTGTGGGGCTCTGCCAGCTCCTACTGAATAGCCAGAGAGGCCTGGCTTCCTGGAGATGAGGTGGTAAAAGTGCACACCATCTCTGAATGGCTTCCTCCTCCCCTGCTCCCCTCCTTGGGGCCTGCCTTCAGCAGCATTTGTCACACAGGCCTGTGCTCATTGAGGAAAAAACATGCAAAGGCAGAGCAGGGGTGGCCCTGCCCCGTGAAATCCTCTTGTTCAAGGGCCACTGCCCCCACAGGAAATCAGTGAGGAAAGGATGAACCTGCTGGGCCCCTTTATTCCCTGGCCCCGACACCCCGGAAGCTAACTGCAACCACACACAGCAGGAGACACACACAATCCCCTCTGCCAGGGAGTCTCTGGTTAGCACCGGCGGTGACCAATCCTCCACACTGCACAGACTCACAAATGCCCAGCTGCAAGCCGCTGCCGAAAACAAGAAGAAAAGTCACATTCAACAAGGAGGCTTCAGTTAACCAGAACTCTGGCCGATGAAATCTTCACTCCATCGAGGTTTTTGTTTGTCTTTTTGTTTGTTCTGCTTTCCATCTCAGTGCCCTCTCTGGAAGAAAAAGAGAAACCATCCAAGAAAACAAGCTGACATTAAAACGCAGTCAAAAGAGTTCCAGGAAAAAAACAAAAACAAAAACAAAACTGGGGGAGTCTTTAGCATCTGGAGTTTCAGTAACAATTTTAGCAAAAGCAGCACAAGTAATTCCCTCCCAAATTAGCAAACACAGCTATTCGCACGTCCAGGCTGCCCTAAGCCTGTCTACAAGTTGGAGGTTGCCTGTATTTGCAGACTGATTGACTTAGTTCCCTAACCTCACACCAGACGATCCCATGAGGTCTGTCTTCTGTTGCTTACTTTCCTTTCCCCGGTAACTGAAAAATGCAGAGAGCATCATGCCTAAAGCCACCAGCCGGTCATCACTTGTCTGCTGCGGCAGACTGAGCATGGGCTCTGACGTCCAGCAGACAGACATTTCCTCTCCTGGTACCTTGGCAAGTCCCTGAACGACACAGCCTCAGGGTCCCCTCCGTGAAGTGGAGAGGATGATACCACACCCGTCAGGTTGCTTGAGGACTCACGGAGGGCACTTTACCCCAGCGCCCCGTCAGGGACCCACCGTGGTTATGTTCTTTCATTCATTTATTTATTTTTTCGAAGATAGGGTCTGTCGCCCAGGCTGGAGTACAGTGGTGTGATCATACCTCACTGTAGCTTCAAACTTCTGGTCTCAAGCCATCCTCTTGCCTCAGCCTCCCAAATAGCTGAGACCACAGGCATGCGCCACCATGCCCAGCTAATTTAAAAAATTTTTAGAGATGAGGTCTCTAAAAAAAGTGCCTGGAGCAGGCTGCAGGATGCAGCTGGAGTTACACAAACATGGAGTTCCCTCTCCTTCCTTCCACTCTTGCCCACTGCAGGTCCTTGGCAGTCACTCCTGGAGCCTCCTCTTGGAAGCCCTCCAGGCCTCAGGAGGTTGTTCTGGCTCCTGAGATGAGCTGTTTGGAATCATCAGATTCTGAGACATCCCCAGATGTTGCCCTCAGGAGCTGAAGCAGATCCAGGCAAGCTCCTGCCCTCACTGAGCCACTCGGTCTCCACATGCACGCTCCTTCTGTGCTTTTGCTGAGAGCAACAGCTCAGCAATAACTTAGGAAGGCCACGCTGCCCAAGGGAGTCAACACTCAGGCAGTGACATCCTCACCCCCACCCGCTAATGCCTGTTCACTCTGACCACCTTTTACCTGGGCACAGTGCCAGTTCCATCACATACCTGAACTATCTCATTTAATCCTCATAACAACTCTCTGATGTAGGACCTATTACTGTCCCAGACAGATAAGGAAACTGGGGCCCAGGAAAGTAACTCTCAAGGTCACACATCTAATAAGGAGCAGAACCAGCATTTGAGACCATGAGGCTTGACTCTGGAGCCAAGGCCTGCATCCCTAAATCTTGGGATATCTGTGTCTCTACACCTGGAGGCTTCAAGCAAGAGGAGTCAGGGACCCACAGTGGCTATGTTCTTCCTTTCATTTATTTATTTTTTCAGAGATAGGGGCTGGAGTGCAATGGTAGGATCATAGCTCACTGCAGCCTCGAACTCCTCATCTCAAGAGACCATCCTGCCTCAGCCTCCCAAGTAGCTGGGGCCACAGGTATGAGTCACCATGCCCAGCCCATTATATTATTTCTAATCCTCACAGTGAGCCTGCATAATGGGTATAATTTTCCCGTTTTTGCAGAGCAGGGCTACAAAGGTCCCAAGGCATTAAGTAAAACTGTTACATCACCATGTTTATAAGAGGCAAATTCAGATTCATCTGATCCTGAAGCCTAAGACTTTTCCATTTTCCACTGCCCAGTCGGAATGCTTGGCTCCTAGAGGTTGGCGTCAGGCATACCTAAGAAGGTGGCACAGCCACCTTTGTGACAGTTTTGAGAGGTGATGAACCACCATCTGTCCAAGCAATACTCCATGACTCCCAAGGCACCAACCAAATTCCAGCCTGACAGTTACTGTTCAGGGACATTCTTCAGGAGCCCTGCAAAGTATCCGTGGTAATGAGTTATGTTATCTGTCACAGGAAAACATGAGCTAACAGACAGATTAGCTGCCTTTATCTGGGCTTAACTGTCTGTTGCAAAGAACAGAGCCCAGATGGATTATGACAGAGGATGGGGACACTTTGACTGGGGGGTGGGGAGTGGATATTCAGGAAGCTGTCAGGGTAACAAGGTGAGGGAAGCCTGGAGGATGGAGGTGGGAGAGCAAAGAAAGAGGGCAGCCGAATGTGCATGCCACACTTACCCAGGTTTGAATGTCTCAAGCTCTGTCACTCATGCTGCAGAGCTGTTAGTGCCCTGTTCTAGCTACAGCACTTAGGGCTGTTGCCCATGCAGGACACTCGTGATGCCCTGCCCCTCAAGAAGGCAAGCCCCAGGAGCAAGTAACATGAGCAGAAACATATGTGAAGTGTTTACCATGCAGTGACTGCGAAACAGCTGGCACTCAATAAACAAGAGCTGCTATTAGCATTGTATTATGATAATTATGTGTTATCAATTGATTGATTGATAGATTGACCATCATCACTCATTTTATCTTCTCTGCACTCTCCATGGTACCCAGTGCAATTTGGTACTTCCGTATCCCTCCAGGTAGGAGGCAGGACTCAACTCTGGAGGCAGGGCTTGGACACTGGACCAAATTGAGGACTAGCAAAAACAGGGATGGGGTGAAAGCACCTTTCCATAAGACACGCCCACCAGTGTCCCATGTCAGTTTATTGCTGCCATGGCAACACCTGGCAACACTCATGCCCCCTTCCATGACAACAATCTGGCATCCCAGAAGTTACAACCCCTTCTAGAAATTTTGGCATAATTCGCCCTTTACTTTGCAAGTAATAAAAAGTGAGTATAAATCTAACTGCAGCACTGCCCTGAGCTGCTACTCTCAGCACACGCCTGCAGGGCAGCCCTGTTCTGCAGGAACCAGCACAGAGCTGCAACACTGCCGCCTCCATAAAGACATTTTCTTCTACCACCAGCTCACCCTTGAATTTTCCCCTGGGCAAAGCCAGGAACCCTCTCAGGCTAAGCCCCAATTTGGGCTCATATGCCCTGCAACACTCTAACTCTCCCCTTCACCAAGGCAGCAACCACTGAGTCACAGTGGACACTGCAGGCTCCAGCCTGATGGCATACACAGAGCACAGCCTCCTGGGATGAACCTTCCTGCCCTGAAATCTGAGACCCTACCCTTACTAGGTGGATCCCTGGAGGGCGAACAGAGATGTCACTCCTTGGGGACCTGCAGCAGGAGAACCACCTCTGGCCCATGAAGGACAGGTGATCCTCCAGGGTTGCAGATGACTAGAGAGCCCTGAGCTGGCCAGCACAGGTGACTGCAGCCTCACTCCTGTGCTCCCTGTGTGTGTGTGTGTGCTGGGGGGTGCTTCGGGAAGTGCTGACCTCAGATACTCACTTATGCCTCTAGTGTTTCTGCCTGACCCACTCCTATTCTCCTATCAGACCTGGAAACCTGGTGACTGCCCACACCCTACAGACAATCTTATCTGCAACTGGGAATCCAATAAGTATTTATTGCTGATTTAATGCCCAGAGATTGTAAGAGAACATATAGCTCCCAGGAAAGTGTGTACATGATATATAGGATCTGCAGCTAGTCCCTGCAGAAGTATTTTTGGGCTTTAACTAAGGTGCATCATGGTGCAAGGGAGATTTTTTGTTGGAAAGACATTAGAGTCTCACTTACCATAGCCTCTCAAGAACAATAAGGAGTATTGTGTCAGTCAGCTACTGCCATAAAACAAACAACTCCAAAGCTTAATGGCTTTACTAACATGTCTGTGAGTGGCAGGTTGTTGGCTAGGATGACAGAGGCCACTCATCGCCAGAAGCAGCCCAGGCTGCTGCACGCAGTGGCAGTCACAGGGTTCCCAAAGCAGTAACAGTAGACAGGCCCCATAGCACAGGTGCTTGTCAGCCTCTGCCTGTTTCACAGCAGCCTAAGCAAGTCTCCTGACAGGGCCCCATCTCGAAGTGTGAGAGCAGTCAAAGTCACAGCAAGAGGATGTGAAGCCGAGGAGGGACAAATTGTGGCCACCTTTGAGGTCTATCCCAAGGTTGAATGAACCAGCATGTAGGCTGACATTTACTCATGCACTCCTCTTACCAGAACATCAAGACCAGCTCTTCTCCACTGTGCCTGACTTATCAAAATAGATCTCAATAGATATTTGAATGGTTGCATAAATGAATAAATACACAATGCATGAAAGACAGGAATGAGTGAATTAGCAAGAGGCCAGTAAGAGAGTGAGTGAGTGCTGTTCCAACACTCAAGCTGTCTTTCTTTAGGTCCTCAGGCCTGGGGGAAGATTCCAGAATTTGGAGAAGAAACGTAGAAACACACAACTCTTTAAGATATAGAAGCATTAAAGACGATGTCTGGGGAGAACAGGCTATGGGCACAATCAGAAAAAACTGAACTAAGAATCAAAAGCCCTGGCTGGGCACAGTGACTCACACCTGTAATTCCAGCACTTTGGGAGGCTGAAGCAGGCAGATCGCTTGAGGTCAGGAGTTTGAGACCAGCCTGGCCAACATGGCAAAAACCCATCTCTACTAAAACTACAAAAACTAGCTGGGTGTGGTGGTGCATGCCTGTAGTCCCAGCTACTTGGGAAGCTAAGGCAAGAGAATTGCTTGAACCCAAGAGGCAGAGGTTGCAATAAGACAAGGTCGTGCCACTGCAGTTCAGCCTGGGTGACAGAGGGAGACTCCATCTAAAAATAAATTAAGAATCAAAAGCCCTAAGTCCTCAAACTTTGTTCTTTCTGTAATCCTAACATGATTCATTAATTTCCTCATTTTTCCATTTCAATAAGTATTTACTGAGTGTCTACACTATGCCAGGCACTGGCCCCTAAACCCATGACATTACCAGTCAGAAGCTGTTCTAAATGAATGGGTTCCAGGCCTCTTTTGAGGCATGTTTCTCACCTGCATTGGTGAGGAGGAGAGGCCCACTCACGTTGCCACTGTTGCATCCCCTCACTAAACCTCAAGGGACTCTCAGGCTGGGAATGATGGAAGACTGGGGCCAGAGCTGGTTTTCTGGATTGACAGGATAGGGCGTCCCAGGCCAATAGGACCTCTCAGATCCCTTTTAGCTCTAATGCTCTAGGATAAGAACTGGAACCATGACAAGCCCCTGAGTGATGCCTTCCATCACAATCAGTAATCCTGAGCTGTGGGGAAAGCAGACATCTACTGATAGCCCACACAGGAAAGCCCCTAAGAACAACAGAACAGCAAGACAGGATCCTCAGAGCATCCCTCAAACCAAGCTCCCTGACCATGCACAAACCTGGCTTCCCTGATCTGTTATCCAGCCAACCTCCCATCACAAAGTCCAGCTTCCCAAGTAAAGGCAAACAACTCAGTCACCTAACTCACAGCTCCCTACTTCAGGGAGCAAATGGCCGGTACAGCCCCCAGCGGAGCCATTGGGCCCTCATTGTGGAATAAAAACACATCCAGAACTTAAAGTATAATAATAAAAAATAAAATAAAATAAAATAAATTAGGGACCTCAGTCTTACAACCACAAGATGAATTCTCCCAACGAAATGCACTTAGGAGAGAAACCCAAGCCCAGGACCACATCATGATTTCAACCTGCTGATATCCTAGGCAGAAGACCCAGTTAACCTGTGCCTGGACTCCTGACCCACAGAAAATATAAGATAATACATTTATGTTATGACAAGTTGCTTAGTTTGTGGTAGTTTTTTTAAAAACAGCAACAGAAAACTCATACACATGTCCACGGAAAACAATTACTTGTATTGCAATCAGTTAGCTGCAACTTACAAAGTTGTAAAATTGTTCAAGGCAGTGAAAGTGCAGCAATCCCACAGAATCAAACACCCTGGAAGGTTGCCCAAGACAGTACGTAGATTTTCATTGACTGTACTCAGTAATGCATTTGATCCATTTCAAAGTCCTTCCATACAGTGAAAAATGTTTCATTTAGTTAAGTGCTTATTTCACAGACAGTATTGCTTTGTTTTATTTTTATTTAAATAAATGTTTTTGCCTGGAAAAAAAAAAAAAAAAAAACCACATCCAAAACATCAGGCACCTCCCGAGATCTCGCTGTGCCCCTTGCAGCCCACTGACTTCATCAGGATGAGGATAGGCGCTCTCTCAGCTTCCCTCCCTCCCTCCTAAATTTTTCTGGGCACATGCTTACCCTTACCTCCTTCCTTCCTTCCTCCCACAGGCTTGGATATCGCCTTTTATTATACTTCACCCAAGTGGGTTGTCTTCTTACCTTATCTTCAGTCTGTCTCCTTGCTGGCCTACAAACATTCCAGCACCCTCCCTTGTCCCCATTTGTCAACAGCATGAGATGCTGTTGAGTCTCCTTCCTCATACTCTCTCCCAAGCAGGCACTTCTTCTTAACTTCCCTGCTCTTCCCCGACTCCCAGTCATGCAGGCTCAGACTTTGAGATCCATCTTTAATAGCATCACATGCCATGATAGGACATGCTTTTAGCATTATTGCTTGAGAATTCCTTGGTCTCTCTTCACCATCCCCCAACATAATCAGGTGCCAGCTTCTTCTTCTTCTTCTTCTTCTTCTTCTTTTTTTTTTTTTTTAATATACTGGGTGTTGCTCTGTTGTCCAGGCTGGAGTGCAATGGCCATACCTGCATCATCACTGCAGCCTTGACCTCCTGGGCTCAAGCAATCCTCCTACCTCAGCCTGCCAAGTACCTGGGCCACAGGCATGTGCTGCTACACAAGGTTATTTTTATTTTTAGAGATGGAGTCTCAGGTCTCATTATGTTGCCCAGATTGATCTCAAACTCCTGGGTTCAAGCAATCCTCCTGCCTCAGCCTCCCAGAGTGCTGGGATTATAGGTGTGGGCCACTGTGCCGGCCCCATATGCCAGCTTCTATCTATCATCTTCCATGGTAGCTTGTGAACCATTCCTTCTCTTCATGCCCATGAACACCTTTCCTTTCACCTTCTCAGGACTACGGTCAGAGTTTTGGGGCCTTAGTTTCTCCACCATTTCCTCTCCCTTTTAAAATAAATAGCCTATTTGAGGTCAAGACTTGCACATCACTATATTTGATCCTCCCACCCTCCCTTCGGCCTAGAAGGATTCACCCCTGCCCTGCCACAGTTGACCCAGCCTCCAAGGTTCCGCTCTGTGCAGCCCCTCTAGGAATCCTCTCTCATCTCCTACCTTGCCCCCTCCCAGCAACCCTCTCCCAGGAGCTGGACGTCATCTCACTGTCCTCTGCATTCCTATATCTCTGTCTCTGTACTGTCCTAAGCTGTGTGTCCCTTTCTACATCCTGTCCTAGGAATCTGTGTGTTTTCCTGTCTCCCTGCTGATAAAGATTCCTTGAGAGATGTAACTGCATCCTTTATATTATTATACCTTCCACAGAACTAGGATGAAGTCTTTGGATGGATTTGTTGAATGAATGAATGCATGAATGAGTAAATGAATGCATGAGTGAGTGAGTGAATGAATGAAGCCCCCAGCTTTCACAGAAGGCAGTCACAGAGCATGTGTAGCTCTCTGGACAGGCACCCTAGGATGCTTGCCCAGAAGCAATCTGGTGTAAAAGTATCACACGAATTATTTACCAGAGCTATGTCTCTTGACAGCAATCTACAGCTAACTCTTTGTAGAAGCAATGAAATTAAAATCTGTTGCATTAAACCTAACTCCTTAAACAGCCCCATCTTCACCCCGTCCCCCAGCCCCCTCCAGATACATGAGGATGGAGCACAGCAGCTTCTTCCCTATTCTCAGCTTCTCCCTTATTCCTGCCTGAAACTGTGCAGTATTCCCCAACCTTGGCCACCCCACCCCCACCCTGGCTCAGCCACTGAGTTCACATCTTTTAGCCTAATTCATTTTCTAGATAGATGGAGCAAATACCTAGCAAATATTATTTATGGCTTTGTGATAAATAAGCCTTTTACAGAAGTTTTTCAAGGAGTTCTGGGGAATTTCAAGGATAACTTTCAGCAAGTTTCAAAGGTCAGGTCAGGCTGGGATACTGAGCCCATAGTATTTGCCGGGCCGTTCATCTGTTTTGAATTATTGGCCCTACCCAGCTTCCGCGGGCTCTCAATGGAGGGGCTGTGCTGTAGCTCTCGGGCTATATTTTATTTCCATCGTGGGCAAGGGTCTTTAATGATTACTTGTGCTAGACTGACAGTGGGGAGAAAGAAAAAAGGGGTCTTCATGAAATTCAGGCTCCTGCAGATGTGCTAGGAAAGATGGTCCTACCTGCCTGGCCACCCCTGCCCATGTGCCCCCAACCCTGCACACAGGGCGGTGGCATCCCCCTGCATGCAGCCAATAGAACCTGGCAGCACAGAGTGGAGGTCAGAAAGGGCAGGGCTTTCCCAGGGGACTGGGAAGCATGGGCCCTTTTCTGATGTATGAACAAACACACATCTGATTCTGTGCAGACTTGTAAATGTAGATTCTTGAGAGCAGAGACCACGCTTTGCTCAACTCCACAGCCTCAGAACCTAACACTCTGTCCACACATTGTAGGTGCTCAGTAAATATTGATTGGATTGGATTGGATTGGATTGGATTGGTTTGAATCAAGTTGAATTGGTCTCCTACTCCCTCCCCTCTAACTGTGGTTTCCTTCCACAGAGCCTTTGTGGGTTTTTTTAAAAAGTTTCTTCTTTTTCCTTTTGCTTTTGTTGTTGTTGGGTTTTTGTTGTTGGGTTTTTTTTCTCGTTAGTTTGTTTATTTTGGTTGTTTGGATTTAATTTTGACTTACTCTCAGAACGGATTTGCTTGAGGCAGAAGTCTGGCCTAGAATGTAAAGGTCTTTCCAGATCTAGACATTTCTCCCAAGATGATTTGGCAAAATTTTCCATTCCTGAGACCTAAGACTATCTGCCCACTACTCTAGAAGTGACGCAAAATAAAGAATGAAATATGCCTTTGAAAGATGCTCTCTCATTGTACATTCTTTTATACTGGTATCACTCTCTTACAGCTTTGAAAATGGATTTTCCATAGCCTTTTTTACTAATCTGAGACCTTTATTGGCAGTTCCACTAGGCACACATGGTTTTTCTGAAAAGACTTGGTGAAGTGAATTGAATGCAGAAAGTCTGGATTTGTTCATCTCTTTTGCTGTTTATTTTTAACATCAGAAGGTAGAAAAATGTCTCCTCCTGTGAGAAATCGATCAAGGGCTCTCTTTGTCTTTAGACTAAGGCGCGTTCTGCTAGATCCCCTTCTTATAAACATCTGTCCCTCTCACTTTACATGATAAATATGACCTGAGGAAGTGCTACTTTTGCTATTTTTTAAAAATCAAATTGTATTTAAATGCAGTCATGGACATTTAAAGAAACATCTTCTCAATAAGAATAACTCACTAATTTACCTACCTGTCCAATCTGAGCCTTTCACATTGGGTTTGCTCAAGGAAACTTTTCTCTTTTTGTTCTTCTTTCGGAAAAGACAATTACCAGTGGGTGAGTTGTATGGAATCTCCTTCCTCAGACATAGAAGCCAGCACTGAGGCCCCAGGAGGGCGGGCCTGTTAGCCAGAATTGTATCTGGGCCCAAACAGAAGGCCAACTCCGAAAAAAAGAGGTTTAGTAAATGAGAAAAAGCTGAGATCACTAGTACCCAAAGAGGTCATTAAATCATGAGGGAGGACCCAGGCCGGAGGATGTGATGGGATGGAGTGGCAGGAAAAGAAAACAGAAAATAATAAGCCCATTGGGCCAGAGAAATTAAAACTCCATGACAAGGGCGTTTGATGTTGTTGGCTTTCACTTGCTCTCACATCCAGCTCTCTGCCAGGCCAGGTACAAAAGCCCAAGGACAGAGTCAGCCAGGTTCCCAGTTTGTCTTCCTGGTGACGTTGGATTTCTACCAGCCCTTCCAGCTTCTGGAGGTGAACCTTCCAGCCGAGTCCTCTGTTCACTAAGACATCCTCAGCCTCCAGTGTCCTCACCTTCAAATCTGTTAATACTCAACTCCACCAATGATGGAGGGATGACGGGTACCTGCCATGGTGAATGCTTCAGATCTATTTCTTAAGGAAAAGTATCCTTTAGTAAAAAAAGAATAGAAAAAGGAAGTGTTGTCCCTAGTACTTCAAAGCACATGGGGCCCAGTGGCACTTCCTGCACTAGGGCTTTCTGCACCATCTTCTCCTGGGTCTCTGCTTTGTCTGCTGTAAGTGGATTGTGTGCCAATTTCTCTTTCCTCTCCTGGAGAACCCCTTTTCTCTTCAGCACCATCCCAGGGACAGGGCTCTAGGGACAAAGTCCTCGTGGTTTGCTCTAGTTAACCATTGCTGTGTATCAAACCACTCCAAAACTTAAGTCGTTTAAGACAACAATATATTATGGTTCGCATATCTGTTGACTGAGTGAGCTGGGCAGTTTTTGTTTAGGGTTATAATCAGATAAATGGAGCCTGGGCATGGATCACCTAGAGTCTGGACGAGACTGGACCTTCAAGATGAATCATGTACATAACTGACAGTTGACATTAACTGTCAACATCTCAGCTGTGCTGTTATCCAAGGCACCTCCATGTGGCTTCTCCAGATGGCCTGGACTTTCCACATGATGGTGGCCAAATCCCAAGAGGAGGTGGCTCATGTCTGTAATCCCAGCACTTTGGGAGACCAAGGCAGGCAGATTACCTGAGGTCAGAAGTTCGAGAGTACCCTGGCCAACATGGTGAAATCCCGTCTCTACTGAAAAAAAAAAAAGAAGAAGAAGAAAAAGAAAAATAAATTAACCAGGCATGGTGGCGGGCACCTGTAATCCCAGCTACTAGGTAGGCTGAGGCAGAAGAATTACTTGAGTCCGGGAGGGGGAGGTTGCAGTGAGCCAAGATCACACCACTGCACTCCAGTCTCGGTGACAAGAACAAGACTCTGTCTCAAAAAACAAACAAACAAACAAACAAACAACAACAAAACCAGAAAGTCCATGGAACTCAGCTGTGTCACATACTCAGATGTCCAGGGGCTCCCCACTGTGTGCTTTGTTTATTTATTTATTTTTTTAAGATAGCAGAATTGGAAACCAAACATCAGATTGCTTCCTGGGGGTCTTCTCTGGACTTATAATTAAGAATAAAAGGTAACCAAAATAAAGGAGAAAAAAGCAGGGAGGGAAAAGTGAAAACACAACTTAAAAAAAAAAATGAACTTTGAGAGTTTGAATAATTCCAAAGCACTTTCTGTTTGAAAAGCAGAGTCAATCTTCCAGAGCGTCAAAGCCTGCAGAGAGCAAACGGGGTTTACACTGAAGATCCGCAGCCCCCAGTCGGAAGCCCGCCCCTCCCGCTCTGGTGCTAAGAGCAGAGGCACCAAGCCATTCACTTGTCCCCTGCAGGAGTAAGTAGGTTTTCCTCCAGCCTGTCCGGGGCTCCTTCCTGAACCACCCAGGAAGATCTCTGCTCTAAGGGTCTCTCTCTCCCCTAAAGAATCCCTGTCCACCTCTCTAAGGGGTATCTGGGAAAAGTGTGGAGGACACACCAGGGTGGCTACTGGCCCCTTTCTTGCTGTGTGGCACAGGGAAATTCGCCCTTACCCTTTGCCCAGGCCCGATCATGTACAAGGATAAAGACGGTGTGTGTGAAGCTGCTTCCACTTTCTTATAGGATTATGCATCTGTAAAGAGGGCCAGGAAGAGAGAAGGCAATATTGTGATTTGTATTTTACACTCATGATCTTAAAAAATTTGTATCCTAGCAGGTTTGGGGAAAAGAGCCCTGGATGGGGAGTTGCACAAGCTGGGGTCTGACCTATTTCACCAGTCACTAACTGTGTGTCTTCCCTGGCCATCTCAGCTGGGAAATGAGATGGTTCTACTACTTAATCATCTTTAGGGTATCTTCTGGCCCCAGATTTTCCCACCTCACCAGGCCACAGAGAAGCAGCTCTGCTACCCTCCCTCTGAGGGGTGTGGGGACACCCTCACCCCTCAACCCTTTGAAGCCACTCATTTGTCCCCAGCTGCCTCCTCTCAGGCCACTGTGGGGAGCTGATAAGAAGAGTTTGCAAACGGGCTACCATGGAGAAAATTCACAAGTTGTCTTCCTAAAAAGCGAGGAATTGGAGCGGGGGCGGACAGGGTGGGGGAGGGCCCATTCCCTGGGCTCTGGAGGTCTCTATATTCTTTAGCTCTTAATCATTAGATCAGAAAAGGGGGGAAGGGCAGGCAATGGAGGCAGAGGGGGAGGGAAAGGGGAAGAAAAAAATCTCAACAACAACAAAAAGCCAGCCTCACACTCAGGTCCTCGGGGACCCAGAACTCCATTCAGAGTTTTCAGAAAATAGGGTCAGGCATGTCTTGTGACCTGAGACCCCAGAGCTCCTCTGTTCCCCATAATTATCTAATACAGCACTCTCTCTGCCAAATACAATGAAACAATTTGTCACTTCAATTATCTGTCAGTCAACACTGAGGCCTTTTCAGCAGGCCAGCACATGTGTTTGGAGAGCTTGTCAGTGAGGGCTGTCTAGCCAGACCCATAACCATGGAAAATGGAACCTTTGTTAATTCTGGTTCTTAGAAAAGTAAATCCATTCAATTTCTCTCCTCTCACTCTCTCTTCTTTTCTAAATGCCTTCAGCTTGGAATTCGCGCAAGGAACTGAATTGGTCCTGCTCTGAACCTCGGATGACTGGCCGAAGGATTTGCATGAGGAAGCAGAAATTAATTATTCTTTTCGGGGCTTTTCCCCCCTCGTTTTCTGTAATTCTGTGTTAGAAGTGAGATTACACCCTGCGTTACCAGCGGATGGGGGTGGTGAGGGATGGAGAAGTGGGGGCCGAGCTTGCACCAGGCAAGCAGTTCCCGAATTCAGCCCCGCCAGCGGCCTGCCTTCCTTTTCCTTCCCTGCTCTCATATGGGAAGAAGGCAGCTCCATGCCCACCGCCAAGGGGAAGGTGGGACATGTGGCACCCTCCGGAGGAGCGCTCCCCTTTGGGGTACTGGGGATTCTCCACTTGGAGAAATAAAGGAAAAGGAAATGGGTCATCCCTTGGGCAGACCCTGACTTCCACTCCTAGACACAGACCTAAGGCTATTTCCTGCCAGGACACAGAGGCCTCCTCCCTGTCGGGGAACAGGGACCTCCACGCTGTCAGGGAAAAAGGACCTCCTCCCAGTGAGGGCAAAGCTCCATGGCTGAATCACTGAGGCCTGCCTGGCAAGTCTGTACATCAGTGATATTTTCCAGAATGGTCTAACTTTAAATACTCCAGCCCACCATCAGACAGTGTACGAAGCTGCGTGTCTCCATTTGGGGTTGAGAATTTGAAGCTTCTATAAGACTGGGTGCCAGCACCGAAGCCAGAGGACCCCCTCCTGGCTCACAGGGGTCCTTGCACAGAGAGGGGTTGGTGTGCTTTGAAGGTGGAAACTGGGGGGAGGCACTGGTTTGGCATTTCATAGCTCAATTGTTTCCACAGTAATTGGATTTTTTTTAGAGACAGGGTCTTGCTCTGTTCCCCAGGCTGGAGTGCATTGGCGCCACTGTAGCTCACTACAGCCTCAAACTCCTGGGCTGAATCTTCCCACATCAGCCTCCCAAGTAGCTGGGACTACAGGTGTGCACCACCACACCCAGGTCAATTTTTTTAAATTCTTAATTTATTTATGTATTCATTTATTTTGTAGAGACAGGGTGTCCACAAATGTTATGTTTGTAACATGTTGCCCAGATTGGTCTTGAACTCCTGGCTTCAAGCAATCCTCCCACCTCAGCCTCCCACAGTGCTGGCATTATGAGTGTGAGCCACGGCACCCAGATGCCATACTGATTTTCTTAATACATTGACCTATAACAAATAAAATTATAATGTGTTAAAATTTACATCCATGACTTCATATATGCTAAATGCTTTATCCCACTTTAGACATTTACAAATCCTCTCTATGAGGGCCTGTTTCCTCCCCATCCAACACAAGCCCAAAGGTGGGATCCAGTACTACCTGCTTTTGGGAGGGTTTCCTTTCCCTCCTTCCAGTCCCAGGATCCAGAACCACCAAAGAACACACATTGGTGTTTTCCAAGGCATTAAAATTGTGTCCCCAGGACACCTGTGAAAACAGGTCGCTGAAAATGTTCAAATCAAAAATCTCTCTCATCCACAGATGCACTGGAGAGTGTACATCCTACAGCCTGGCCTCTGAGTCACCAGAGTCATTCTTGCCTCTGCCCTTTCTGCCTTCCCCCCTGCCTGACTTTCTTCCTCTCTTCTTCTCCTTTCTTTCCCTCTTTTTCCATCTGCTTCCTTTCCTGCCTTTTCCCTGCCAGACTTTTCTCTATATTGGTTCTTCTTTTATCCTTCCTTAGGATTTTGACCTCTTCCTGTCTTTTTCCTTTTTGAGTCCAAAGAAGTTCACAGCCATCCCTATAGTGTTGGATTATACAAAGAGAGAAACCACCATCTTTTTTTTCTTTTTTTTTTTGGAGACAGAGTTTCCCTCTTGTCATCCAGGCTGGAGTGCAATGGCGCAATCTTGGCTCACTGAAACCTCCGCCTCCCAGGTTCAAGCGATTATCTTGCCTCACCCTCCCAAGTAGCTGGGATTATGGGTGCGTGCCACCACATCTGGCTAATTTTTGTATTTTTAGTAGAGATGGGGTTTCACCATGTTGGCCAGGCTGGTCTCAAACTCCTAACCTCAGGTTATCCACCTGCTTCAGCTTCTCAAAGTGCTGGGATTACAGGCTTGAGTCACCATGCCCAGTCTCTTTTTTTCCTATTTTGTAGGTAAGAGAATATAAGCCAGAGTGTGAACTCTTAAATTCAGTCATTGCTCAATAAATAAAGAAATCTGCAACCACCAGGTAGACTCAGTCTCAGCCAGGCCCATAATGGGTGTTCCTGCCCATCTCACCCTCAGAACAGAGCACACTTTTCCCCACTTGACTTAGGTGGCAGAATTCCTCTAACACGCCATCCTGGCAGCCAACATGAACGTGGTCCAAGAGGGAACTGGATCTTTTGCTCCTGAGCTGTGAGTGGAGCCTCTTTTCAGCTCTCAAGGAAGAGTCCACTTTGGGGGGGGCGGTGTTGCAATGGGGGAAGAAAATCGCTTTTCTTTCTAAATGATCTTAAAGTTAACCTGGCCCTACAAAATGATCACTCACTTTGAGAAGTCATGTGCTTATTTGAAATGTTTTTGGAAGTCAAAACATATAGAAGAGCAGCACAAAAACATCAGACAATTACTTTCTAACTCCATGTTTTCAAGAGGAGGTTCACATTTCATGAGCTCCAGCGTCATTCTCTGCCTTTTTTTCAGATTTTATTCTGATTGACTTGGGGATTTTTCCAAAAATCAAGCCTACCCTTAGTGTAGGAAAATCAGTACAGAAAAATATATATATATAGCGTGTCCTTAGTCTAGGAAACTTAGCAACTATTAGGTCAGCATGAAAAGCGACACTGCAATACTGAAAACAATTCCAAAGGCACAGTGTGCCCAGCAGAGCCAGCGTCTAGCAGGACCAGGATAGCTGAAGCATCTTCTGGGAAGGTAGCTGTAGCATTGACACAGAGGCCAAACGTCACAGCTGAGAGAAGCAAAAGACCTAATAGAAATCAATACACAAATATCGGGGCTAAAGTTGGGGAGGGGATCAGTCTGTTTTCTCTCAACTCTGGGACAGGCACACTACGGCTTTTACCCCACTCACCTTTCCCCAACCTCCATGCTGACCTACTCCTCCTCCCCCCGAAATTCCCTTCATTTAGTTGACATCAGTGTTTAACCTTTCACCTCCAGCGACCTCTACTGTTTGCTCCTTGGGAAACACAGTGACACGGTTGCCCTGTCTCCTGGTCACTCTCCAGAGAAAAGGGGCAGAAAGAGAACTGGACTGAATGAGCAACACAGGCTGGGAGCTGTGTCTAATCCCATCTCCAGCCCTGTACAATTTAGAAGCCTTTCCCAAGGAGCCCTTGAGACCACAGCTGATTCTTCCTCTCTCACAAACGCTGTCTTTCCAGCAGACGTTTTGATTTTCTCATCCTACCCTTAGATAGTTGACTTTCCTCTGCACAGCCGATCTCCCTCTAAGCCTAGGAAAGAAGAAAATATAGGCCGGGGGCATGGTGTCTCACGCCTGTAATCCCAGCACTTTGGGAGGCCAAGGTGGGTGGATCACAAGGTCAAGAGTTTGAGACCAGCCTGGCCAACATAGTGAAACTCCATCTCTACTAAAAATACAAAAAAATTAGCTGGGTGTGGTGGTGGGTGCCTGTAATCCCAGCTACTCAGGAGGCTGAGGCAGGAAAATCTCTTGAACTTGGGAGGCAGAGGTTAGAGCGAGTCGAGATCGCACCACTGCATACCAGCCTGGGTGATAGTGCAAGACTCTGTCGAGAAGGAAGGAAGGAAGGAAGGAAAGGAGGAAGAATGGAAGGAAGGAATGAGTAAGGAAGGAAGGGAAGGGAGGGAGGGAGGAAGGAGTGGAGGAGGTGGGACCAAGGAATAACGAAGAAATCCCGACTCGATCGCGGGAGGCGCTGGGATGGCGTGGGGCTTAGGCTTTTTGTTTGCCCGTCTTCCTTCCTCCTTCCTTCCCCGCCTTCCGCCTCCCGTCCTCCCTCCCTCCTCACTCCCGCCCTCCCCCTCCCCCCTCCCTCCTCCCTCCCTTCCCTCCATCCTCCCCGCCCCGCCCTCCCTCCTCCCGTCCACCCTTCCGCCTTCCTTCCCCCCTTTTCTTTTTTACAGCCTACTGTGATGAATTCAAGGAACACAGCCAGACTGTCAAGAAAATTCTTCCAGGAAAAGAAGAGGGGAACCCAGAGGAATAAAGGTCAAGTTCTGAGCAAGTGTCCCATGGCTCCTCTGGTCATCCTGGTGTCTGAGACACCCAGAGACTTGGGGACCAGTCTGAAATCCCTTTGTGCTACGTTCATTTCAGTAATAAAGGTTTTAATTCTTTCCTTAGACTCCATTCCACTTAGCTTTCTCTGGCTTTAATCACAAAATGTCCAAAAATTGGAATGTGTGCCATTTCTCTTGGGTGACTCCACAGAATAAATATTTTTATACAATTTATCCAGAAACCCAGAGTTGTTGGCTGAAACCAGCCCAAATGCAATTTTGCCACCACCCTCCTGAGAAACAGTGAATAAAGCTCCTTGGGTTGTGAAGCAAAATTGCTTGACAGGCAACAATGTGAAATTTTTAAATATGCACTTCATTGAACTCAGACAGTATAAACCATTTCAAACTATTTTTACATCTAGGGTAGCAAGCATGGTAAAATAAAAAATTATCTAGTGACTCTTGTTAAAGCAAAGTGAGACACTTTATTCAGGACCACCACCATAGGTACACGGACCACTGCAGTGAGGTCTTGCAGTGAGGGAGGGACATAGGGTTCAACTCCCAATAGAACATGGGCAAGTGGCAATTGATAGCCAAGGAGCAGTGTGGGCCTCAGGGAATGAAAAAGTACTAAGAGGAAACTCAGAGGTAAGAGGGACCCTGGTACACTGACCTAACAGGATTCTTGCTGAAGACAGGCTGGCACGCTCAGGCGTCATGTGGGGATGGTGGAGGATGAGAAATCTGATCATATATTGAGGGTGGGGGTTTGGGCTAAACTAACTTGGCAGGGTTCTTCTGCTAACACTGGATTTTATAAGGAAGTGCACTTATAGGCCTAGGAGGAGGTTCAGAAGCTGGACTAAAGTTTGGCCAAGCAAAATGAACTTTGTCAGTCCCCACTCTTGTTCAAGGAAAAAAGAAACATTCTTCTTTTCATTGAATAATATCAAAGCAGCCTCATTGTCTGGAATAACACCTGAAGTTCATTGTCTCACAGCCACAGAAAACAAGGATGCAGACACACAAAGAGTGAGGTTGAGAGTGGAAGTTTAATAGGGGAAAGAAAGAGAATATCCCTCTGCTATAGAGTGGGGTCCCAGAAAAATGGGTTGCTGGATCTGCAGTGAAATGCAGTGGGTGGGGGGGATTATGGTGTCTGATTTACATAGGGTATGAAAAACCAGTTGGCCCTGGTGTTCCATTTGCATAGGATGTGAATCTCTGGCTGTCTCCATCCCAGTCTTTTACTATGCAGGTGAGTTCTCTGCCTAAGCTTTGCCATGTTGCCCATTTCTTTATTACTGTATACCTGGTAATTAAAAAAAGGGAAGATAGAGCCTCCATGGTGGACATGCCTGGCCCCCAAGTATCCCTCTTCTACTTGCACAGCTGCTGGCATTCCACCAAGCAAGCTTCCAGCTTGCTTATCTATGTCTGCAGCTCAATTTTTCAGGCTGCTCTTTTTTAGAAATGAAATGCTTTTGGGGGATGCTTTTTGCTAGAGGGAAGAAGCTCTGTCAGGAGTCTTTTGCCCTCACTATCTGCCTAAATAACTTCTTTCTACCTCCTCTATCAATATAAGGCTATTTTCCTGCTTAGGTGCCTTTTGTTCACGAAGGAACAGTTGGCTCATTTGTTGGGATCTGGTAGTGAGGAAGATCTCCCGGATGGTGTTAGCCTTTAACCAGGGGAACCTAATTTCTATGAAAATAAAAGAAAAACAAAGTTTACTACCTGGAGCAAACTATAAACTCAGGTTTATACAAACTCAGAGAGCAGCCAATCAAGAAAATTTCTAGATGCTGGGCTTCAAGCATCTGCAGTTGGAGTAAGGTGGAGGCAGGAAGTGGCAAATGACAGATTTTCCTGGTTTACAGTTTTGAGTGTCACAAAGGTTGTCCGTACATACACAGTTGTGGTGATCTCTTTCAAGTTTATATCAAGACCTCCAGCTTCAGCTTGCAGGGCTACAAAAAAAGAGCAGTTTTACTTTCAGTTATTTCAAGTCAGAAGGGTGGGAGAAAATTAGAAATATTAATTTGGAGAATTGTAGCCAGATATTGGTGGACACTAGAAGAATTTAGGATGCAGTCCAGATTACAGGTAGATAATAAAACTTCAGAGAAAACAAAGAGGGCTAGACTCTGATGTTGCATACACTATAGTTTTCTTCTGAAAGATAATTTTTCTTTCAACAGTCACCCCATTTCTAACAAAGTTGACCAAAATAAGACTGATTTGTTTGCAAAATAAGTTTGGTCTCATTAAACTTGATTATTTACATAAGTGCATCACTATTCTTACATATATACATAAGTGTAAGAATTGTGATTGACTATATCAGCTTCTGTTAATTTTGATGGAACTTTTGATGAGGAATCTCAGATTGGACTTGTAAAAGCCTCTCAAGGACAGGAAGCCAAACCAAAGACTTGCCATAAGGCTATGTCTGTAACACCTATAGTTTTGAATGAATTCCTCTCTTCTCAAGATCCCCAAAATATCCTGTTTCTTATGCCAGCCAGGAGGTGACATTCCTGACTCACCTGTAAGACCAGGAACCCTCAGGCCAGTTTTTCAAAAAAAGAGCTCTATTGGCTCCATAAAGTCAGGCTTAGTTTCTTAAAGCTCTTTGGTCATAGCTGAAATATCACCTTCCAGTCAAAGCCTTGGTAATATAACCAATGTTTCCAATTGCGTCCTGTTACAAAAAGAATTGATTCTTATTGAAATGATGCAAATTACTGCACGGCCATAAAAATAAGAATACTCACAAATAGTTTCCTAATTCTAAAGGGATTGGGTATGGAGAAAAAATAAATGTTTCAACTTTTGCTCACAAAAGTATACTTTACCAAATTGCTGTAAGCTATCAATAGCTTTTTAAAGCTTCCTTAAATCTGAAAAACAAAACTTTTGAAGAATCAACAATATTTCAAATGAAAAGTCACTTAAAAATTATCCTCATCAGTTCATTCAATCCCATGTAATTAATTCTTGTTCTGCTTGATCTTGGGACAGCAGTTTCATGAACCCATTGGTTTCATTAGAGTTCTGGAAATTCTTACGCAGTTCAATGGTATGATCTTAAAGTTATCAGAAACCTGTATTTGTCAGAGATTTTTTTATAAATCTCCTTGAAGATACAACACTTTAGGATTGTAGTTGCTTACAAAGAAAAAGATTTTCAGAATAAAGCACTTAACTGTGGACAACAAGACTTCAAATGGCCATGATTAAAGTTCTGATGTGAGTTCATTGTAATAATGGTACAACTCACAATGAAATTTGATTATTTCTGTTGCATATAACATTGAAGAACCAGAATTATGACCGATAACATACTAGATTTCTAGGAATCTCATGCAATTTTTAGAACACTCACATCTATAACATATCCATAAATATAACTTAAAGAACATTTAGCATCATTTATTATTTGACAATGCTTCCCATATAATTTAACATATCAAATAAGCCTAATTAGTTTAATGGCTCTATTTTCCAAAGTGAAAGATACATCCTCCAAGGCTTTCCTGAGGCCCAACTGGAAAATCCCAAAGTTAATCTGACGTCAAAAAGACTTGGAGCTTGATTTAGAACAAAAAGATTTAGAACTTGATTTAGGTTTGTCCAGAATATCAAAGGTTTAAAACACTTGATTAGGCCAGGCACGGTGGCTCACGCCTGTAATCTCAGCACTTTGGGAAGCCAAGGCAGGTGGATCACCTGAGGTCAGGAGTTCCAGGCCAGCCTGGCCAACATGGTGAAACCCTGTCTCTACTAAAAATACAAAAATTAGCCAGGCATGGTGGTGGGTGCCTATAATCCCAGCTACTGGGGAGGCTGAAGCAGGGGAATCACTTGAACCAGGAAGGTGGAGGTTGCAGTGAGCCGAGATGGCACCACCACACTCTAGGCTGGGCAATAGACCAAGACTCAGTCTCAAAAAATATATAAATAAATAAATAAAACACTTGATTAAATATTAGTTATCTATTTAATTGAACTGATAATGAAAGATTTTAAATGCAAATACAGAAGGCTACTGTGCATTCTGTGTTTAATGTGTCTATGATTTTAAACATTTTTTTTTTTTTTTTTTTTTTTTTTTTTTTTTTCTTTTTGAGATGGAGTCTCGCTGTGTCGCCCAGACTGGAGTGCAGTAGCCAGATCTCAGCTCACTGCAAACTCTGCCTCCCAGGTTCACGCCATTCTCCTGCCTCAGCCTCTAGTAGCTGGGACTACAGGTGCCCGCCACCTCGTCAGGCTAGTTTTTTTGTATTTTTTAGTGGAGACGGGGTTTCACTGTGTTAGCCAGGATGGTCTCGATCTCCTGACCTCGTGATCCGCCCGTCTCGGCCTCCCAAAGTGCTGGGATTACAAGCTTGAGCCACCGCGCCCGGCCGATTTTAAACATTTAAGCAGAGACAACACAAACCTGTCTGACCAGCATGAGCATGCAAGAATGTCTGTATTATATTTAATGCTGACAATTCTAAAAACATTCTTATTTTAATTAATTATTTAATTAATTATTTAGAGATGGGAGCTTCTATAGTAGGCCCAGGCTGGAGTGCAGTGGCTATTCATAGGCGTGACCATGGCTCACTACAGCCTTGAACTTCTGGGCTCAAGCAATCCTCCTGCCTTAGCTTCCCAAGTAACTGGACCACTGTACCAGGTTTCCTATTTTTATTTTACCAATAATTTTAAAACTAGCTTTTATTTACCAAAGATAATCTCAGATCACATGAACTTTAAAAATTGGGGTCACTTTCCATTTTTCTGAGACTTTTATGAATACTTAATTTATTTGAGCAACATTTATACCTAAATCAACTTGGCATTTTAGTTGGTAATTAGTTGGCATTTAGTTAGTGGTAGAAAAATGCCATGTATACATAACATAGAAACATAAACACATACATGTACACAAACATAAACACACAGACAGATGCAACCAAATCCTATGGCTTTTCATTTAAAAATTCTTATCATGAAGCAGTGAAACAGAGTAATACAAACTCACTGGTTTATCTCCACTTATATTTTTATCCAAATTGTGTTTGTAATGAAAACAGGACAAGTTGAGGTTACCTACTCAATTAAGGGCTAAAGCTTTTAGCCAATACTTGTGGAGAAGGCTCTTTAGATTCTTCATTTGCCTAATTTCCTAGTTCCCTTTTTTCTTTTTACCCTCAGGTGTTTGCTTTGGGGACCTCTGAGTCCCTTGAGAGCCCCCAGTGAAGGGTAGAGGGGCCTGAAGTTCAAGTGACTGAGGGGCTGGAGTGGGGAGGGAAAGGGTCTGGCAGGGTGTGGACAGAGTTGACAAAGCATACAGGCAGCAGGGGTTCAAGAAGAGGGTTTTCAGGTGGCAAAGAAGCTTCCATGGGAGAAGCAGGAAACAACAGAGAGAACAGAGACAATAGAGAGGCCTCACAGAGAGTCAGGAAGAACTTCCAGCCCAGGGAGTCAGGGAATAATCCCTCCTCAGAACAAGAAGCTAGGAAGATGACCTTCCAGCCCAGGAGTTAGCTGTCAAAAGTAGCCTGGGGGCCTGGTGCAGTGGCTCATGCTTGGAATCCCAACACCTTAGGAGGCCAAGGCGGGAAAATCATTTGAGACCAAAAGTGTGAGAACAGCCTAGGCAACATAGTGAGACACCATCTCTACAAAAAATATAAAAATTAGCCAGGCATGGTGGTGCATGCCTGTACTCCCAGCTACATGGGAGGCTGAAGCAGGAGGATCTCCTGAGCCCAGGAGTTTGAGATTACAGTGAACTATGATTACAACGTTGCACTCCAGCCTGTGCAACATGGTAAGACCCTGACTCAAAAAGAAAAGCAGCAGCCTGGGACTCTAACTCAGCTTCAGAGAGTACACTCATACCTTCAGAACTGAAAGCTGTCCTTACCTGGTCCAACAGACGTCTGTCTGAAGCAGTGGTTCAGGAGTTGGCCTCTTCAATCAGTCAGTCAGGAGTGAAGACAAAGGTTTCGTAGCCACACACTTAGGGTCCTGAGTGAGAGGTCCAAGCGTCCAATGATGAATCTAATCTTATCTAAGTTATGACACCACAGCTATTAAGGAAGAAATTATTCAATGATGCTTATTAAAGTACAGTAATCTACACTTTATTCCAGACCATGGTGATAGGTGTAGGGACCAATGAAATAGGAGGGGATAGAGATGGAGCTCAATTCCCAATACAGCATGGGCAAGTGGGAACTGATAGACAAGGAGCAGTGTGGGGGTCAGTGGATGGAAAATTACTAAGAGGAAAAACACAGGGAGAAAGCAGATTGTGGGCAACCAACCTAGCAGGATTCCTGCTGAAGATAGGCCAGGGTGATCAGATATCACCAGGGGGATAGTGGGAGATCAGGAACCTAATCCAAAATAGCATTTTAAAACTCATTTTATAATTAATTATCTGCTTTTTATTATCAGTATTCCTGCTAAATAAAAATGATCTATGACCGTATAAAGTGAGTGTAGCTTTGGGGGAGGTTGTTACCCAGCTGGGAGCAGAGAGAAAAGGACAGCTGGGTACAAAAGCTGGAGGTCACAAAGCCTGGCTTCTCATCCTAGGTCTGCTTCCAAGTAGTTAAGTGTCTTTAGGCAAGTTAGTAATGATAACAAGTTATTAAAGACAACACTTTTTTTTGAGATGGAGTCTTGTTCTGTTATCCAGGCTGGAGTGCAGTGTTGTGATCTCAGCTCACAGCAACTTCCGTCTCCTAGGTTGAAGTGATTCTCCTGCTTCAGCCTCCCCAGTAGCTGGGATTACAGGTAGACACCACCACGCCTGGCTAATTTTTATAGTTTCAGTAGAGGCGGGGTTTCACCATATTGGCCAGGCTGGTCTCGAACTCCCGACCTCAAGTGATCTACCCATGTTGGTCTCCCAAAGTGCTGGGATTACAGGCATGAGCCACCGCACCTGGCCCAAAGATAATAATTAAATCATAGAACATAGAAATAAAAAAGTGGATTGCCTTACTCACAGGTCTGATATGAATGTCTAATATATGTATGTATTAGCACTTTCTAGATTTACAAGTGAGTGGGCTTCTGGTCTTCACCCCAGTACAAGTATTTGGTTTGTTTGTTCGTTTGTTTGTTTGGAGACAAGGTCTTGCTCTGTTTCCTAGGCTTGAGTGCAGTGGCATGATCATAGTTCACTGCAGTTTTGAAATCCTGGGCTCAAGCGATCCTTCCACCTCAGCCTCCCAAGTAGCTGGGACTGCTGGTGAATGCCGCCATGCCCAGCTAATTTTTTTCATTATTTATAAGGACAAGGTCTTGCTATGTTGTTCAGGTTGAATCAAACTCTGGGCTCAAGTGACCCTGCCATCTCAGCCTCCCAAAATACTGGGATTACAAACATGAGCCACTGTGCCCGGCCCCAGTACAGATTTTAAGGAATCAAACAAATGAAAGATATTAGTATTATTATTATTTAGTCTTCAAAGCATATAAGTAATCTTGAACGTGGATGTAATCAAACATATTTGGGATAAATATATGTGTCATATATAAACTCACACAAATATATCTACTCAGACGTGTCCTGGTCCAACTCTTTTGGAAATGGACTCTTCAGACCTGTCACAATGTGGAGGAAATATCTGAAGTCGATTTTAATCCATTCCCCTGGCCATGGTCATTTTTTTAATTGTCGAATCTGAAATGTTGATCTCAAAATACTATCAGTGTAATCACTTTTTGTTTACGCAGACTTTATCTTCAGAGCAATTTTAAATTGAGAAAGAGAATTACGTATTTTTCATTCTCTCCTCTATGGTGATCCAGTCTCCAGCCTGGAGGGAGTAGAAAGAAGCAATAAGGAAGATTGCATGGCGTGAACATAAAACTTGAGGTGGCTTCTAATGACTTAAAAGCAGATTCAAGTATTTCCCCACATTTAGCCATCTCAGCAAGAAGGGAGGGCAAAACTCCTAGAAGTAGAAAGCGAGGGATTTAGTGTGCCTTGAAAACTAACAGGTATTTCAAGGACACTGAAGCAGCAAGTGAGAAGGAAGCTGGGAGCTCCGATTTGGGGTGGTTCTGCAGAACAATGCCGCTATTGGAGAGCACTTGTGGGGGCCCCTGGGCTGTGAAAGGCCACTGATAGACATGCAAATGGAAGGGGCCTGAATAGACGCTGCAAAGCTGGGTTTCCGCGGCTGGGCGGAGAAAGCTTTGGGGAGATAGTGGAAAGCTATGTCCTGAGCCAAAAATAACACTTGCGCTTGCGCTGTGAGGACATTTAGGTCGAGCTGAAATGAGCCATTGAACGCTTTTTTTTTTTTTTTTTTTTAAGTGCCTTTGGATCTGAAAGGGCAGTAATAATGCAAATCCGAAGTTGGCTTAGTTAATTGGGTAGAGGACCCATCAATTAATCAAAGAGGCAGAACACTATTATTAACACTTTTAAAAAACAGTCCTACTGATAAAATGCATTTCAAAAAAAATTCTACAGCTCCGTCTGAATCTGACAAGAAAAAGAGTAAGAAGGCCTTTATGTAACTTCTCGAATTCACCTGGACTGAGATAAACAGCCAGATCGGTAGTTAGAGGTTGCTAAACTTTCAGGAAGGGGTTAGAGAGCCCTCCAGTGCCTGGAAAGGCCTTTTCTTGGCCACATCTCCTAGAGGACTGCCCCAGGGGATGGCAGAGAGTGGCCGGTGTCCCACGCCCCTCCATAGGCTGAACCCCCAGAAACTTCACCAGGAGCTGGCTCACCGAAGGCCCCTGGGACAAGCTGAAGGAGTCGCTGCTAACCTCAAGTGCAGGGGGAACAGAATGAGGAAAATAATCCTCCAGTCAGCTTCTGGATATCTGGTGTTAGTCTATCCAGAACTTTGGCTTCCTGCCCAGTAAAATGGAAATTTACAAACTGCAAATGTCTTTTATTATTAATAACATATTTATTGATTCAAAAAGTACACCTGGTATATTTCTTCTTGACTTTTGAGTTAACATTTGTTAAAAATTGTTTTAGTCCATTCCTGTCTCAAAAGAAGGTGTGAAAAGAAATTTCACTAGAAAGAATAATGTGTAAATGAGGGACGTGGAATGTGAGTTAGAGCTGCGTGAAGTGAAAATTTTCAACATTTTTTTCCATGAAGTTCCCATTCAGTGAAGTAATTATTTCTATAAAAAATAAATTACCAGTTGAAATGTTTAAATACATATTTTGATCAAAAATGTATTTCTTACACACATAGCTAATGACCCATATTTTTGAGAACTGTGACCACCCTACCCTAGATTTTGCCTTATAAAATAAAGACCTTCTGAGTAAAACTTAAGAAACACAACCTCCATATCAACCTAAACATTGTTTTCCTCCTGATTCAGTAACACCCAGGAAATGTCATTCCTCTAACCTCCAAGTGCAGTTTATTGTGATTGGTATTATTGCTGTTATTATTATTAAAATTATTTTTGTTTTTGAAAGGACCCTGTTTTCATCCACCCCAACCTCTTTCCCAAACCATTCAAAGGGCATCCAGGGAGTGTATATTCAGGGTGACTTGCAGCTATGCTGGAAAGGGAGCGAGGGGGTAGGGAAGATGGGTTTCAAGGCCCAGGAAGTCAACAGCCTGGAAACCTGGGAGTGGGTTAGAGAGCTCTGTTGCATCTTGGGAAGTATAATTCCTATAAGTAATTTCTTGTAGGCATGGGACAAAACAGGAGATGCCCTGCTGAAAGGCTGTGCAGGAGACTGTTTTTTTTTCCACCACCTTTCCCATTGGTCCAGTCTACTTAACAACCAGAAAATGAGATAGTAAACAGACTTCAGTAGAGCAAAACCACCCCATGGGAAAACGTGCTAAATTGTGAGGTCCTATTATTTAGGATCTTTGGTTATTGCTATGGTAGGGTTGACCAGAAATCCCTTTTCTTACCTGTCCTATACTCAAGGAAATCCCTTTCCTTTAAAAAAAAAAAAATTTATGATTTGTAGATAGCATCACACCTCTAGATAAGGAAAGAGAAGAGCCTTTACAGGTAGCAATGTGGCTCCTGTAATATAATCCTGGCTCAAAAAACTACCACTCCTTGCTTTAACAAAAATGTACGTTTACCTGCTTTCAAATAGGACCTCAGAAAACTCTTTTTGCAATTAGTAAACTATGCTTCACAATAATGAAGCAACTTTAATTCCTAATCTGTGCCACAAACCTTACCACTTGGCTTACTGAGCTCCTGGCCTCCCTCAGAAGAAATCACAACCACATGGCAAAAGTCAACCTTGCCCAAACAATGCTGCCTTCTCCACATCGTGTCTAAGCCTGTGCACGTGCACAGGGTCCCTGCTGTGGAAGCAGCTATGAACCGTGAATACACATTATCAAGATTCCTGGTTAAACATGAAGGACTGGACACATATGTATTATTCTCTTCTTCCCCAATAAGACCAAGGGATCTGGAGAGAAACAGAATGATGATGAAATGTCAGAAGCTGGAAAGCAGATGGCTTGGTGGTCCACAAAAAGCTGAATAGTAAAAGTGGAGAAATACAAGCAGCAACTCGGATTACACACAGAACATTCAATAATTAGCACCAGTGGGAGTAAAGGTGGGGCTAAAAATAGGAGGAAATGCTAAGAGATTCTGAGACCTCATTGAGCAAGGGCTCCTTCCCTGACCCTGGCAGAAAATCAGAGATTTGTTCCCTGAAGGGGATAGAACTTAGGGCCTCAAGACCACAGAACCCCAATGCACGGTGGCGGTGGGGGACGTACTGAAACTAGAAGGCTAAAGGGAAAACTTAGATTCTCAGTGTTGGGAAAACTTAGATTCTCAGTGTTGAGACCCGTATGCTTCTTCTCCTTCTTGTCATCCAAATCAATGATAAGCAGGCAATGAATATGCCACTGGTAAACTGAACTCTCTCACTACTTTGTATCAGTCACAAAAAAAGAACATCCTATTGGAAAAGGCAATCCGATTTTATTCACTGACCAGGAATGGAGAAGAGGAGGTTCTTACTCTCGACGTCCCTTGCCTCCAAACAATAGAAAGCATGAGGTTTTGAAGGACTGGGTTTGGGGAGGGAAAGGAAAGTTAGCAAGGGCAGATTAGGACTCCAGATGTGCAGGTGCAATTCATACATATATGTCTTCATACATCCCATGTACACAAAATGGCAGAGATTTTCTTCTGAGGGAGGGAATTTTACCATTATAATGATATGCCAATAATCTGAAGGCAACTACAGGTCTCCTGTTCCAGTGCGCCCTGAAGTTACAGGGTCTTATCTCCCCCTGGTATCTGGGCAGGGGTCCAGAAGCTTTGGTGCCATCTTGGGCTGTCTGGTTTCTTTAAGCAGCTGTGCCTAGAGGCAGAGGGACTAAAGAAAAACAGCAAGAAAAGGAACTTTCCTACTTATTCCATCAAGGTTGCCCTGGAAATAGATATCTTTCCAGGAGGAAGGTTAAGAAAGTCGTTTCTGGGGAATGTGCTGTACTTTGAATAAGGTTTGTATGTCCCAACAAATCTCATGTTGAAATTTGATTCCCAGTGTCGTGGTGGTGTGACACGGGGCCTGGAATCATGAATAGATGAAGGCCATCCCTGAGGAAGGGGAGTGAGCTCTTGCTCTATTGGTTCCCATGGGCACCTCCTCCCTCTAGCCCTCTTGCTTCCTCTCCTGCCCTGAGATCTCTGCACATCAACTCCTCTTCCTCTTCCGCCATGACAGCAAGCAACCTGACGCCCCACCCAGATACAGACATTGGTGCCATACTTCCTATAGAGCCAAATAAACCTCTTCTCCTCATAAATTACCCAGCCTCATGTATTTCATTATAACAACACAAAATGGACTAAGGCAGAATCCAATTAGAGGAAGAGACAAAACCTAAAGATACTGACTCTGGGGGCTCCCTAAGTTGCAGCAGAACCAAGACACCTTAGAGGGAAACCCACGGCAGACAAACCCTCCCTCCACCATCCAACCGCCTTTCCAGGGCCCACTCTCAGGTATGAGGGCACGGCCAAGTGTCAGGAGAGAGTGGAGGAAGATCAGTAACATCAAAAATAGGGGCAAAAACAGATGAAAGCAACTCGGCGAGTTGGCAGGGAGAAAACTTCAATACATTCAATATTGAAATTTTT
The DNA here is from genome assembly GCF_007565055.1 of Rhinopithecus roxellana. Classification (NCBI taxonomy): domain Eukaryota; kingdom Metazoa; phylum Chordata; class Mammalia; order Primates; family Cercopithecidae; genus Rhinopithecus; species Rhinopithecus roxellana. Next base: position 8,363,056 of record NC_044557.1, on the reverse strand, counting down.
CAATACATTCAATATATTCAATATTCAAGAGAAAAATTTCATCCATGAAACAAGAACAGGTAATCCTAAAAAGCAACATTTAAAGAACAAAAAAGCAGGTTTTGAAAATTTAAAATATGACACCTGAAATGAAAAAATTCAATACAAGAATTGAAATATAAATTTGGGGACTTTTTGTAGAAAGTAGTCCCCAAAAATGAAGAGACCTATGCATAAGAATTCCAAATGCAGATGCTCTGCCATCAAGGAGGTGGGACACAATCCCCACTCCTTAAATGTGGGTACAATAGTAGTCTCCTTCCAAGAGTACAGAATGGAAAAGAGCGAATACGGAGTGAATTTGCGGTGGAGATAGCTCACAAACGCTACCTCACCAGGTGGTCAAAGTTGGAATCAACAGTAATCATGTTGACAGTATGGACCCTTGATGCAGTATGAGGAGAGGAACATTTTACCTCTGTGGTCTTTCCCCCAAAAACATACAACCCCAGTCTAATTATGAGAAAAACACAAATTTCAATTGAGAGACATTCAAAACTGCCAAGGTCATAAAAACAAAAAAAACCTGAGAGACCGTCACGGTCAAGAGGAACATACAGAGATATGACAACTGACAGCAGTGTGGTGTCCTAGATGGGATCCTGAAACACAAAAACGACACTGAGTTAAAAACTAGGCAATCTGATAAACATTCTGATTAATATATTTGATTAAGAAATGCTAATATTAGTAATTAATATTTATTAATTAATATTAATATTCATTAATATTGATGGGTAATACTATTGCTATTAAGAAATATTACTATAAATATTCAGTTAATAATAATGCATCAATTGTCAAAGTCAAATAAAATACAGAGAAGAATTTTTACATTTAAGACATTTTATTTGGGAATCAAGAATTGCAATTTGGAGGCTAAGGATGGTGGCTCAAGCCTGTAATCCCAGCACTTTGGGAGGCCAAGGCAGGTGGATCACTTGAGGTCAGGAGTTCGAGACCAGCCTGGCCAACATGATGAAACCCCATCTCTACTAAAAATACAAAAATTAGCTGGGTGTGGTGGCGGGTGCCTGTAATCCCAGCTACTCATGAGGCTGACACAGAATAAAAGGGGAAAAAAAAGTAGATGAAAAATTAAGAGACTGGACACGGTGGTTCACACCTGCAATACCAGTGCTTTGGGAGGCCAAGGTGGGAGGATTGCTTGAGGCCAGGAGTTTGAGACCAGCCTGGGCAGCATGGTGAGACATTGTCTCTACAAAAAGTTTTAAAATTATCTGGGTGTGGTGGCATATAACTGTAGTCCCAGCTACTCTGGAGGCTGAGGTAAGAGGATCACTTGAGCCCAGGAGTTGAAGGCTGCAGTGAGCTATGATAGTGCCAGTGCACTCCAGCCTGGGCAACAGAGCAAGACCCTGTCTCAAAAAAGAATAGAATAGAATACAAAGAAAAGAAAAGAGAAAAGAAGGAAATGAAAGGAAAGGAAAGGAAAGGAAGGAAGGGAAGAAAAGAGAGAAAGAGGAGAGGAGGGGAGCGAAGTGAGAGAGAGAGAGAGAGAGAGAACAGAAACCTGAAGAATTAGTCTAGGAGATCCAAAATTTGATAGGACGGGAAAAAAAAAAAAAAAAAAAAGACTAGGAAAAGCAAAACAAACCTCAAAGAAATAATTCAAGAAAGTTGTTTCCATGTTGAAAGGTCCTACAAATTGCTCAGAAAGTTGGTTGAAAGTAGACTCACATTAAGACACATCATCATGACATTTCAGAACCCCGAGGCTAAAAGATGCTAAAAATGTCATAGAGAAAAAGTAGTTTTTGTATAAAAGGCCAAAATAACATTGACATCAGACTTCTCAACAGAAATCCTAGAAGATAATGGAGCAATTCCTCAAAATTCTGAGACATTATCACAGAAATAATGCTGCTCCCTTCTAGATATGTCGCGTAAGTACAACTATGGTGACTTGTCCCAGTACTGGTCATGTTAACCTTGATGACCTGGTCAAATTGGTATCTGCCAGGTTTCTCCACTATGAAAATCACCATTTCCCCTTTGTATTTGATTGGTGTTTTGTTGGGAGATATTCTGACGCTACACCAAGATTCTGTCCCTCTTCATCAAACTCCTATCCACCAGCCTTGGGATCCACTGACAAGTCCCACCCAGATAAACTATCTTTATGACGTTTGCCAAATGATGTCACTATTAGCCGACATTCTGCTGGCTGGAAGAGCTTTCCTTCTCCTCCATTCGTATATGGATTCATTCATTTATTTACTTACTTATTTTCTTATACCAGTATTGATTGGGGGTTTATATTTTATTCAATAAGTTGTAACCCAATACTCTCATTGTTTATTTTAGTGCTCATATTGCCCTAAATTTGGCTAGTGGAGTCCTTTCAAGCTGGCCCTGTGTCCTTTTGTCAAAAGGCCCCTTAATTTTTTGAGCACTACCTTACTTTCTAACATAGTAAGATATTCCAGACTCATCCTATACTTCTCTTGCCCCAGCCTGAATTCAGCCATTTCTCCAAGAAGATCGTACATACACATCTATAATCATCTATATGTTTTGGTTGGAGATTATCTATACACCCATGAGTTCATGTTGTTACTTCCAATTCCAATCCAACACCCCAGAGTTCTTTTAGCTTCTCCCTTTCCATACTTACAAACCCCTGCTCATCTCTTTTTTCCTATGTTTCTGCTTTACTCATCTCTTTTTCTCTCTCTCTGGGTCAGCCTTCTCTACTCTAATCTATATGATAGAAAACATAGCTGCCAACACTTTCTAGATTTCATGCTACACTTCAGCTAACCAGAGAGAAACAGAGCTCTTCTTCTCTTTCTAACTTAAAAATTCCTAGGAAAGAGGAAATAGCCTGGTCTCTGTTAGGTGCCCTAAAAGTGGCCTGGAGTTTGGGCCATGTGGTCCTGGCCCTATGGATGGAAGAGGAGAGAGTCAGCCCCCAGAAGAGGGGTGGGCAACTCCTAAAAGATTGGTGCTGAGAAGGGAAAAGCATAGGTGTCTACCATAGCTGGAGAATGGAGTATGTCAACAGGAGGCCTGAAGAGGGGACTCGGTGAATGCCAGGAGCAATTCTCAAGCTGTTGGAAAGCTCTGTGTCAACACACTTCTTACTCAGAGATTCTCAAGTAAAGAAAACAAACCCACATGAGGTCCAGAAAAAAATACAGCAGAATGAGAGGAAAGGAAACAATTCCAAAATCTAGGAACAGAACAGACTTATGACAATGATCTAATGCAACATTCAAAAAACTAATTTCATAAAACTTCTTGGTATTTTCAAAAGAACACAAAAATAGAAGCAAGCAGTCTTTTAAAAAAAGATGAAGGGATAACAAGACAAGGTGAAAAGAAATATGGATGAGATAAGGAAACTAGACAGAAGCTGAAAGTAGGCAGGATGCAGTGGCCCATGCCTGTAATCTCAACACTTCGGGAGGCTAAGGTAGGAGGATCACATGAAGCCAGCAACTTGAGACCAGCCTGGGCAACATAGCAAGACCTCCTCTCTAGGAAAAATATGAAAATTAGCTGGGCATTGTGGCACATGCCTGTAGTTCCAGCTACTTGGGAGGCTGACGTGGGAGGATCACTTGAGCCCAGGAGGTTGAGGCTTCAGTGAGCCACGGGCATGCCACTGCACTCCAGCTGAAAGTATATATGTGCACATCGAATTAGTATATAGAGAAAAAAATCTAAGAGGAGAAGAAATTTATGAGAGCAACTGCAAATTATGTACGTGTACAAGAACCTGTTGAAAACTAAGCCCTCAAATATGTGTAATGAATAATCAAGACTAAAGGATTAAAATAAATTTTCATAAAAAATGAAAATGAGAAACAGGTGTGTGTGTGTGTCTGTGTGTGTTGTGTAACATACATTAAAAAGCCAAAAACATGTGGGAATACACATTAAAAGAGTAGATCCCATCCTAATGAAAATCAATGAGCAGAAACCCAAGTTGAAGCATATCTTAGAATGTTAAAATATCAGATCCAGATAAAAATTGTCTAAAGTTCTAGGAGTAATGTATTTAAAAAAACAGATTATCTTCAAAGGAATAAACATTAGACTGCTTTAGAATTCTATGCTGCAGTACTAACTGACAGAAGAAAAGTTTACATGGTATTGAGAGTTGGTGGCCCAGGATTTAGTCCCGGGAAAATTCCCTTTCATGTATAAAGGAAACATGTGATCATATCAGCAAGGGGTATGAGAGTTCCTTAAAGAGTCATGAATATTTAAATAGAGTTCCAGGATAGAGGACTGATGGTTCAAAATGATGACTGAGTAATTATACCAGACACACAAAGGGTTAAGTATGAATAACTATTGTGCTGCTTAAATAACTAATTGCAAATGCTAAAAATTACTTCTGAAACAGAAGATACATAATGTAAAAATAATTTAGAAACAATAATCTGATGGTTTCATAGACGAATTACTTCAAACTTTCAAGGAACAGATAATTCCTATACTATTTAAACTTTCTCAGCGCATATGAAAAGATGGAAAACCTCTCAGTTAATTTTACAAAGTCAAACCAAAACTTAAGGAACACAAAAAGAAAAACTACAAGTTGATATCATCTGTTACTTTAATCTAAATGCTAACGAAAATATTAGCAATGGAATCCAGCAGCACAGTGAAAGAATAATACTCCATAACCAAAGAAGGTTTATTCTAGGAATGGAGGATGACTCAATATTACTAAATCGATAAATCAATGTACATGAACACAACAGTAAGTCAAAACATATGACTATCTTTAAGGAAACTAAAAAGTATTTAAAAGAAATTAATAGTCATCTTGATTTGTTTTATTTTATTTTATTTTTTATTTATTTATTTATTTATTTTGAGGCGGAGTCTCGCTCTGTCGCCCAGGCTGGAGTTCAGTGGCCAGATCTCGGCTCACTGCAAACTCCGCCTCCCGGGTTTATGCCATTCTCCTGCCTCAGCCTCCCGAGTAGCTGGGACTACAGGCGCCCGCCACCTCGTCTGGCTAGTTTTTTTTTTTGTATTTTTTAGTAGAGACGGGGCTTCACTGTGTTAGCCAGGATGGTCTCAATCCTGATTTGTTTTAAAGACAGTAAACTGAAAATAAAAGAATGCTTCCCTCAGCTGGGCACGGTGGCTCATGCCTGTAATCCCAGCACTGTGGGAGGCCGAGGCAGGAAGATTGTTTGAAGCCAGGAGTTCAAGATCATCCTCACCATAGTGAGACCCTGTCTCTAAAAGGGAAAAAGAAAAAAACCTCTCTTAACTTAATCAAGAATACTTCTTTTGGATCAAGTTTCACTATTATACTTGGTGATTAGACATTACATAAATCATCTTTAAAGTCGGGGACAAGACACAGCTATTAACTATCGCCACTGTTAACTAGTGTAAAGTTCTAACCCATGCAATAAAATTAGAAAAGGAAACTCTACAAATCATGTCCAAACAAAGGAAGATAAAATTAATTTTCTGTAAATTATTTTACCTGTTACCTATAATATCAACTTTTAAAATGAACAGAATTAATTAGAAAGGAAAGCATGTATTACAAATATATGTACAAGTATCAGTACCTTTCCTGTATACCAGGAATGCAAGGATAGAAATTATCAAAGAAAAGATACTACAGATGCAGCAAAACAATCAATAAAATATTTAAGTTTCACTTTAATGAAGTTGTTGATCTCTGGACAAGATGGTTCCATCAGTTTATGCTTTGACACACCCTTGTTATGACAGGTAAAATGTAAAATAAGATACTAGAAAGCTATAGCGAGGTCAAAAATAATGTAAGCACCACCATAGATCAGAAACTGCAGAGAAATACAAAGCAATGAGTAAGGCTAAAGCTATGGGCCCTCTGGGCTTCCATCCAGAAGTAGGCCGATGATTCCAGAATTCAGTCATTTAAAGATAAAATGCACTAAACATGCCCTATACCAGACAGAGGATGGGAGCCAGGTTCATTGCTCAAAGGCAAGACATAATGGAGTAATATGTTTAAAGCCCTCAGGGAAAATTCTTGTCAACATAGGATTATAACCAGCTAAACTGTATTCAAGAATGAGGCCAAATTAGAACATTTCAGACCTACAAAGATTTGACAATTTATATCTAACAATCCCTCACTAAAAGAACTACAAGTATATGTGCTTCAGCAGAAGAGAAGAGCAAGGTTACAAGGAAAGGCATGGGATTTAAAAACAATCGTGAGCATAAAAATGAATAGATTTGTTGGTAAATTTAATCATATATACGATACTTAGTATTTATTGGGAATTTTTGTGTTTATAATGGGTAAAAATGAAAACTTTAGACCTGATATGACCAAAATGGCAGCCACTAACTATATGTAGCTACTGACAATTGGAATGTGGTTCGTCTGAATTGAGGTATGATGAAGTGTAAAATACACACAGGATTTCAAAAACTGTGTGTAAAAAAATAAAGTAAAATATCTCATTAACGATTTTTTTAGGGCTGGGTGCAGTGGCTCATGCCTGTATTCCCAACATGTTGGAGGCCAAGGCAAGAGGATCATTTGAGCTCAGGAGTTTGAGACCAGCCTGGGCAACATAGCAAGAACTTGTCTCTACAAAAAATAAAAATATTAGCTGGATGTGGTGTCCTGTGCCTGTAGTTCCAGCTACTCAGAAGCCTGAGGGAGGGGGATTGTTTTGAGGCCAGGAGTTCGAGGCTGCAGTGAACTATGATGGCACCATTGCACTCCAGCCTGAGTGACAGAGCAAGACTGTCAAAAAAAAAAATTATATTGAAATGACATTATTTTAGATATTAATTTTTAAATATATTATTTAATTGTTTTACTATTTCCTTTAACTTTTAAAAATTTACTACTATGAAATTTAAAATTACATGTGCAGCTCTCAATAATGGTGCTCTAGGTAACAATTTTAAGATGATAGAAGAAAGGCAGGAGAGAGAGGGTTGTTGAACTGGTTGTCAATATGTAAGTTATGTGCCATGTTTGGAAGAGGCTAAACACACTGAAGAACTATAGGTCATGTTGCAAAAAACCTTATACTTAAGTATGAATGTTTCCAAAAACAGAAATGTCACCCAGAGCTTCCAAATCATCTGAGGAATAAAATGGGGGGGAGTATGGAAAACTTTATCAATAAATACATGATAGGAAGGAAATATGGCAAGCAAAAAAAGCAAAGGACGATTAACTGAAAAAAATAACGTGGAAGAAATAAGTCCTAATTTTCAGTAATCACAAAAATTGTAATCTTAAATATTAAATTCAACTTTCTTTGAAATGCATTATACATATAAGAGAGAATTTTCTACCCAAAAATGGCAAACATAATTTTGAATGACACACATAATTTTTTCAAAACTTAAACATACCTTAGGTTTCAAAGAAAGTTTCAAATAATTTCAAAGAATTAATAACACGCAAACCATGTTCTCTAATATTGGTATAATGAAACTAGAAGACAAAAATAACAAGACAGTTTTTAAAACTCATAGAAATTTTAAGATGAACTCCAAAATAACTTATGGAATAAAGATGAAATCAAAATGGAAATGTTAAATATTAGAGCTGAATAACAGTACAAGTGGTATATATGAAAACTAGAGAGATATAGCTACATTGATATTAGAGTTTAAATTCGAGCCTTAAAGTCACTCAGCAAAAAAATTTTAAAAGATTTAAAAAAAAATTAATTCTCATCTCACAAAGCAAGACAGACTCATCATAAATCCAAAAAAAATGGAAGCAGGAAAATAATAAAGAGCCAAAATTAACTAAATACAACACAAAAAATTATAATGTATATCAATAATACTAAAAGATGGGCTTTATAAACATAATAGGATAAACCAACTTGCAGTAAGACTGATCAAGAATAAAAGGCACAAATTAACAATATTTAAAACAAAGAGGGACATGATCTCCAAAGAGTAGAGTTTTAAAAAATGTTTAGATAAGAATATGAATTAAATGCTAGCAGATTTGAAAACGTAGATAAATTAGATAAATTATGAATTACCAAAACTGGGCTTAAGAAGAAATAGAAAGCCTCAGTAAACAAACAAACAAAAAGGCTAAAAACATTCAATTCCTAATCAAAGCATTTCCCTCCCAAAGGCACAAGACCAGAATGTTTTAAGGGTGAGTTTTCCAAAACATTCAAGGCATTCTTGATCATTTCAATGGATGCTGAAAAGACATTTGATAAAAGTCAACATCTATTCACATTAAAAAAAAAAAAATTAGGGCCAGGCTCAGTGGCTCACACCTATAATCCTAGTGCTTTGGGAGGCTGAGTTGGAAGCCTTACTTGAGGTCAGAAGCTTGAGACCAGCCTGGACAACACAGAGAGACCCATCTCTACAAAAATAATGTTTTTTTAATTAGCCAGGCATGGTGGCCTGGTGTCCTTGCTACTTCGGAGGCCAAGGCAGAAGGGTCCCTTGAGCCCAGAAGCTGAGGCTACAGTGAGTACCACTGTGCTCCAGCCTGGGCAACAGAGCAAGACCTTATCCCTAAAAAAAAAATAAATAAATAAATACATAAATACATAAATAAAATAAACATTTTTTAAAGTTTAGGAAATTGGGAGTAGGAGATTACACCCTTAATCTTATACCCTATATTATTAAACATGATACAAAAATCTATCAAACATCATAATTGACAGTATAATTTGAGAATCATTAACAATAAAGTCAAAAATGAAATAAAGACACCTACCATCACTGCTTATATTCAACATTAAACAGTGGGTTCTGGCTGATACCATAAGATAGAAGAATAAAACAAATAATACTAGAAAAAGACCTAAAACTGTCCTTATCCCAGGTAGTATGATTTTCTACATAGAGAACAAACCTAAGCATTCTACAAACTATTATAACTGATAAGCGATATTAGCAACATTTAAAAATTAATAATTTACATCTCCACTGGCAATTACCAATTAGAGATTATGATAGAATATGACAGAAAAATAATTCCATTTACAATAGCAACGAAAACTATAAAGATCTATGTATAAATGTAACAAAAATGTTTAAGACACATTTATTAGAAAAATTACAAAGTATTAATAATAGACATAATGAATAAAATACATTAATAAAGAAATAAGTACAAAGTCCATGGATAAAAAGACTCAATATTATTAAGACACTAATTCAACCCAAATAAAATCATATAAATTCAATACAATTCCAATCAAAATGTTAACACAATTTTTTTATAAATTTGGTAAGTAGATCTAGAATTCATATGAAGAGCTAAGAATCACAAACAGGCTGGGCGCGGTGGCTCATACCTGTAATCCCAACTTTGGGAGGCTTAGGCGGGTGGATAACCTGAGGTCAGGAGTTTGCCAGCCTATCCAAATGGTGAAACCCCATCTTTACTAAAAATACAACAATTAGCTGAGCTTGGTGCAGGGTGTCACCTGGGCATGAGGCAGGAGAATGTCTTGAATCCTGTAGGCGCAGGTTGCAGTAAGCCTAGACTGTGCCACCACTGCACTCCAGCCTGGGCAACAGGAGCAAAACTCTGTCTCAAAAAAAAAAAAGAACCACAAATAAATCAATTTAAAGCCATGATTTAAATAGAGTAATTTTGCCTTAGGAATTACACACAGACACACAACTACAAACACACACATACACACACACAACACACACACATTCTCTCTAGTGAGTCTGAAAACAGACCCACGCATACATGAAAACTTGATATATGACAGAGGTGGAATTGTACGTGCGTGGAAAACATAATCATTTAACAAAGGGTGACACCAATTTGGAAAAGAGAAACCACTTTATTCCCTACCAAAAAAAAAAAAAAATCATTTCCAAGTAAATTAAGGCCTAAATGCAAAAGGTAACACTTTTAGACGGCAATATAGAAAATATCTATGACTTCATAGAAAACAAATCATAAGGAAAAAACAGATATATTTGACCTCAGTAGAAGTTAAAATTTAATATCTTTGATGCATAAACCTACAAAGGGTTAAAATTAGCATTTATACATGGCTTTCAGTCAATTTAAGGATAAAATGACAGTAGAGAAATGGCTAAAACACATGAGCAGGCAATATACAGAAGAGGAAAGGGAAATGATCGATAGACAGACAAGAAATGCTCAATCTCACCAGTAACCCTAGAATTCTAAACTACAAGAGGGAGAAACTGTCTCTTGTTCATCATATTGCAAAAGTTTGAAAGCAAGTGTTGGTAAGAATGAGGGGGCGATCAGAACTCTCATTTACCATGAGAAAGCAATTTGGAAATAGTAAGGGTAAAAATGTAGGTCTTCAACCCAGAATTTCTACTGTTAAATATACATTCTCAGAAAACTCTCACACACATGTTGTACACAGAAACATGTACAAAAATGTTAATTGCAACAATGTTTATCACAGCAAAACATTGGGGAAAAATTCCATCCACCAAATGAGTGGAAAAATAAATTGTGACATATTTATTGAATTAATTTCTATTATACAGCAGTCAAATTAACTGAAGCTACATGTATCAACATTAGTAATTCTCAAAAACATGCTGGTTATCAAGAAAGGAAGTGGCAAAATAACTACAAGATGATATATACAGAAAATTTGAGAACATGCAAAACAATACATTTTATTGGCACATTTGTGTGTTATGATAGAATCAAAAGACTCTTGGAAATTATGAACACGAAATTCAGTGTTCATCTGGGAAAGGAGAAAATGAAATCACAGAAGAATACACTGGAGGCTTCAACTGTATCAGAAGTGGTTTTAATGCTTTTTAAAACCTGAAGTAAACATAACAAAATGTTATGATCTGATGAAGCTGGGTGTTGGATAAATGGATGTTTGTATAATCTGTATTTTCATGAGAATCACTTCAGTCTGGGTATCATTAAGCTGCTATCAAACTGTGGCAGGACATACAGAAAGATCTGCCAATAATTCAGAGTGGAATCAGGCAGGAAATAGATTTAAACACACTGTGAAGTAAACTGGGCAGGAGGCTACAGATTTCATATCAGGCCAGAGGGTTAAGTAATGGTATATTTTAAACTCAGAAAAGATAAATCCTTTCCAAAGGATAAGGACTTGGGATCCCTGTTTTTAATGACTATTAAAAACTAAGTCAACGTTTTGCTGAGTGGCTCCAAAGGATCAGATCTAGTGTAGGACCCAAAATCTCTGGCCCATAATTTGTTTTCTGAAATCTCTTCCTCAATTTGATTGGAGTAATAACTCTTACTGGCTTGGGATAGTAAAATTGCTTTCTTCATGGGTGTCTTTTAACCCTAGGACATTTTTGAATTAGATATAAAGACAAAGAAATAAATCAAACTACATATGTAGTAATACTTTCGTGTTACATTCAGGAATCTGGATAATCATTGGAACAATGTGTGTGTATTTGGTATCTAAAGTGACTGTAAGGAGGGGTGGGCACGGTGGCTCAGGCCCATAAACCCAGCACTTTGGGAGGCTGAGGAGGCCGGATAGCTTAAGCCTAGGAGTTTGAGACCAATCTGGGCAACATAGGGAGATACCCCCTGCCATCACAATACAAAACTACAAAAATTAGCTGGGTATGGTGGTGTACACCTATGGCCCCAGGTACTCAGCAGGCTGAGGCAGGAAGTTCGCTTGAGCCTGGGCGGCGGAGGTTGCAGTGAGCCAAGATCGCAGCACTGCACCCCAGCGTGGGCAATAGAGCCTGGCCTTGTCTCAAGAAAAGAAAGAAAAAGGAAAGAAGAGAAGAGAAGAGAAAAGGAGGAAGGAGAAGAAAGAAAGAGACTATAGGGATTTTGGGGGGACATAAGATAATCATGAAGATTATAGCTGTGATTCCATTGTACAACATGCAATTGAGTAATTGATTTTATCATTGTAAGTTGAAAGGTATGAGACTTTAGCTAATTTTTTAAACTACACGGAAATTTTTTTAAGATTTGCCATATTTATCAATTTGGTTTTATCACACTTAATAGAATTGTTCAAGTACTTGGGAGGGCTATGCTTGTTAGGGGCATTTGAAGTGCTGAAAAGAAAAGCAATTATGCTAAACTTATAAATACAGTTTTAATGATTGAAGGAATTTAATTAACTGAGTTGTAAACAGAATTGATTGTTTAAGGGGATATGTTCTATTCACTTTGCATTAATTCAACTTTAATCAAAGGAAAATTTAAAATTTTTGCGTGTATTTTACCAATTTTATGAATAGGTTTGTAACTTGAAATCAAAAGATTAAGAAAAATCTAGTTTTTTCATTTATAAATTTAATAAGTCAAGTACTATTGTTAACATCCTAAAACTAATCTTCTATGTACAAATGACTCCCTTTAGGAACACTCAAAAGCTCTAGTTATATTTTGTAATTGTGCTCATAATAAAAAAACAAATCCCTCTCAATTCTTTTCTTAAATCAAAGGAACATTCAGGTTATCTGCAAATAAAACTATAAAATTTATTGGAAACATTTTAAAATCTTGAATATCAAGAGAAATATAGCATCCTAGATGAAAAATTCAGTATAAAACCTACTGAGTTTTTTGGGCTTTTTTTTTTTTTTTTGAGATGGAGTCTCTGTCGCACAGGCTGGAGTGCAGTGGTATGATCTTGGCTCACTGTAACCTCTGCAATTCTCCTGCCTCAGCCTCCTGAGTAGCTGGGACTACAGGCACACACCACCACGCCCAGCTAATTTTTGCATTTTTAGTAGAGACAGGGTTTCACCCTGTTGGCCAGGTTGGTCTCAAACTCCTGACCTCAAGTGATCCATCTGTGTCGGCCTCCCAAACTGCTGGGATTACAGGCGTGAGCCACCACGTGCGGCCAAGATTTATTTTTAATAGCAAAATTATCCTAAGGTACATCTCACAAATAAAGAATCACTAATTACTAAAAATGTTTGAAAAAGAAAATTAGTAAGAAGTGACTTGCTCGGCCAAATATTAACAAGTATCGTAAATCTCTGTTACTCTAAAAGGATGGTTCAAAATTAAAAAATAAATAAATAAATAAAATAAAAGGATGGTACTGGAACCATACTAGATAAGCAAACCAAAAGAACCTAAAAGAATGCTCGGAAATAAATCTGTGTGTGTCTGTTACTGAAAGCACCTCTATTTGTAAATATTGAATAAAACAAAGGTATATTTTGGGATGCTTCCTTCCTACTCATCATATTTCCTTCCAGGTGGAGGAGGCTGCACTGCAGCCACCTCTCCAGTCTCTTCTCACCACTTACTCACTCCTCTCTGGAGAGAGCAAGTGACATGGACCTAAAAGTTTTGGGTGAAGATCCAATGTGCTCATCCTAACTCAGCTCTTCCCTTACTTGGGAGGGAGCTGCACACAGGGAGCAGGCACTGTTCCCATTCCAGGGGCAGGTTCCCTTTGCACATCAGGAGGGTTGCCCGGTCTCATTTTCCACTCATGGAGTGGGTTTATCTACCAGACGCAGCATCCATCAGCAGAAGTTTTGGGCATTCTCTAGTTTAATCTTTATCAGTAATAAAAGACTGGACTTCATCATCCCAATTTCGTTAGGACCCATGTGAAGAAGAAAATTGCCTTCCAGAAACCCTCATGGTAGGTGCATGGGCCAAAACATTTAGGAAAGAAATCTTGTTCTCTTTTGACACTTTGAATCCAACCAGAAACACAACCAAAACTAAGTATGCTTGATTGTTTTTCCCCAACTTACTAAATAGAAAAGTCACTCAACCTCTTCAGGAGTAGAGTGAGGAAATGGATGGAGAGAAATCAGAAGTACCACACCAATGGCGTTCCTTCACATGGGAGGAAATATCCAGAATAGATAATAGCAATCTCTCTATCATGCAATATTCCATCTTAATGGGAAGAGGATTTTTTTTTTTTTTTTTTTTTTTTTTTTTTTTGAGACGGAGTCTGGCTTTGTCGCCCAGGCTGGGGTGCAGTGGCACGATCTCGGCTCACTATAACCTCCGTCTCCCAGGTTCAAGTGATTCTACTGTCTCAGCCTCCCGAGTAGCTGGGACTACAGGTACCTGCCACCGCGCCCAGCTAAATTTTGTATTATTAGTAAAGATGGTGTTTCACCATGTTGGCCAGGCTGGTCTCAAACTCCTGACCTCTGATGATCCACCCACCTCGGTCTCCCAAAGTGCTGGGATAACAGGCATGAGCCACCGCACCCAGCCTAGAGGATGTTTTAATCAACAAAATAGTGCCAGGGAAATTGGTTAACTAATTGATAAAAACAACAAAGTTTAATTCCTACTTTACGTCACACATTCAAGTAAATTACATATGGATTAAAGTATTAAATGGGAAGGAACTGTGCCACAAATTGATAAACATATAAGTAAATATTTACCAAACCCAGGGTTAGAAAAGGAATTTCTAAGCATTAAGGCAAAAGAAAGACAAATTAAAAGACTAAGAATTATTATATCAAAATGTAAAACTTTTGTAGGTAAAGAAATAATATTTATCAAATGAAAAATCAAGTTACTGGGTTCCATGAGGACCCAGCAGAGACTGAAGGAAAGAGTAGAGGATCAGAAGGAGCTCTCAGATAGTAGGATCTGGGGAGGATGTTAATGCCACTTCTGAAGTCATGGAGAACACAGGACAACTATCACAAAACCTGTAGTACTACTGTTCAAATCTGCTTCCAGTAGCAGTGGAGTGAAGTCATTGGTAAATCCTTTCCTAGACAATAACGAAACGCAGACAAATTCTTTTTTTTTTTTTTTTCTTTTGTTTTGAGACAGAGTCGTGCTCTTTATCACCCAGGCTGGAGTGCAGTGGCGCGATCTTGACTCACTGCAACCTCCACCTCCCAGGTTCAAGCAATTCTCCTGCCTCAGCCTCTCGAGTAGCTGGGATTAGAGGCACCCACCACTATGCCCTACTAATTTTTGTATTTTTAGTAGAGATGGGATTTCACCATGTTGGCCAGGCTGGTCTCAAACTCCTGACCTCAAGTGATCCACCTGCCTCAGCCTCCCAAAGTACTGGGATTACAGGTGTGAGCCACCACAACCCGGCCAACACATTCTTTTTTTAATAACCAACTATTTGAAGAAATTAGTAGACAGAAGTCAGAGAACAGCCTACCCTTAAATAACTGTAACTATTTCCAGTAAGAATTGCAAGTTTATGGTTGTTGATTTTGTGGGGTGAAGAGTTGTTTGCTTGTTTTCTGCCTCAGAACACTCCCCGACCCTCACAGCTATAGCAGAAGAAATAAATCAACCTTACCAACTCAAGATGGCAGAGGAAGGAGTGTAAGAGTGGTAGAACAGAGGAAATTTAGGGTTAAAATCCTGGAAGTGAGAAAATTGAAGAAAGTGTCAGACCAAAAATCTGAGTGCATACTATACCCCAAAGCCCTGGATGATCACAAAACTATGAATGGATGTGGAGGAAGGGCAGGGCACCTAAGAAAAGCAAACAGAAACCAGAACAGCATCTTCCCTTGAAAGACAGAAGTGTATTAGGTGAGTTTGTGAGTTTTCGCCTTTTTTGACAGTGGAATCCCCAACCAGCAAACAGGTAAGCAGCAAAAAGCTTAAGCCTTACTGGATTGAAGTATTGAAGGACTGGGCTCTGGGATCACAGAACAGTCAATAATTTAGGAAACTCTAGAAGCAAAGAAGCTGCAAAGAGTGTATGCCCCTAAATCTAAGTATAAATCCTGCACAAATCCTTGGCTGCCATCAAAACATGCCGACACCAAGAAGACACAAATACACACACACACACAAACTAGGAACTGAACAAACTGAGAAGATATACAAGCTACTGCACACTGCAGAGGAAACAAAGTTTGCAGTTTGAGTCAAGGCAATTAACTATGTACTAGAACAAAGCAATTCTCAGAAGAATATAACAGAATCTAGAATCACTAGCACATTTATTCTGCACTACTCAGTTTTTGACCAAAAATTACCAGGGATGCAAAGAAACAGGAAAATAAAGTAGTAAACAGAAATTGACTATCAGTGGCCCAAGATGTTAGATTTGGCAAAGATTTCAAATCATCTTTATAAATATTCTTAAAGTATTTAAAGAAGTGTGAATGATTAAATGAAAGTATGGTCCTAACAAGTGGACAGAGTGTCATCAGATAAATGGAAACCATTAGGAATTCTAGAGCTGAAAAGCACAATAACTAATACAAAAAATGTACTAAATGCATTCAACAGTAGACTGAAGATGGAGGAAAAATCAGTGAATTTCCAAATAAATCAGTAGAAATTATCCAATTCAAATAGTAGATACAAAAACTTTTGAAGAAAAGAGCCTAAGAGATATGTGGGAAAATATTGTGCAGTCCAACATTTTGTAATTGGAGTCCCAGATGGAAAAGATTAAGTACTTAAAGAAATAGTGCCACAGTTTTCCAAACTGGAAGAAAAGCATTAACCTACAAGTCCAAGAATCTCAAAGAACCACAAGTAGGATAAATATAAAGAAATCCACACCAAAGTGCATCATTTTCAACTGCTGAAAGCCAAAGAGAAAGAGAAACCTTGAAAAGGGTACAAACATTATGGAAACAGTTTGGTCATTTCTTAAAAAGATAAACATAAAAGCCTACTCTTACCATATGACTCAGAATTATATTTCTAGAAATAAAGATTATACAAGGATGTTCATAGCAGCTTTATTCATAATAACCAGAACACTGTAAACAACCCAAATATTTATCAATGGATTAATGGAAAAACATATTATGGTATATACATACAAAGGAATATTGCTCAGCAATAAACGTGAAAAAATGCCTAATATATACAACAAGATGGACAATTCAGAAAAAAATACTGAATTACTTGAAATTTTTGAAAAGAAAGACAAATTTATAATGACAGAGGGACCTGTTAACTAGTAGATACCTGAAGTTGGGGTTGGAAGAGTTTGACTGCCAAGGGTCGGGAGATATATTAGTTATCTATTGCTTTGTAACAAATTACCCTAAAACTTAGTGGCTTAGTGTCTTAACACATGTATTATCTGTCCATTTCTGTGGGTCAGAAATCTGGCATGACTCAACTGGTTCCTCTGGCTGTGAGCATCTCACCAGGCTGCAGTCAATGTGTTGGCTGCATCTGCAGTTAAGGCTCCCCTGTGGGTGGATCTACTTCTCAGCTCCCTCAGTGGGTTGTTGGCAGGATTGAGTTCTCTGCAACTTGTTGGACTGAGGGTCTCATTTCCTCACGATTTGTTGGCCAGAGCACATCCTCAGTTTCTTGACATGTGGGCCTCTCCATAAGGAAGCTTACAATATTGAAGCTGGCTTTATCAGAGTAAGCAAGCAAGAGGGCAAGAGAGCAAGAGAATGGCAGCAAGACAGAAGTCAAGATCTTTTGCAATCTAATCTCAGAAGTAATGCCTCATTACCTTTGGTATGTTCTATTGATTAGAATCAAGTCACGAGGTGTAGCTCACGTTCAACACAGAAAATGAATACCAGGAGGTAGGAGTCATTGAGGATCATTTCAGAAGCTGCCTACCACAGAAGGGAAATTTATGGGTTGATGGAAATGTTATATATCTTGATTATGGATCAAAACTCATCAAAGACTGCACTTAAAATCAGTGCATTTTATTGTATGTGTGGAGTTGATTTTTTAAAAATTACTTGTAAAACAAGAGAGATTAAGAGGAATCTCAGACAGTTTCTGTTAAACATGGAAGAAACCCTCTTCCTCCTAAACTAACTAAATATTCATTAAAAGAAAGTACATCTCCAAGTACAAAGAGGTGTGCTTGAGAGAGCTCAGCTGAATTTTATTAATTAATTAATTTTGAGACAGAGCCTCACTCTGTCATCCACGCTGGAGTACAATGGTGTGATCTCGGCTCATGGCAACCTCTGCCTCCCAGGCTCAAGTGATTCTCTCACCTCAGCCTCCTGAGTAGCTGGGACTACAGCGAGCACCACCACGCCTGGCTGATTTTTGTATTTTTAGTAGAGATGGGGTTTCTCCACGTTGGTCAGGCTGGTCTCAAACTCCTGGCCTCAGATGATCCACTTGCCTCAGCCTCCCAAAGTGCTGGGGTTACAGGTGTGAGCCACCACGCCCAGCCTGTAGAATTTTAGAAAACAGAAAATGGATAGAGAAATATTGCCTCTCCTAACAGAGCAGAGGAAGGTATGGTTCTAGGTGTTCTTTAAGAAATAAACCAATGTATTTATTCATACATGGAAGTGCCAGAGACCATGAGGTATGGGGCTGAGTGTAAGGGGCTGAGAGTAAGAGGACTGATACATGTGTATAACAATTAGGCTCCCAGATGCTTTCCCCCACCAAACAATATCTGCCCTCACTCCATTCAAGAAACCAGAAGTTTATTCTCTGCAGAGGTCCAGATTGGGCAAGATAATGCCCAAAATGGCAAGGACGAGGAATAATGCTGAGAGATTAAATTCTAAAGTCCAAATACTAACACTGGAATTCACAGCAGCCACTCCCCACCTGCTCTCAGAACACTGGTTGCCAGGCATATGGTCCCAGATAAGAGGTTGGAAGATTTTTCATTGGAAAAATTGAATTACCCCCAGAAGAAAAGACTTCCAAACTCTAGACATTGTAATCCCTGGACAGAACTCTTGATAGCAGCACTTCTCAAACTTTGAAGTGTATGAGAGTCCCCTGGGATCTTGTTAAAATAAAGACTCTGGCTCAGTAGGTCTTGAGTGGAGACCAAAATATTGCCTTTATAAAACAATCTCCCAGGTGATGCAAATGCTGCTGGCTCCTGGGTCACACTTTGAGTGCCAGGGCTCCCTTGTTCTTGATCTGCAGGATGCAAGCTTAACTCATTTGCTTAGCATTTCTGTCTCTTTTTGACATGATCCCCCTCACTTGACCTATCCAAACTCACTTCACACCATCATCTCCCACACCCTCAACCCTACTTCATCCCAGGAAACACTCCCTACTCAACCCTGAAACACATCACTCCTTCCTTCACCAGCACAAACACTTTCTCCTCCTTCAATAGTCAACTCAAACTTCCATCACCTTCTCTCTGAAGTTGTCCCCAACTCCCTAGGACAGACTTAATTCTACTGCTCCGTGTTTCATAATACCTTAGGCTTACCTCCATCATCAACCTGTATCTGAACTACAAACATATATATATGTGTGTGTGTATATGTATGTGTGTGTACATAAATGTGTGTGTGTGTGTATGTGTATATATATATATTTTGCTTGTTTGTTATTTTTGAGACAGAGTCTCACTCTGTCGCCCAGGCTGGAGTGCAGTGGCATGATCTCAGCTCACTGCAACCTCTGCCTCCCAGGTACAAGTGATTATTCTGCTTCAGCCTCTTGAGTAACTGGAATTACAGGCATCTGTCACCTCACCTGGTTAATTTTTGTGCTGTTTTTGTTTTTTGGGGATTTTTTTTTAGTAGAGACAAGGTTTCACCATGTTAGCCAACTTGGTCTCAAACTCCTGACCTCAAGTGATCCGCCCGCCTCAGCCTCCCAAAGTGCTGGGATTACAGGCGTGAGCCACAGCACCTGGCCCACAAATGTATATATTTATAAAGACACAGATAGGTTAAGATGAAATGAATGAAAAAAGATATACCACGCTAATTAAAATCAAAAGAAAGCTGGGGCACCTATATTAATATCAGACAAAATAGATTTTAGAACAAGGAAGATAATCAGGGATAAATGGGTGCAATACATACTGATAAATGGGCCAGTTCCCCAAGAAGACACGATGCAATAATTTTTAATGTGTATGCACTTAACAACAGAGCATCAAAACACGTGAGGCAAAAACTGACAGAAGTGCAAGAAGAAACAGACAAATCCACTTCTAGTTGGGGACTTAAACTTTCCTCTTTTCGTGTATGACAGATCAAGCAGGCAAAAAATCAGTAAGGATATGGTAAACCTGAGAAGCACTACAATGTAATCTCATTGATATTTATAGACTATATCCAGCAATAATAGAATACACATTCTTCTCAAGCTCACAGGGACTGTTCACCAAGATAAACCACACTCTGGGTCATAAAACCCACCTTAACCAATCTAAAAAAATGGAAATAACTCAAGGTATGTTCTCAGACCACAATGCAATTAAACCAGAAAACAATAATTGGAAGATAGTTGGAAAATCACAAAATATTTGGAAACTAGACAATACAATCTAAATAACACATAGGTCAAAGAAGAAATATCAAGAAAAACTTAAAATTATTTTGAATTAAATGAAAATAAAAAAACAACTTATCAAAATTTGTGAGATGTGGCAAAAGCTGCGCTTAAAGGAAAGTTTACAACATTAAATGCATATATTAGAAAAAAAGAAAGATCTAAAATCAATCATCTAAGCTTCTACCTTAGGAAGCTAAAGAAAGAAGCACAATTTAAGCATAAAATAAGCATAAAAAATACAAATTACAGCAGAAATCATGAAATTAGAAAAACAAAAAAATTAAAAACAAAGCTGGTTATTTGAAAAGATTAATAAAACTGATTAGCTTCTTAGGCTAAAAAAGAAAAAGAATTACTAAAATCAGAAATAAAGAGGGGTCATCACTACTGAACCCATACACATTAAGAGGAAAATAAAGAAATACAATGAAAAACTCTGCCTATGAATTTGATAATGTAGATGAAATGGGCCAATTCCTTGAAAGACACAAACTACCAAAACACACACACACACAATGTAAAATATATTTTAGGCTGGGCACAGTGGCTCACACCTGTAATTTCAACATTTTGGGAGGCCAAAGTAAGAGGATGGCTTGAGGCCAGGAGTTCAAGACCAGCCTGGGCTATCTCTATAATAAAAATTTTTTTAAAAAATAGCCAGGCATGGTGGCACATGTCTGCAATCCCAGCTATCCAGGAGGCTGAGGTAGGAGGACCACTTGAGCCCAGCAGGAGTTCAAGCTTATAGTGAGCTACAATTGCATAACTGTACTCCAGCGTGGTTGACAGAGGGAGACCCTACCTCTAAAAAATAAGAAAATAAATAAATAAAATACATTTTTAAAATTCTGGAACTTGTAATTACAAAATTATCTCAAGATACAAAGTTAATATATGAAAGTCTATTGCTTTTCTATATACAAGAAATTAAAAAATGAAATTTGTAATGAAAACACAACACTACAATGGCACAAAAAAATAAAATGTTTATGTATAGATCTAATAAAATATATATAGGATCTGTATGCAGAACTACAAAGCTGTGATAAACAAAATCAATGAAGATCTAAATAAATTTCACATTCATGGATTAGAAGACTCAATACTAACAAGATGTCAATTCTTCCCAACTTGACCAATAGATTTAGAGTAATCCTAATCAAAATCCTAGCGATCTGTTTTGTGTATACTGACAAACATTCTAAAATGTATATGAAAAGGCAAAAGATCCCTGACTAGCCAACACAATACCCAAGAAAGAGAACAAACTTGGAGGACTGATGCTACCCAATTTCAAGACTTAACTATAAAGTGACACTAATCAAGACAGTGTGGTATTGGTGAATGAATGGACACATAAATCAATGGAACAGAATAGGTGACCAGAAATAGACCCAAGCAAATATAGTCAGCCTATTTTTAACAAAAGAGCAAAGGCAACTCTGTGGACAAAGGATAGACTTTCCAACAAATATTCACTGAACAATTGGGCCTCCCTATGTGAAAAAAACTAATCTAGACACAAACCTTACATCTTTCATAAAAACTAACTCAAAATGGATTATAGACTGCTATGATTTGGTTCTGTGTCCCCACCCAAATCTCATCTCAAATTGTAATCCCCATGTGTTGAGAAAGGGAACTGGTGGGAGGTGATTGGATCATGGGGGAGGTTTCCCCATGCTGTTCTCCTGATGATGAGGGAGTTCTCACAAGATCTGATGGTTTAAAAGTGGCAGTTTCCCCTGCACTCTCTTTATCTCCTGCTGCCGTGTAAGACATACCTTGCTCCCCCTTTACCTTCCACCATGATTATAAGTTTCCTGAGCCCCCTCCAGCCATCTGGAAATGTGAGTCAATCAAATCTCTTCTGTTTATAAATTACCCAGCTTCAGGTAGTATCTTTACGGCAGTGTGAAAACGGGCCAATATATAGCCTTAAATACAAAATTGGCTGGGCACAGTGGCTCAGGCCTGTAATCCCAGCACTTTGGGAGACCAAGGTGGGTGGATTACCTGAGGTGAGGAGTTCAATACCAGGTTAGCCAATGTGGTGAGACCCTGTCTCTACTAAAAATACAAAACATTAGCTGGGCGTGGTGGTAGGTAGGTGGGGGCCTATAATCCCAGCTACTTGGGAGGCTGAGGCAGGGAGAATCGCTTGAACCCAGGAGACGGAGGCTGCAGTGAGCCAAAATAGTACCACTGCACTCCAGCCTGGGTGACAGAGTGAAACTCCATCTCAAAAAAAAAAAAAAAAAAAAAAAAAAAAAAATTATAAAAATTCTAGGATGAAACAAGGAGAAATCTAGATGATCACGGGTTTGGTGGAGAGTTTTTAGGAAAAACATCAAACGCATAATCCAAGAGAGAAATAATTGATAGGCTATACTTTATTAAAATTAATAACTTCTGTTCTGTGAAATAACTTCTGCTCTGATAAGAAAATGAAAAGAAAATCCATAGACTGGAAAAAAAATTTTTTTTAATATATTTCTTAAAGGACTTGTATCCAAAATACATAAAGAACTCTTAAAATTCAACAATAAATTTTTTAATTATTTTTTATTTTTATTATACTTTATGTTCTAGGGTACATGTGCACAATGTGCAGGTTTGTTAAATATGTATACATGTGCCAAGTTGGTGTGCTGCACCCATTAACTCATCATTTACATTAGGTATATCTCCTAATGTTATGCCTCCCCACTCCCTCCACCACACAACAGGCCCCGGTGTACGATGTTCCCCTTCTTGTGTCCAGGTGATCACATTGTTCAATTCCCACATATGAGTGAGAACATGTGCTGTTTGGTTTTCTGTTCTTGCAATAGTTTGCTGAGAATGATGGTTTCCAGCTGCATCCATGTCCCTACAAAGGACACGAACTCGTCCTTTTTTATGGCTGCATAGTATTTCATGGTGTATATGCACCACCCTTTCTTAATCCAGTCTGTCATTGATGGACATTTGTGTTGGTTCCAAGTCTTTGCTATTGTGAATAGTGCCGCAATAAACATACATGTGCATGTGTCTTTATAGCAGCATGATTTATAATCCCTTGGGTATATATCCAGTAATGGGATGACTGGGTCAAATGGTATTTCTATTTCTAGATCCTTGAGGAATCACCACACTGTCTTCCACAATGGTTGAACGAGTTTACAGTCCCACCAACAGTGTAAAAGTGTTCCTATTTCTCCACATCCTCTCCAGCACTTCTTGTTTCCTGACTTTTTGATGACTGCCATTCTAACTGGTGTGAGATGGTATCTCATTGTGGTTTTGATTTGCATTTCTCTGATGGCCAGTGATGATGAGCATGTTTTCATGTGTCGGTTGGTTGCATAAATGTCTTCTTTTCAGAAGTGTCTGTTTCATATATTTTGCCCACTTTTTGATGGGGTTGTTTGTTTTTTTTTCTTGTAAATTTGGTTGAGTTCTTTGTAGGTTCTGGATATTAGTCCTTTGTCAGATGAGTAGATTGCAAAAGTTTTCTCCCATTCTGTATATTGACTGTTCACTCTGATGGTAGTTTCTTTTGCTGTGCCGAAGCTCTTTAGTTTAATTAGGTCCCATTTGTCAATTTTGGCTTTTGTTGCCATTGCTTTTGGTGTTTTAGACATGAAGTCCTTGCCCATGCCTATGTCCTGAATGATAATGCCTAGGTTTTCTTCTAGGGTTTTTATGGTTTTAGGTCTAACATTTAAATCTCTAATCCATCTTGAATTAATTTTCTTATTAAGGAGTAAGGAAGGGATCCATTTTCAGCTTTCTACATATGACTAGCCAGTTTTCCCAGCACCATTTATTAAATAGGGAATCCTTTCCCCATTTCTTGTTTTTCTCAGGTTTGTCAAAGATCAGACAGCTGTAGATGTGTGATATTATTTCTGAGGACTCTGTTCTGTTCCATTGATCTATATCTCTGTTTTGGTACCAGTACCATGCTGTTTTGGTTACTGTAGCCTTGTAGTATAGTTTGAAGTCAGGTAGTATGATGCCTCCAGCTTTGTTCTTTTGGCTCAGGATTGCCTTAGCAATGAGGGCTCTTTTTTGGTTCCATATGAACTTTAAAGTAGTTTTTTCCAATTCTGTGAAGAAACTCATTGGTAGCTTGATGGGGATGGCATTGAATCTATAAACTACCTTGGGCAGTATGGCCATTTTCACAATATTGATTCTTCCTATCCATGAGCATGGTATGTTCTTCCATTTGTTTGTGTCCTCTTTAATTTCATTGAGCAGTGGTTTGTAGTTCGCCTTGAAGAGGTCCTTCACATCCCTTGTAAGTTAAGATTCCTAGGTATTTTATTCTCTTTGAACCAATTGTGAAGGGGAGTTCATTAATGATTTGGTTCTCTGTTTGTCTGTTATTGGTGTATAAGAATGCTTGTGATTTGTGCACATTGATTTTGTATCCTGAGACTTTGCTGAAGTTGTTTATCAGCTTAAGGAGATTTTGGGCTGAGAAGATGGGGTTTTCTAAATATACAATCATGTCATCTGCAAACAGGGACAATTTGACTTCTTCTTTTCCTAAATGAATATCCTTACTTCTTTCTCTTGCCTGATTGCCCTGGCCACAGCTTCCAACACTATGTTGAATGCGAGTGGTGAGAGAGGGCATCCCTGTCCCTGTCTTGTACCAGTTTTTAAGGGGAATGCTTCCAGTTTTTGCCCATTCAGTATGATATTGACTGTGGGTTTGTCATAGATGGCTCTTATTATTTTCAGATACGTTCCATCAATACCAAATTTATTGAGAGTTTTTAGCATGAAGGGCTGTTGAATTTTGTCAATTGCATCTATTGAGATATTCATGTAGTTTTTGTCTTTGGTTCTGTTTATATGCTGGATTATGTTTATTGATTTGCATATGTTGAACCAGCCTTGCATCCCAGGGATGAAGCCCACTTGATCATGGTGGATAAGCTTTGCGGTGTGCTACTGGATTGAGTTTGCCAGTATGTTATTGAGGATTTTAGTATTGATGTTCATCAGGGATTATGGTCTAAAATTATCTTTTTTTGTTATGTCTCTGCCAGGCTTTGGTATCAGGATGATGTTGGCCTCATAAAATGAGTTAGGGAGGATTCCCTCTTTTTCTATTGACTGGAATAGTTTCAGAAGGAATGGTACCAGCTCCTCCTTGTACCTCTGGTAGAATTCGGCTGTGAATCCATCTGGTCCTGGACTTTTTTTGGTTGGTAAGCTATTAATTATTGCCTCAATTTCAGAGCCTGCTATTGGTCTATTCAGGGATTCAACTTCTTCTTGGTTTAGTCTTGGAAGAGTGTAAGTGTCCAGGAATTTATCCCTTTCTTCTAGATTTTCTAGTTTATTTGCATAGAGGTGTTTATAGTATTCTCTGATGGTAGTTTGTATTTCTGTGGGGTCAGTGGTGATATCTTCTTTATCATTTTTTTTAAATTATTGTTATACTTTAGGTTCTAGGGTACATGTGCATAACGTGCAGGTTTGTTACATATGTATACTTGTGCCTTGTTGGTATGCTGCACCCATCAACTCATCAGCACCCATCAACTCATCATTTACATCAGGTATAACTCACAATGCAATCCCTCCCCCCTCCCCCCTCCCCATGATAGGCCCCGGTGTGTGATGTTCCCCTTCCCGAGTCCAAATGATCTCATTGTTCAGTTCCCATCTATAAGTGAGAACATATGGTGTTTGGTTTTCTGTTCTTGCAATAGTTTGCTGAGAATGATGGCTTCCAGCTGCATCCATGTCCCTACAAAGGACACAGACTTATCCTTCTTTATGGCTGCATAGTATTCCATGGTGTATATGTGCCACATTTTCTTAATCCAGTCTGTCACTGATGGACATTTGGGTTGATTCCAAGTCTTTGTTATTGTGAATAGTGCCGCAATAAACATATGTGTGCATGTGTCTTTATAGCAGCATGATTTATAATCCTTTGGGTATATACCCAGTAATGGGATGGCTGGGTCATATAGTACTTCAAGTTCTAGATCCCTGAGGAATCACCATACTGTTTTCCATAATGGTTGAACTAGTTTACAATCCCACCAACAGTGTAAAAGTGTTCCTATTTCTCCACATCCTCTCCAGCACCTGTTGTTTCCTGACTTTTTAATGATGGCCATTCTAACTGGTGTGAGATGGTATCTCATCGTGGTTTTGATTTGCATTTCTCTGATGGCCAGTGATGATGAGCATTTTTTCATGTGTCTATTGGCTGAATGAATGTCTTCTTTTGAGAAATGTCTGTTCATATCCTTTGCCCACTTTTTGATGGGGTTGTTTGTTTTTTTCTTGTAAATTTGTTTGAGTTCTTCGTAGGTTCTGGATATTAGTCCTTTGTCAGATGAGTAGATTGCAAAAATTTTCTCCCATTCTGTAGGTTGCCTGTTCACTCTGATGGTAGTTTCTTTTGCTGTGCAGAAGCTCTTTAGTTTAATAGGTCCCATTTGTCAATTTTGGCTTTCGTTGCCGTTGCTTTTGGTGTTTTAGACATAAAGTCCTTGCTCATACCTATGTCCTGAATGGTATTCCCTAGGTTTTCTTCTAGGGTTTTTATGGTATTAGGTCTAACATTTAAGTCTCTAATCCATCTTGAATTAATTTTCGTATAAGGAGTAAGGAAAGGATCCAGTTTCAGCTTTCTACTTATGGCTAGCCAGTTTTCCCAGCACCATTTATTAAATAGGGAATCCTTTCCCCATTTCTTGTTTTTCTCAGGTTTGTCAAAGATCAGATAGTTGTAGATGTGTGATATTATTTCTGAGGACTCTGTTCTGTTCCATTGGTCTATATCTCTGTTTTGGTACCAGTACCATGCTGTTTTGGTTACTGTAGCCTTGTAGTACAATTTGAAGTCAGGTAGTATGATGCCTCCAGCTTTGTTCTTTTGACTTAGGATTGTTTTGGCAATGCAGGCTCTTTTTTGGTTCCATATGAACTTTAAAGCAGTTTTGTCCAATTCTGTGAAGAAACTCATTGGTAGCTTGATGGGGGTGGCATTGAATCTATAAATTACCTTGGGCAGTATGGCCATTTTCACAATATTGATTCTTCCTATCCATGAGCATGGTATGTTCTTCCATTTGTTTGTGTCCTCTTTGATTTCACTGAGCAGTGGTTTGTAGTTCTCCTTGAAGAGGTCCTTGCCATCCCTTGTAAGTTGGATTCCTAGGTATTTTATTCTCTTTGAAGCAATTGTAAATGGAAGTTCATTCATGATTTGGCTCTCTGCCTGGTACTGGTGTATAAGAATGCTTGTGATTTTTGCACATTAATTTTGTATCCTGAGACTTTGCTGAAGTTGCTTATCAGGTTAAGGAGATTTTGGGCTGAGACAATGGGGTTTTCTAAATATACAATCATGTCATCTGCAAACAGGGACAATTTGACTTCTTTTCCTAACTGAATACCCTTGATTTCTTTCTCTTGCCTGATTGCCCTAGCCAGAACTTCCAACACTATGTTGAATAGGAGTGGTGAGAGAGGACATCCCTGTCTTGTGCCAGTTTTCAAAGGGAATTTTTCCAGTTTTTGCCCATTCAGTATGACATTGGCTGTGGGTTTGTCATAAATAGCTTCTTATTATTTTGAGATACGTTCCATCAATACTGAATTTATTGAGCGTTTTTAGCATGAAGGGCTGTTGAATTTTGTCAAAAGCCTTTTCTGCATCTATTGAAATAATCATGTGGTTCTTGTCTTTGGTTCTGTTTATATGCTGGATTATGTTTATTCATTTGCATATGTTGAACCAGCCTTGCATCCCAGGGATGAAGCCCACTTGATCATGGTGGATAAGCTTTTTGATGTGCTGCTGGATCCGGTTTGCCAGTATTTTATTGAGGATTTTTGCATCAATGTTCATCAGGGATATTGGTCTAAAATTCCCTTTTTTTGTTGTGTCTCTGCCAGGCTTTGGTATCAGGATGATGTTGGCCTCATAAAATGAGTTAGGGAGGATTCCCTCTTTTTCTATTGATTGGAATAGTTTCAGAAGGAATGGTACCAGCTCCTCCTTGTACCTCTGGTAGAATTCGGCTGTGAATCCATCTGGTCCTGGACTTTTTTTGGTTGGTAGGCTATTAATTATTGCCTCAATTTCAGAGCCTGCTATTGGTCTATTCAGGGATTCAGCTTCTTCCTGGTTTAATCTTGGGAGAGTGTCAGTGTCCAGGAAATTATCCATTTCTTCTAGATTTTCTAGTTTATTTGCATAGAGGTATTTATAGTATTCTCTGATGGTAGTTTGTATTTCTGTGGGGTCCCTAGTGATATCCCCTTTATCATTTTTTATTGCATCTATTTGATTCTTCTCTCTTTTCTTCTTTATTAGTCTTGCTAGCAGTCTATCAATTTTGTTGATCTTTTCTAAAAACCAACTCCTGGATTCATTGATTTTTTGGAGGGTTTTTTGTGTCTCTATCTCCTTCAGTTCTGCTCTGATCTTAGTTATTTCTTGCCTTCTACTAGCTTTTGAATGTGTTTGCTCTTGCTTCTCTAGTTCTTTTAATTGTGATGTTAGAGTGTCAATTTTAGATCTTTCCAGCTTTCTCTTGTGGGCATTTAGTGCTATAAATTTCCTCTACACACTGCTTTAAATGTGTCCCAGAGATTCTGGTATGTTGTATCTTTGTTCTCACTTGGTTTCAAAGAACATCTTTATTTCTGCCTTCATTTTGTTATGTACCCAGTAGTCATTCAGGAGCAGGTTATTCAGTTTCTATGTAGTTGAGCGGTTTTGATTGAGTTTCTTAATCCTGAGTTCTGGTTTGATTGCACTGTGGTCTGAGAGACAGTTTGTTGTAATTTCTGTTCTTGTACATTTGCTGAAGAGTGCTTTACTTCCAATTATGTGGTCAATTTTGGAATAAGTGTGATGTGGTGCTGAGAAGAATGTATATTCTGTTGATTTGGGGTGAAGAGTTCTGTAGATGTCTATTAGGTCCGCTTGCTGCAGAGATGAGTTCAATTTCTGGATATCCTTGTTAACTTTCTGTCTCCTTGATCTGTCTACTGTTGACAGTGGGGTGTTGAAGTCTCCCGTTATTATTGTATGGGAGTCTAAGTCTCTTTGTAAATCTCTAAGGACTTGCTTTATGAATCTCGGTGATCCTGTATTGGGTGCATATATATTTAGGATAGTTAGCTCTTCCTGTTGAATTGATCCCTTTACCATAATGTAATGGCCTTCTTTGTCTCTTTTGATCTTTGATGGTTTAAAGTCTGTTTTATCAGAGACTAGGATTGCAACCCCTGCTTTTTTTTGTTCTCCATTTGCTTGGTAGATCTTCCTCCATCCCTTTATTTTGAGCCTATGTATGTCTCTGCATGTGAGATGGGTCTCCTGAATACAGCAGACTGATGGGTCTTGACTCTTTATCCAGTTTGCCAGTCTGTGTCTTTTAATTGGACCATTTAGTCCATTTACATTTAAGGTTAATATTGGTATGTGTGAACTTGATCCTGCCATTATGATATTAACTGGTTATTTTGCTCATTAGTTGATGCAGTTTCTTCCTAGCCTCGATGGTCTTTACATTTTGGCATGTTTTTGCAATGGCTGGTACCGGTTGTTCCTTTCCATGTTTAGTGCTTCCTTCAGGGTCTCTTGTAAGGCAGGCCTGGTGGTGACAAAATCTCTAAGCATTTGCTTATCTGTAAAGGATTTTATTTCTCCTTCACTTATGAAACTTAGTTTGGCTGGATATGAAATTCTGGGTTTAAATTTCTTTTCTTTAAGAATGTTGAATATTGGCCCCCACTCTCTTCTGGCTTGTAGAGTTTCTGCCGAGAGATCTGCTGTTAGTCTGATGGGCTTCCCTTTGTGGGTAACCCGACCTTTCTCTCTGGCTGCCCTTAAGATTTTTTCCTTCATTTCAACTTTGGTGAATCTGGCAATTATGTGTCTTGGAGTTGCTCTTCTCAAGGAGTATCTTTGTGTTGTTCTCTGTATTTCCTGAATTTGAATGTTGGCCTGCCCTACTAGGATGGGGAAGTTCTCCTGAATGATATCCTGAAGAGTGTTTTCCAACTTGGTTCCATTTTCCCCCTCACTTTCAGGCACCCCAATCAGATGTAGATTTGGTCTTTTTACATAATCCCATACTTGTTGCAGGCTTTGTTCATTTATTTTTCTTCTTTTTTCTTTAGATTTCTCTTCTCGCTTCCTTTCATTCATTTGATCCTCAATCACTGATACTCTTTCTTCCAGTTGATTGAGTCAGTTACTGAAGCTTGTGTATTTGTCACATATTTCTCGTGTCATGGTTTTCATCTCTGTCAGTTCGTTTATGGCCTTCTCTGCATTAATTATTCTAGTTATCAATTCTTCCACTCTTTTATCAAGATTTTTAGTTTCTTTGCGCTGGGTACGTAATTCCTCCTTTAGCTCTGAGAAGTTTGATGGACTGAAGCCTTCTTCTCTCACCTCATCAAAGTCATTCTCCGTCCAGCTTTGATCCGTTGCTGGCGATGAGCTGCATTCCTTTGGAGGGGGAGATGCACTCTTATTTTTTGAATTTCCAGCTTTTCTGCCCTGCTTTTTCCCCATCTTTGTGGTTTTATCTGCCTCTGGTCTTTGATGATGGTGACGTACTGATGGGGTTTTGGTGTGGGTGTCCTTCCTGTTTGTTAGTTTTCCTTCTAACAGTCAGGACCCTTAGCTGTAGGTCTGTTGGAGATTGCTTGAGGTCCACTCCAGACCCTGTTTGCCTGGGTATCAGCAGCAGAGGCTGCAGAAGATAGAATATTGCCAAACAGCGAGTGTACCTGTCTGATTCTTGCTTTGGAAGCTTCCTCTCAGGGGTGTACTCCACCGTGTGAGGTGTGGGGTGTCGGTCTGCCCCTAGTGGGGGATGTCTCCCAGTTAGGCTACTCAGGGGTCAGGGACCCACTTGAGCAGGCAGTCTGTCCGTTCTCAGATCTCAACCTCCGTGTTGGGAGATCCACTGCTCTCTTCAAAGCTGTCAGACAGAGTCGTTTGTGTCTGCAGAGGTTTCTGCTGCTTTTGTTGTTGTTGTTGCTGTTGTTGTTTAGCTGTGCCCTGTCCCCACAGGTGGAGTCTACAGAGACAGGGAGGCCTCCTTGAGCTGCTGTGAGCTCCACCCAGTTCAAGCTTTCTAGTGGCTTTGTTTACCTACTTAAACCTCAGCAATGGCGGGCACCCCTCCCCCAGCCTCACTGCTGCCTTGCCCTTAGATTGCAGACTGCTGTGCTAGCAATGAGGGAGGCTCCATGGGCGTGGGACCCTTCCGGCCAGGTGTGGGATATAATCTCCTGGTGTGCCCGTTTGCTAAGACCCTTGGTAGAGCGCAGTATTAGGGTGGGAGTTACCCGATTTTCCACGTGTTTTGTGTCTCAGTTCCCCTGGCTAGGAAAAGGGATTCCCTTCCCCCTTGCGCTTCCCAGGTGAGGCGATGCCTTGCCCTGCTTCAGCTCTCGCTGGTCAGGCTGCAGCAGCTGACTAGCACCGATTGTCCGGCACTCCCTAGTGAGATGAACCCAGTACCTCAGTTGAAAATGCAGAAATCACCTGTCTTCTGTGTCGCTCGCGCTGGGAGCTGGAGACTGGAGCTGTTCCTATTCGGCCATCTTGCTCCGCCCCCAAAATTCAACAATAATTTTAAACACCTCACTTAAGTGTGGCTAAAAAATTTGAATAGATACCTCACCAAAGATAAATATATGAAAACACTGTCAACACCATTTGTCATTAGGAAATTGTACATTAAAACAATGAGATACCACTGCACACCTATTAGAATAGCAAAAATGACAACATTAAATACTAGCAAAAATGCAGAGCAGAACAAAGAAACTCTCATTTATTGCTGGTGGGAATGCAAAATGGTACAGCTACTTTGGAAGACATTTTGGCAATTTCTTACAAAAACAAACATAATCTTATCATGCAATTCAGCAGGCACACTTCTAGGTATTTGCCCACATGATTTGAAAACTTATGTCTACACAAAGACCTGCACATGAATGTTTTAGCAGTTTCATTGATAATTATCAAAAACTAGAAGCAGCCAAGATAGTCTTTAATAGGTGAACAGATGACTTGTGATATATCCATGTAAGGTAACATTCAGTGATTTTAAAAAACTGAGCTAGCAAATCACAAAAAGACATAGATGAACCATAAATGCATAGGACTAAGTGAAAGAAGGTAGTCTGAAAAGGCTATCTACTGTATAATTCAATTATTATGACATTCTGTAAAAAGCAAAACTATGGAGACAAAACTAAATAAAGGGATAAGGTGTAAACCCCTGGGGTTCAGAAAGATGGAGACAGAGTTGAATAGGTGAAACACAGGATTTTTAGGGCAATGAAACTGTTCTGTATGCTACTGTAATGGTAGATACATGACACTATGCATTTGTAAGAACCCACAGAATTTTACTACACAAAGAATAAACTTTAATGCATACACATTTTTTAAATCAAATAATTTAGCAGGTCAGAGGATCCCTGGAAGGAATGCAGACTGTTGTAAGAGACTTCAACTGTATTATAAATTTATGAAACAATTTCATGAAAAGGGAGGAGAAATGTTGCTGACCTAGCTAGCTTTAGAAGTGACTGGGGTCTGTAAATTTAAATGCAAAATAAATTGCATATAAACACTGTACTCTAGCTG
The DNA here is from genome assembly GCF_007565055.1 of Rhinopithecus roxellana. Lineage (NCBI taxonomy): Eukaryota > Metazoa > Chordata > Mammalia > Primates > Cercopithecidae > Rhinopithecus > Rhinopithecus roxellana. The sequence continues at coordinate 8,330,174 of NC_044557.1, read as the reverse complement.
ATAAAGTTGTTTTCTACAGCAGTATAGGTTAACAATTCTGATGCTGCTATGCATGTAAACTGGAATTGAACAATTAAGAAAATGTATGATGAATGATGAGAGCCATGTTTCTCATTTTTAAAGCAGAAACATACAAATAATAAGGGGAGCACAAAAGAGTGATCCATGTGGTAGAGGAATTAGAGTTGGACAAATCAGTATGAACTCTTGTTTAGCTTAATATAGGCCATACAGTTACATATAGAAATACTTACGGATACGTGTATATAAAAGGGTTAGTATGTACAGATACATTTCCTGCTCTGTCAGCTAAGACAGCCTACAAGCAACAACACCACAGTAGCAATGAGCACACCTAGCACCCAGATTTGGTTTCTAATGCCATTCTCCAATACAGGGAAACAGGGTTCCCTGGGAAAATGCTGGATTCTAGGACTAAGGCAGGAAATCTACAGGTTGATCCTGGAACATCTTTTTAGTGCCCGAAAGTAAAGAAGTGCTCAGGAAAACACACACACACACTCAAATTAATAAGAGTATGTCAAAGAGCCATGGAAGTCAATTGAATGAGCTCTCAGTGGCCAAAGATGGAAAAATCTGAACAGTAAAGTGAAGAAAGTAGTATTGGATTATAACAAAGTACAAAATAAATATCCATGAGCCCATACTGATATAAACAGATGATTGAATAAATAAATAGATGGAGGAGATGAGACAAATCTCCCATATATAAAAATTTCAAATAATTACATAAATACACCAACCTCTATGAGGGGAAATTTCAATCTCCACTCCTGAAGTGTGGCTTATGCATAGGGGCTTCCTTCCAAATAGGATAGTATGGCTGGGGGGAAAGGGTTAATTTTATAGTTGAGAAATCTGACAAACACAGCCTCAAGCAGGGTGATCAAGGTCAACATCAACAGTAATAAATCACTTGATAATGATGTACCCTCAATAAGATGTGATGAGAATGTTACTTTACCTTTGTGGTCTTCTACCCCCCAAATCATAACCTCAGTCTAATCACAAGAAAAACATTGGCTGGGTGCAGTGGCTCACATCTGTAATCCCTGCACTTTGGGAGGAGGAGGTGGGTGGATCACTTGAGGTCAGGAGTTCAAGACCAGCCTGGCCAACATGGCAAAACCCCATCTCTACTAAAATTACAAAAAAATTAGCTGGGCATGGTGGCACACACCTGTAATCCCAGCTACTACTCGGGAGGCTGAAGAAGGAGGATCGCTTGAGCCTGGGAGGCAGAGGTTGCACTGAGCCAAGATTGCACCATTGCACTCCAGCCTGGGCAACAAGGGCAAAACTCGGTCTTGCGGGGGAGGGGAAAAAAATCAGACAAATTCCAAAAGAAAGACAACCTATGACATATCTGACCTGTACTCCTGAAAACAATTAAAAACGAGGAAGGTCTGAGAAAATGTCACAGCCCAAAGGTGTCTGAGGAGACATGACAACTAAATGCAATGAATCACAAGAGAAGAGATCATGGAACAGAAAAAGGATAGAAGACAAAAACTAAGAAATTGTGAATAAAATATAGACCTCAGCTAATAATCATGTATCAACATTGATTCAATAACTAACAAGTGTACCATACTAATGAAAGGTGTTACCAACAGGAAAACTGGGTACAAGGCAGATGGGAACTCTACTAGCTGCATTTTTTCCGTAAATCTATAACTGTTTTAAAAGTCCATTTTAAAATATATATATGCTACCATTTCACCTTCACCTTCTAAATCTCACACAGAATGTTGCTTGTGGCCAACACCAATCTGAAACTCTACAGGAAACAGAATTCTGAGAAACAAAGCTTTGGCTAAGCTAGGTTGATGTGGTATAAAAGCCACCACAGGTGCTTTGCTGTTCTATGTGGATATGCATTTTATTTCACAAGTAGATTGTTTAGCTATTTAAAGACTGGGAGGTTGTCCTAGGCTTTCAAGTCACATCAGACACTCATTACACTACTGTGTATTGGCTCATGCGTATAATCCCAGCACTTTGGGAGGCCCAGGCAGGCGGATCACGAGGTCAGGAGATTGAGACCATCCTGGCTAACACGGTGAAATCCCATCTCTACTAAAAATACAAAAGAAAAAAAAATGAGCGGGTGTGGTGATGGGCGCCTGTAGTCCCAGCTACTCGGGAGGCTGAGGCAGGAAAATGGCGTGAACCCCGGAGGCAGAGCTTGCAGTGAGCCGAGATCGCAACACGGCACTCCAGCCTGGGGCGACAGAGCAAGACTCTGTCTCCAAAAAAAAAAAAAAAAAAAAAAAAACAAGGGAAGTACAAATGAGGCATCAGAATTTCAGTGAAGTTTACTCTGCTCAGGCTAGACCACTTACCTCCTTACATCATCAAAGGGACTGGTGACCACTGGGGGCCAGCTCTGCGTGGTTTCTGATGCAAAGCATTCAATATACAAATAGGCTTTATCTGTTTACCAGCCCTCTCCACTGGGCACTGGGGAACAAACAAGCACTCAACAGGATCAGTGGGAAGATTTACATGACTATGGATGAGACATCGACAAGGAAGATCCAAAGTAAATAATTCAGTCATGTTTGAAACTAAAAGGCCAACAACTTATCAGCAACATTATTTTCCCAAAGTTTGTTTATAAATTGTTTGAAACTAGGAATACATTTTGTCATGCATTAAGTTATCAAATACTAGTTTAACAAACAAATATTTGTTGATTGGTGCTATGTGCAAAGCAATCAACAAATTGTAGAGCTGAAACCATGAATGTGGGGAGATGAATGAAAGAGAAATTCAGGCTGCCTCTTGGTCTTTGGCTTAGTCACAGTAAAGCTGCATAATGAGTTGAAAAAGACTAAGGGAAAACATGAGATGGGAAGGGGACAGGAAACTAATAATTTTGTTTTATACAAGGTACATTTGAGATCCCTATCGAACATTCTAATGGAATAATCAAGCAAGCAGTAAACTATACACCTGATACTTTAAAAAGTCATCAGAGATAGAACTTAATGAGCAGCAAATGGCTCACAACTAAACTCATGGAACTGAATAAGGTCACCCAGGAGAGACACATAATAAAGAAAATGGGCCCCAGATTGGAGTCTTATCACTCTCCAAAATTTAGAGGGTGTCTTAGTCCATTCACTTTGCCACAAAGGAATACCTGAGGTTGGGCAATGTATTTACAAAAGGGGTTTATTTAGCTCATGATTCTGCAGGCTGTACAAGCAGCATGGTGTCAACACTTACTTCTGGTGAGAGTTTCAGGAAGCTTCCACTAATAGAGGGAGGCAAAGGGCATCACATGTGAAACAAGAGGAAATGGGCAGAAAGGGAGAGGGAGAGAGAGAGAGAGAGAGAGAGAGAGCAGGAGAGGGAGAGAGTGAGAGAGCAGGAGAGGGAGGGAGGGAGAGAGAGACAGAAAGAGAGAGAGAGAGAGAGAGAGAGTGAATTTCCCATGAGCTAATAGAGCAAGAACTCACCCATTACCACAAGGATGGCACCAAGCCATTCATGAGAGATCCACCTTCATGACCCAAACGCCTCCCACCTCCAACCATGAGAATCAAATTTCAACATGAGATTTGCAGGGGACAAATATCTAAACTATATCAGAGGCCAACCAACATTTAGAGGCCAAAGCAAAGAAGAGAATCCAGCAAAAACAAAAAGAGTATCATTGATAGAAAACTATGAGTATGCAATGCCATGAAAGCCAAGAGGAAGGGTAAATCATGTTAAGTGATGACAAGAGCATAGATGAGATTAGAGAAGTGTCCATAGAATTTGGCTATGTAGAGGGTGTTGGTGACTTTGATAGCAATAGTTTCAGTGGAATAGCAGAGGTGGGAAACAAACAAATAGTATGTATTCCTTACCTATCTGTGTTTGAATTTTTGAAAAATCACAGGACTTTTTACTGATGGATGATAATTTGTTTATTTATTCATTCATCTATTGACTCTTTGCCAAGCACTGAGGTCAGAGCTAGGGATTCACTGATGAATGAGGCTTTTTTCTCTGGGTGCTCGCAGGCTAACCGTGGTGATCATAGTTACACACAAAATTGCAACAAGATGTGCTGGTGGCACCAAGGAGGGACTCACCATTGTTGCTTGCACCCTCAGGACAGATTCAGGGGCTTGAATCTGACATACTTTGGATTCCTCCAGAGGAGATCCCAAGTAGATATTTGGATTTGTGGGTCCAAAGCTCCAAAGAGATACCTAGACCGGATATATTAATCTGCCCACAGACAGCATTGTGTGGGGGAGATTGTCTAGTAAAAAAGCATGTCAAGAAAAAGCATGTCAAGCTTAATGGAAAAGCTTAACAAAAAAGTTCTGAGGACACTTACGAACAATGTAGAGGGATTTGAGCCTGCAAAGGGACAGATGTTAATTCTAATTGCTGCTAAGAAGTTGAGTCAAATGAAGATTGAAAAATGAGGAGTGGATTTGGCAAATGGAAATCGTTAGGAAAACTGAAGCCATCCCTAACCTTTCCACACTAAATCTTCCAACCTACCTACACCTTTCCCTGTCTTCTTGCACCATTCTCATTGAGAGCCACATTTTAAGTCCCCATTGAAACATAAACAATTATATTAAATAGAACTTACTGATTGTCAGGCTATATGTTTTAAAAGGAATTTCTTTGAGACTAAAAATAGAGCCATTTTAACTGAGCTAAAGTAGAAATAAATCAATTTGTTATGTTTGGAAAATTAGAGAAAATTGCATCAATTTAATTCACTGCTAGAACATCCCTGAGCCTATGGCCTCTGACACATAGCAGGTGATGAATTAATTAAGTGGATTATATTTCATTCTTTTCTGTATCACTTATTAAAGAAAGAAAACCATCTACACCTTTGCTCAAATTTTTGAGAGTCTATAATTATTAGGGTGTATTGCAAGGTCCCCACTGATTACAAAAGTGAATCAGAAATAATCTGAGTCCTCAACAGCCTGGGACCCTGTCTTGTTGGCTACCCCCTCTGATAGAGTGTCAGTCTTTCTCCTGCCTTCCCCCATGGGAAGGAGAAATGTTGGAACTCACCTTCAACTCACCTGCCTTGTCTCCTATTCTTCCCATGAAGAAAACTGCAGCAATGAGGAAGGCCCACTCCTTTCTTCCCCATCTCAGTCTAATCAATTCCAAATATCTGTTGTTTTCCTGAGATTGCTATCAATTTCTGCATTATGGTTCTCCCACATCTCCCAACCTATGTTTTTTAAATGACTGGTTTTGGCCAGGTGTAGTGGTTCACCCTTGTAATCCTAGCACTTTGGGAGGCTGAGGCCCAGCACTTTGAGATCAGGAGTTTGAGACCAGCCTGGCCAATGTAGTGAAACTCTGCCTCTACTAAAAATACAAAAATTAGCCAGGTGTGGTGACAGGTGCCTGTAAAACTAGCTACTTGGGAGGCTGAGGCAGGAGAATCTCTTCCATTGTATCCATATGGCAAAATGCTACTAAATAGTACACTATTGCATTGGTTCATTTTGTGCTGCTATAACAGAATACTACAGCCTGGGGAATTTATAATAAACAGAAATGTATTGACTCAGTGTTCTAGAGGCTGGGAAGTCCAAGGTCAAGGGGGCTGGCATCTAGTGAGGGCCTTCTTGCTGTGTCATAACATGGTGAAGTGCAAAGAGAGGGCAAAAGAGAGAGAAGAGGGGGTCATACTCATCCTTTTATAGGGAAACCACTCCTGTGATAACAATTGCACTCCTGAGATAATGGCATTAGCCCATTCATGAGGTGGTGCCCCCATGACCCAAACACCTCTCATTAGGCCCCATCTCTCAACACTTCTGCATTGGGGATCAAGTTTCCAACACTTGAACTTTGGGGGACACATTAAAACAACAGCAACACCGCTTTTTGACTCCTTGTTCAATAACATTGGTACCTTAAAATTGATTATGAAATTAGCCATGGTAGGTGTATTTATACCATAGAAATTGACCACCACTATAAACACAAGTGGCCAAAACATGTGACATTGAGTCTTTTTGGTGGGGGTGGGAAGGAATTAATTGTTGAACTTTCATCAATACCTCCCCCCATGTTTTTCATATCCCTTAATTGTCAACACTGGGCCACTCATCAGGCCTTGGCTCAACTCCTGCCTCCACCATGATCACTGCTCACTGGGACTCCCTGGTGGAACTTCCATGCACTGTCTAGCCCTTGGCTAATAGTATGAGGAACATAGCACATCTTTTTACATGGCTATATATGTTTCTTCTACTCTCCTCTAAGAAGATCGTGTGCTCTTTGAGTATAAAATAGGTGTTCAACAAAAACTTGCTGAATGGAAATTTGCAAATGAAACTTCTAGGTAAGACAATCCTGAACCAGTTCCCAAGGAACTTCTGTCAAAGGAAGAAAAGATAGATACTGACCAAGCTAAATGCAAAAGTTTCTCTTTATATGATTATTTAAATATTACCGATTTGAAATGCAGTTGTCCTTAGGTATGTAGAGAGTCACTCTGATGCTCCTTCCAATGAGTGGTAAATTGTGCCAAGTGTTTCTTCCCTTTTTTGGCCAAAGTGATTCTTGATTTAGAACTTCATGAAGATGGATTTCTAGTTGATTTCTAAAAGGAGGGGAAAGTCACCCCAGCCAAGCAGCTGGAGCTGGCTGTGGCAGTGCCCAGACTGACCCAGCAAACTGACACCTTGCAGGGGAGCAGCTGGTAGGGAAAGAGGCATGGAAGGAAGCCTGCCTGTGTGAGGGGAAAACAATTCTCTGGGAAGAAAAGTAGCTCCAACCACAAGTGACACTTGGTATTTGCAAAGAAAGCAGCCATAGACAGGAGATCACAGCTGGTTTGACTTACAAATAACAAATCCAATCCTGTTTCTTGCAGGTTGTCTTCTATCTGTAAACACAGATGAAGCACTCCACAGATGCAGGTTCAAATTACCCTCATGTTCCAGAGCTTGGTGTGGGGGCCTTAGGGATGGGGGGTGTGGGGGTGGTTCAGAAGAGTTACTGGATGGAGTGAGAGTGAGGAGTGAAAGATTACTCTGCCATCCTTCTTGCTGGCTTTTCCCTATGGACTCCAGGGCAATGCACTGAGAGGAGGGAACAGCAGCAAAGAAGAAAAATCCAGGTGGAAGTGATGGTTAGGGGAATGAAAGGCTGATGCTGATCAAGAGAGTAAGAAGGAGGGCCAGGTGCAGTGGCTCACACCTGTAATCCCAACACTTTGGGAGGCTGAGGCAGGTGGATCACTTGAGGTCAGGAGTTTGAGACAAGCCTGGCCAACATGGCAAAACCCTGTCTCTACTAAAAAAAAAAAAAAAAATACAAAATATTAGCCAGGCATGGTGGCAGATGCTTATAATCCCAGCTACTCAGGAGGCTGAGGCAGGAGAATCGCTCGAACCCAAGAGGCAGAGGTGGCAGTGAGCTGAGATCACACCACTGCACTCCAGTCTGGGCGACAGAGCAAAACTCCATCTCAAAAAAATAAAAAGAGTGTAAGAAGGAGCAACAAGACTAAGGGGTTTCCATCTCCCAGAACCTGTGGGGGAAATAATTCTGATGAGTGTTTCTGGCCCAGACAGGGTCTGTGCTGCTCCACAGAGATGCTTGTTTTGACAGCTCCCCAAGATGCTGGCCACTGCCAAATGCATCCTGTGAAACCACTTACTGCATTTGTTTGACTTTTCCTCTTTTTTTCTGATGGGGTTCAGAGAGGGATGGAACTGGCCTTCAGCCAAAATGACCCACTGTAGGTAGGAAAAGCAAATCAGAAGAGCAGGCGCCACAAGCAACCAGGACTCATTTCCTAAACTTACAGAGCAAGCAAACACAGACTGCCCATCCCTGTTTCTAGAGAGCAGATCCACAGTTCCACCAAATTCTGCTCAAAAGACAGCTGATTTGGAAGCTGCACATATCCAGCTTCAGAGAGAGGAATTTTTCCCATTTTTATTTTCCCCACTGGCCCCATAACTCTCAAGACCAAGTGGGGTAATTCCACTCACTTTTAGTCAGTGGTATAACTGCATCGGAAATTTACTTTGGGGAATCCTGGATTCCTGATGTGACACCTGAGAATGTCAGTCTCCTGGAAAGAATAAACAAATTTTCCGTACAAGATTAGTCTTGTTGACCTCTGTGCTTCCCCAGGAACAGGCTCCAGCAGACCTTCCTCATTGCATGTGTCCCTTTCCAGCTTGATGATCGCCTCCCACTGGCTCCCAAGGCAACAAACTGGCCTTGCTAGTGCCTCCCGAGCCCTATGACTCTAGGGGAGGCTGGCTGGAGCCCTGGAATCTTCCTGCATTGTCCAGAGCACCATCTGGCTAGGAGGTTTATCGCCTGCTATTATCTCAGCGTTCCTGGATGCAGCTTACATCTATTAATTCCTTATCTTGTCATCACGGGCTAAATGAAAGCATCCTCCACTAAGCTTCCTCCCTTTGGAACAAAAATCTTTTACCTCTTGTTCACCCCCACGTAGTTGGCTGCTGTATGTTTCCAAGGATTTCTTTTTTTGCTTCCTATGAAGTACTTTGGTCTAAAGAGTGCCCAGAGAGTCTTCCCAGGCAAAAGCCTTAAGAAAATGAGGGCTCAACGGCTGTTCCCATGTGGTGTGTTTGAGGCCCACTGGGTGAATGCCTCAACTCCAGAGTGAGTCTCCTGGGGCCACCTTGGGGTCTAAATATCTTCCATTCCAGAGTCAATATTTTGGGGTGGAAGATTTCCCCAACTTTAGGAGGCCCCTTTTTAAACTGCAAAGAGGTTAGGAGAGGCAACCTTAAAGCAGCAGGACACAAGGGTCTATGGAACTGGGGCATGAGCAGAGTGAGTTTCCTAGATTAGAGGAGACTAGAAGGCCAGAGACCGGAGGGAGGCTGGAGGTTTGCTGGAAAGGTTTCCACGCTGTGATGCTCAAAACCTAGAAAGAGAATAGTTGAGCCTGACCATCCACTTCTCTTGCCTCCTTCCTCAGGGCAGGCAGGGGGGTGTGGGGAGCATGGCGGCCCTTTCCGTGCCCTGAAGGAAAAGGGCTGTATTCAGCTCATCAGTGTCGTCTCCAGAGACCAAGAGAAAGAGGAGAATATCACTTCCAGATTTCTCTTTCTAGGCACAAGGATACATTTCCTCTTAATCCCCTCAGCCAACTTCCCTCTGGTCTCATTGCCTGACATTAGGTCACATGTCCCCTAGAGCTGCCACTAGTGAGTAGAGGGAGATGGTGGATGGGTTAGACCACCTGGAGATGGGACTGCTCCCCTCATAGCTCTTTCTCCAGACCTAGAGTTGTTCCTACAAGGCAGTCATTCAGTTATGCTTTTATCCTCATCATACCATGGAAACTTATCTTGTAAGGTCACCAGGGACCCCCACTGTCCTAAGGCCACATCCTCTTTGACCTATCACCCAATTTTGGCATACTTGATCACTCCCTCTGTTTTGAAACCTTCCTCCACCTGGCTTCCAGGACACCACTCTCTCTCTTTCTCTCTCACTGGCCACTTCTTCTCTGCTTCCTTTGCTGGGTCCTCCTCATCTTCCCCACGTATAAATGACACAGGGTCCAGGACTTTGTCATCAGACCTCTTTTCTTTATCTTCATTCTACTCCCAAGGTGATCCGATGAGGTAATAGGTCTTTAAATATGATCTAACTGCCATGACCTCCAAATTCATTCTCCAACGCGACTGCTCCCTTAATTCCAGACTTAGAAATCTGACCACTGCCGGGCGCGGTGGCTCACGCCTGTAATCCCAGCACTTTGGGAGGCTCAGACGGGCGGATCACGAAGTCGGGAGATCGAGACCATCCTGGCTAACACGGTGAAACCCCATGTCTACTGAAAATACAAAAAATAGCAGCAGGGCATGGTGGCGGGCGCCTGTAGTGCCCAGCTACTCGGGAGGTCGAGGCAGGAGAATGGCGTGAACCCGGGAGTCGGAGCTTGCAGTGAGCCGAGATAGCACCACGGCACTCCAGCTGGGGTGACAGAGCAAGACTCCGTCTCAAAAAGAAAAAAAGATAAGAAATCTGACCACTTAGCATCTCACATGGGTGTTACAGTCCTCTCAAAGCTGAAATGGCCAACACTCGGCTTTACCTTCAGAATCTATTCAGACTCCTGTCAGATCCTGCATTTCCACCACTTCCAGCACCCAATGTCTTCCCCCGAAGTACTGCAGAAGCCGCATCACTCCCTCTCCTTTCACCCCTACTTCCTATGGCCAGTTTCCTGCACAGCGACCAGAGTGAACCTTCTAAAACGTAACTCAGGCCGGGTGCCGTTGCTCAAGCCTGTAATCCTAGCATTTTGGGAGGCGATGCAGGCAGATTGCTTGAGGTCAGGAGTTTGAGACAGCCTGGCCAACATGGTGAAGCCCCGTCTTTACTAAAAATACAAATATTAGAGGGTGTAGTGGCGGACGCCACTCCAGCCTGGGTGACAGAGCAAGACTCCATCTCAAGAAATGAATAATAACAAAAAATAAAACGTAACTCAGATCATGTGACTCTTTTGCTCAAAATCCTCTAAAGACTTCTCACCTTTTATAGAATGAAAGCCCAAATGGTTACAAATGGCCCATAGAAATGCTGGAAGGAAGTGAGGGCATGTCACCCAGACATCCGGGGACGGAAGAGTACCGAATGCACAGCCGCAAGGAGGGGATGAGCTGGCATGTTTCCAGAACGGCCAGGACCCTATTCTTCTCTCGGACTTCCTTTCCTACCACTCACTTGTACTGGTTTGGATAGTGTTCCCCTAAAATTCATGTTCACCCAGAACCTCAGAATGTAACCTTAATTGAAAATGGACACATGTAATTTGTTAAGGGTCAAGATGGGATCACACTGGATTGGGGTGATTGCTAAATCCAATTACTGGTGTCCTCATAGGAAGAGATGAGGACCCACAGGGAAACGCAGAAGACGCCAGGGGAACACAGAGGTGGGTAGAGATTGGGGTTATGCTGCTGCTGCAAGCCAAGGAGTGCTTGGGGACATGCTTGCTGGAAGAGGAAAGGCAGGACTCTCCCCTAGAGCCTTCAGAGGGAGTGTGGCCCTGTAGGCACCTTGATTTCAGCCTTCCAGACCTTAGAACTGTAGGAGAATACATTTCCATTGTTTTAAGCCACCGAATTTGTGGTAGTTTGTTACAGGAGCCCTAAGAAACTCGAATACCCTCTCTTCCTCATTTGGCTCCAGCCACACAGATCTCCTTAAATTCCCCATGTGAATATGGAAGATGCTGGCAGGATTATATCAAAATGTGAGGAGTGTGAACCTGTGTAACTTTTTGCAAATGCCTTGACCCCTGTGAGCCTTACACATTTTCTTTGCATAGAAGACAAGATAATCTTGACGTTTCTCCAATTCTGAGGACAGAGAATTCTCCTAATCAATGATACTGCCTGCCTCAAATCAGTGGGGTGAAAACAATTCTCATTAGACAACCTCGGGTCTCTCCACAACCAGGGGATCTGCCCCAGATGTGTGCAATGGAAAAATTCTCACCTCCTCAGACACCTGAATGCCACAGGGAAGCTGCTGGAGCTAGACCAGTCCCTGAAAAGAAATGTGGTCCACAATTACTTAACAAAGCTATTCTTTACAATCCTGTGCATGCTCCTACCATGGTATCAAGAGCCATTCCTAATCAGCATCTCTTAATGGGAATGGGCTGTTAATGTGATGTCCTCAGTTACAGGCTTGTTATGCAACTCTATTTTCCAAGAGCCAAATCTTCTCACTGGGGACTCAGTTCTGGACATCCTTTAATCTAATGGATGCCTCCCTCCAGACATGCTACTGATGGTTGCTCTATGTTGTCCAACAGCTTGTAATTAGTACATAGGATGAGGGACCTGGGGAGTAATCATAGCATTTTAGAGCCAGAAGAGTGATCTCAAACCTAACCCTCTTGTTTTACAAGGAAAGTGTCGAGGCCCAAATTGCTAAGTTATCTGCCCAGGTACAATGAAAATGAGATTGGAAAGAGACCCATCTCCATTCCCAGGAGCACTCCCTTACACTTCATCCTTGGTGTAAGCTACCTGTATGTTCTGGACTGAAAAGGGATTTTCTAATCTGTGCTTTTTGCTCTGGAGCTGTTTCTTCTGCCCCACCAATGGGGAAGCTGCTGATTTTGCATGGAGCCACCTTCTGTCTTCTAAACCACAGAAGTTAAGTTTGCAAGATTCTTTTTCTTTTCTTTTTTTATGGCTCTTCAAAGACAGAAAACAATAACCGTTTCCAATCTGATCCAAGACCACAAGATTGTTTTTAATTCCATTCATCAGTATCTCATTCACCCTGAGACTATGGGATGTTTCCATATTCACATAATGGGCTCATCATTTTAAGCTCCGTAGGGCCCTCTTTGACATGGTGACAATTATGTTTCCCTGTGTGCTTCCAAGTTTACTATAAAGGCCAACAGGGTCTCAGACACCCAGAAAACATACTTTTTATGTTTTTATAAAGTCTATAAAATTGTAATTGGATCAAACTTTGCATTCAAAAGCACATTCTTCAGGAATATTTTATATGCACATAAAACAAAGAGAAAATGTTAACATTATGATCTTAACTGTTTGCACATTGGAACCAGCTAAAAGTTAGGAAAATGCAATCCATCTGTTTACTCCTTTGAAACTAGATGATTCTGAGAGCACAAAAGAGCGCCTCAGGGGAGTTTGACACTGCCTTCTCCCAACTCCTGTTATCAAGTGAAGTGGGGAAGGAAGGGTGGTCTCACTGCAAGTAACTTCTTTCCCATCTCTCTCTACAAACAAGTTGTGGCCAGTCCAGGAGCCTTGGCTGTGAGGGCGAATCCTCCGCCAGACCGGGCAGAGAAAGGGATGGTCCTGTGGTCCCCATAGCACAGGCTGTGGCCTCAAGTGCCTGGAACACTGCTGGGAGTCATTTTACCTGTCCTGGCTCCCAGCTCAAGCCTTCTTCTTGAGGGGTGTGGGGATGGGGAAATCAGGTTTTGCTATGGTGCTTCAGGCTTGTTTGTTCAAGACTATCCATTAGGCGTTTATTAGCCTTCATTATGGAGTGCTAGCAGCCTAATTAGTTCAAGCTGAGTGGGGGGCAGCAGAGGGAAAGGGGAAATGAGGGAACAACATGATCAACAGCTGACATTTGCTTTCCCAGGGAACCCTGCCGCTCTGCTCCCTTGTTTTATCTGTTAGCACAGCAAATTAGACCCCTCATTATCACATTTGCAAAGTGCTTGGCACGCAAGAGAGGAAAAACCTGGAAAAGGAAAGAACTAAAGAGCCGAGGATGTTGAGAAGAGAGGTTGCCCTCCTCCAAGGAGACCTCTCTCTCTAGAGAGCAAAGCCCATTTCCCCACCTGCATTCCCATACCTGTTGGGATCTGCCCCTCAGAACCAAGCCAAATGCAAAGAGGAGACTCCCCTGGAGTCTTGGATGGGAAGGATTAGACAGCATCAAGAAACTGTCCTGGGAAGGCCACCAGATCCCAGTCATCCCTAGCTTCCCCTGGAGGAAATTCCAGTCAGAGGAATTCTTAGACAGCAGTTTTAACTGAAGTCAGTGCAACGCGAGAACACAGAGGATGTTCTCCATCATTGGTAAAACTAGAACCGTTCTCAGTTTTCATTATGCATAACAGTCACCTTGGAGACCTGTTAAAATGCAGACTTCTGAGCCCCGCCCCGGATCCAATCATCTCTGAAAGTGGTGCCCAGGGATCTGTATTTTAACAACGCCCATCGGTATCTTATGAACGACATATTATGAAAGGGTGCTGCGGAATAAATTGTTTGATAAATATTTCATTCACCGTATAGTTTCTACAGGGTTCCTACCATGAAGATGATACAGAGCAAGAAGTACTTAGGTGTAAGGGGCTGAAATGGGGTGCAGCCCTGGAGAAGAGGAGATCAGGGAACTTGGAGGATCATGGAGCTCACAGTTTACCAGAAGAGTCAATCAAGGAAACATACAGTCACACACCAGCCACAGTGTCACCAGCCCCGGTGCCACACCAGTGCAAGGCGGGGGGCATGAAAGCATGTGGGGTAGGTCTGTGATCCCATCTTAGGGGATAGGGAAGTTTCCCCAGAAAAGATAACATCTAAAGTGGGAACTGAAGAGAGAAGTTGCTCAAGAAAGGCAGTCCTGTGGATAAAGATTCTGGGCAGAATGTTTAAGTCATGCATAGCTCCAGAAGGGAGAGACAGGCCAGTGAATTTGGGTCTTGAAAATGGCTCAGAACCCAGAAGCTCAAGGCTGCAGTGATCTGTGATTGCACCACTGCATTCCAGCCTGGGCAACAGAGAGAGACCCTGACTCAAAAAAAAAAAAAAAAAAAAAAAAAAAAAAAAAAAAAAAACCTCAATGGAACCTAAAATTCTAAAATGGCAAAATACTTACATTATTAAATGAACTCAATGACAACAAAAAAGAAAATGGCTCAGAATTGTTGAGCAGTAGCGTGTAAAGACGGGGTTGTGGGAAAAGGAGCTGATGTTTGTCACAGCTATTCGGAGTGGGGGATCTTCCTAAGGGAAGGCAGGAAGGCGCTGCGGTGCGGAAAGATCATGGTGGCTACGATTTGAAGAATTAGTTTAAGAAGAGCAAGACTGGAGCCACAGAGAACAATTCGGAGGTTGTTCTCTGCCTCTTGAACACTTTCGGAGGTCGAGGTGGTAGGATCGCTTCAGGCCAGGAGGTTGTGGTCATGCCTCTCCCCAAGCTCCAGTGAGGTCTGTGCCCGAAGCCCCACCACGGGGCAGATCTTCTTGAGGCTGTTCCAGGAGGCCACTCCGCTGGCTCTGGGCAGATCTACCCCTGGACTGTTTGCCGACTGCCCAGAGCGCCCTCTGCCGGTCTGCAGCTTCCCACACCACACGGAAGAAGTGGGGAAACTGAGGACACGTTATTTTCTCCTCCAGGTAAAGGGATTCTCAACGAAGGGTGAGTAATGATAATCTTACTCAAACTGAGAATAAATACATCATTTCGCTGCTGCAAGTTGCCTCTGAGAGATGCCCCGAGATGACTGAGCCACAGGATTCTCACACCTGCTTGCTTGTTTGGGGTTTCTGTGATTACCTGTGAGTGACAGGATCCCAAGACTCGGCCTCTGTTCCATGAATGCTCCAGCTCCCCTAGTCTCATCTTATTGCTGATTTGAAGTGCTAAGTTTCTCCCTTAGGTCTTCCACACAAGAGCTATAAACACTCCCATCATTATTAGCATCAAAGAAAGCATTATATACCATTGTGTGAGTGTGGAATTCCATGAGTCATTAACTCTTTGTAAGCCTCAGGTTCCTCATTCAAGACGTGGAGAAATAGAGCCAGGCATGGTGGTTCATACATATAATCCCAATACTTTGGGAGGTCGAGGTGGTAGGATCGCTTCAGGCCAGGAGTTCAAGATCAGGCTGAGCAACATCGTGAGACCCCATCTCTACAAAAAAAAATTTTAAATTAGCCAGGTGTGGTGGTGTGCACTTGTAGTCCTGGGTACTTGGGAGGCTGAGGCGGGAGGATCACTTAAGCCTGGGAGTTGAGGTTGCAGTGAGCTATGATCATACCTCTACACTCCAGCCAGGGTGACAGAGCAAGACCATGTCTCAAAAATAAGAAAAGAAAGAAAGAAATGGAGAAATATATCCATCTTTTCTGTTTCACTAGAGAGCAAATAGATAATGTAGGTAAACAATATACATGTAATTGTTGTTAATCAAATGCCTATCTATAGATAATGCTACATCAAATAAAGAAAATAAAAGTGTCTAAATTTTAGCAGCATTGAAGCCAAACTAAAACGCATTGAGGGGATATTCCCGATTTGAAATGGTAATATTAAGCAGCACTTTCTAGATCTTAATGGATTTTTTCTGTGCATCCCATCGTTTAAAAGACAGAGTGATACAGTGGTATAAAGTCACACACACCCGGATTTGAACTATTACTCTACCCCTTATTGGTTTTATTACCTTAGGCAAATTAGCTAATATTCTCAAACTGAATTTCTTTTTCTGAAATAGGATTAGGATAATACCTTCCTCACACAGTAATAAGCAGACCTAAGACTAGAGTGAGGTGAGTTGACTCAGGTACAAAATTTAAGGGGGCACCAAAAAAGTCAGTAATCAAGATAAATAACATTTTAATGCAATATTTTAAAAAATCAAAATGAATGCAAAAAGACTCACAATGAATAAAATATGAAATGAAGACAGAACCAGTAAAACAGATTTTTTCCATTTGCCTTATGTTCCAGGATGGCTCAGCATAGCACTGGGTATAGGTTAATAATAAATTAAATGAGATAATATGAGTAAACACCTATAATAGGGCATGTCGCATAGTACTGCTCTATGAATTTTTTCTTTTTTTTTTTTTTTTTTGAGATGGAGTTTTGCTCTTTTTGTCCAGGCTGGAGTGCAGTGACACAATCTCAGTTCATTGCAACCTCTGCCTCCCAAGTTCAAATGATTCTCCTGCCTCAGCCTCCCTAGTAGCTGGGATTACAGGCATGCACCACCGTGCCTGGCTAATTTTGTATTTTTAGTAGAGATGGGGTGTCTCCATGTTGGTCAGGCTGGTCTCAAACTCCCGACCTCAGGTGGTCCACCCGCCTCAGCCTCCCAAAGTGTTGGGATTACAGGCGTAAGCCACCGCCCCCAGCCCTGCTCCATGAATTTTTAAGAAAGGCAGGAAAGAAGGAAGGAAGGTAAGAAGAAAGGAAGGAAGGTAGGAAGGAAGGATCATTTTATCTCTGACCCTCAAAATTGTTACTAGAATAAGAGCTGATGAATATAAAGTTAGTGGTGCACAGTGAATGATATTAAATTGCAGCAATTTTTGTTTTATCTATAAAACACTCCCACATGCCTCCTCTGCTTTCATCTTCATCATGAGGTAGCTGGATGGGTACTGTGTACATTTTACAGATAAGGAAATGGGTGTATTAAGTGAACACCAATGATAAGCTGGAACCCGTATCCTCTTACTCCTAATTGCATGCTCTTCCAATACACCCCACTTTGCCTGTTTGAAATCTAATGAGCTCTGTAACATTGTGGCTGGGATTGACAAGACTGAGAATCCCAACTTTAACCTATCAGCTACTACCCTTCCTTTGTCCACTGCTCAGATTTTGGAGGGATTTGGGAACTGCTGGACAGACACTCCCACAGCAGTGGGTGGAGGCAACTGATACCCATAGGGAAGCCCTTCTTTCCCAAATTCCCACTTGAGCAGGGCATCCTGCGAGGGCCGGGAAAAGGGTATGGAGAACATGAGGTTAGGGACAAGGGTTCAACTACTCTTTTGGGATGGAGTGAGAGCCGGCAGCCTAAAACACAAAGGGGACAGCTGGAGAGAGGGGACTGTCAGCGTGTGAGAAGCTATGACTCACCGAACCCCAGTGGAAAGCTGATCTTGTGTATTAGTCCATTTTCACACTGCTGATAAAGACATATCCGAGACTGGTCAGTTTACAAAAGAAAGAGGCCTAATGGGACTTACAGTTCCACATGGCCGGGGAAGCCTCACAATCATGGCGGAAGGCAAGGAAGAGCAAGTCCCGTCTTACATGGATGGCAGCAGGCAAAAGGAGAGAGCTTGTGCAGGGGTACTCCTCTTTTTAAAACCATCAGATCTCGTGAGACTTATTCATCATCATGAGAACAGCTCAGGAAAGACTTGCCCCCACGATTCAATTATCTCCCACTGGGTCCCTCCCACAACACGTGGGAATTCAAGATGAGATCTGCACGGGGACACAGCCAAACCTTATCACCCTGTGATAAGATACAGACAGACATGCTGACCAGTTAACTGTGAGACTGTCGAGCTTGAGGTTACTGTGAATCACCTATTATAAAACAGAATGGATTTTTTAATAAAAATACATACATATTATATTTTTAGTAAGAAGTATAGAAAAAGTTACACTGTCTCTTTCCACTCCATGCCACCCATGGTGCCACTTCATGAAGGCAAGCTCTTTGAAAGTTTCTGAAATTTTCTTCTGGTGGTTAGCTTACAAGGCTAGAGCATATGCTTCTACCACCATGTCTGAATGTATCAATCATAAGTAATGTCTGTTGATGATCATGCAAGCCGTATACACAAGAAGGCTTTAGCTCACCTGCTCTCACCCTCTCCTTTGGGGTCTCCTCCCAATACTTGATATTTGTTACCATGAAGGAAAAGAACAGGTATTAGGAGAAAGGAAGGGCTCCTGGGTTCCTGAATGGGAGCTTCATGAAATGAGTGGCTAAATTCCTCGTTTGTTTTATTCTTTTCCTTAATTTTTTTTTTTTTTTTTTTCAGACAGGGTCTTGCTCTGTCACCCAGGCTAAAGTGTAGCTCACTGCAGCCTCAAACTCCTCAGCTCAAGCCATCCTCCCACCTCAGCCTCTGGAGTAGCTGCGACTACAGGCATACACCACCACATCCACCTAATTTTTGAATTTTTCGTAGAGATGGGGTTTCACCATGTTGCCCAGGCTGGTCTTGAACTCCTGGGTTCAAGCCATTCACCCGCCTCAGCCTCCCAAAGTGCTGAGATTATAGGGTGAGCCACCATGCCCCACCTTTTCTGATCATTTTCTATGCTTTGGGGCTTACATAGCATGGGGATTTTCTGTTTCCTAAAAGTTTGAAAGAACTCATCTTTCAGAAGCATTGAACTGATTTATGGTTCCATCTGCCCCTTTCCATATCTCACAACTCTGAATATTATAACTTTTTAGTCATGACCAACTGGAGAGGCAAAAATAATAGTAATCACAATTTTATTTTTCACTGTATTCAGCAATATGCATTTAACAAATACTGAGTGTCAACGTACTGTATGTTAGGGATTGTCCCGACCTGCAGGACAGTCGAACGGGCCCTGGAAGGGGGAGTGGGAATGGAGGAGACAAGAAAACACAAGAAATGGAGACAAGACAAACAGCCTGATCAAGTCTCGTTTATTGAGTGTAGGGTCATGCCTTATATAGGCTGGCAGGGGAAGAGGTTGGGCCAGGGCGGTGATAGGGGGCCGGGTCTTCTCAAATTACAATCGCGCATGCGCCGTGGGTTTGTACTTTTCCCGGGCGCGGGATCGCACCTGCACCCGGGGCTGCATATCTTCCTGGGCGGGAAAATGTTTGCGCGCGCGCGGGAAAGGTTGGCGCGCGCGGGAAAGGTTGGCGCGCGCGGGAACAGTTTTGGCGCGCGCGGGAGAAACTTAGGCGCGCGCAGGAAAAGCTTTGGGCGTGCGCAGGAAGGGTTTGTAAATAAAGAACCCGGGAATGTGCCCTCTTGTCTCCGCTTTGCGGAGATCAAGCAACAGAGGTCGGCTAATTCCGGGCCTCATGGCTCCGGACAGGTCCCCCTTTTTTATATATAATTATGGCTAGAAGATTGTCCCTTGGGAACTGCGCCTGTCTTAGGTTGGAGTAATGCATCTCATCACTGGTACCCGTCATGGGATTAGGCAGTAGCTTATGACGGCCCTCCTGTCTTAGGTTAGTGAGAGATGATACTCTCTTACCCGTCATTGGCTGTCCAGTTCAGCGCATAGGGAAGGTGGTCATAAAGGGTGTGAGTATGAACCACCGCGATCTTCTTGTTCTAGGCGATGATAATGGACCTGTATAGGCTTCGCTTGGATAGCCTCGACCTGTTGCTTAATGAATGTCATGAGCTTATTGAAGACCAAAGGTCCTATAGAGAGTAAGAGCAATAGGCAAAGCAGGGGGCCCAGGAATGGCATAAGATAGGGAAGGAGTCCATGGAACCCAGTCCAAAACGGGTTATCGGTTATTTCTTTTCATCGTTTTTCTAGGTCTTAGCTAGCTCTCCCTTACAATCCCTAGCGAAGTGTCCCATTTTTCCGCACTTGAAGCACCCCTTGCTATTTTTATTTTTACTAGCGAGGAAGTCTTTTACGGTTTGTCCACTAAAGGCAGCAGCCATAGCCAAACCCTGTTGATATGAGGGCCCTATGTCTGAACAGAGGCGGATGTAACCTGTTAAGTCTGTTTTCTTTCTATAAGGTCTGATTGCTGCCTGACAAGCTGGGTTAGCGTTTTCGTAAGCTAGCTGTTTTACATAATCCACCCCTGCCTCGGCATTTCCAAATATTCTGCTGGCCGTGGTTAAAAGTCTATGTACAAAGTCTGCAAAAGGCTCATCAGGTCCTTGTTTGACCCCCGTGAGCGAGGCTCCTGGATCCCCCTTAACAGGAAGTTTTCTCCAGGCTTTGGTAGCCGCTGCTTGGATTTGAGAAAACAGTCCAGGATCGTACTGCATCTGAGCATCGGTTTCTGTGTAATTACCCGAGCCAGTTAGCATATCAAAATCCCAACCATTTCCGGCTTGTTGGTTTCTCTTGGCCGTATCTCTACAATTTTCATAAAATTCTGACTTCCAAATCAGATGGTCGCCTCCGGAAAGAACTGCTCTAACTAAGGTATTCCAATCTATGGGAGTGAGCCAATTTTCGGCCACAGATTCGACTATGGCCAGGGTGTACGGGGCAGTAGCTCCGTATTGCAAGACAGCAGTTTTTAGTTCTTTTATTACAGTAAATTCAAACCCATTGTGGTGTCTCCAGGCTCGACCCTGCGCATCTGTAGTTTCCGTTACTGGAAAAACATCTCGAGGAGAGGAATCCTCCCTATCCCTACTACCAAGCGACCTTCCTTTTGGGACATGCTGTCCGGGTCTCTGAGGGTGAGAGGGTTTCTCTATTCCTTTAGGGTATTGAACGCTCTCACTTCCTGTCCTTAATTTCTGCAATCTAGTGATTAAAGACTGATGTAGTTCTTCGAGCTTTATTTGCTCTTCAAGCTGTGCAATTTTTTCTCTAAGCTCCTCTTTTGGGTCTATTACTGCCATAACTGCAGGGGCAGAAGCCTTATTATAGGGAGGGGGATAAGTAAGAGTTTGTGGCCAGTCAGAATTATAATATTTTGCTGCCCCTTCCTCTAAATTATCCCAGTTTACTTCTGAAGGGTTAAGGTTATTTTCACTTTTGTTTTCATTAGTTGTGGGTAAAACTGGGTATTTTTTGAACTTTTCCTTATTTGATGTTTCTATATTTGTTATTGAGGGGACCCCAGCCTCTTCCTCGTCGCTTTGTAGCAATATAAGGTCTATTTCTTTATTAGGTATGGATTTTTCGAGGTCGGTTTGGGAGCTGCCTCTTAATATTTCCTCAGTCTGAGTAACCACCGCCATTACCTCAGGATCTTTTTCTTTTTCCTTTTTATCTATTATATCTCTGATTAGATTCCAATAAGAAAAAGCTGTCACCAGAACCTTTTCTGGTCCAAAAGTACTATAGTAATCTTGAAAACAGTCTCCCACTCTACGCCACCTCTTTATGTCAATGGTCCCCTCTTGTGGAAACCAAGGGCAGGTTTCTTTTACAAAATCAAAAAACTTAAACAAATCATTACTTTTAACCTTTACTCCTCGTGTTTTTAAAGCCTCTTTTAATTGCCCTACATAAATTTGATGCTGGCTTAATTCTTGTCCCATAATCAGACACTATTACTCACCTCTGGTTCCCACGCGGCAGGCTCCCGCGACGTCCGGAGGAATTTCTTTCCACTTTCACTTTCGGCCGACTTTAGTGCCTTCTTCCTCACTTTTTCCCCCGTGTCCAGGTCCCTGTTCGGGCGCCAGGTGTCCCGACCTGCAGGACAGTCGAACGGGCCCTGGAAGGGGGAGTGGGAATGGAGGAGACAAGAAAACACAAGAAATGGAGACAAGACAAACAGCCTGATCAGGTCTCGTTTATTGAGTGTAGGGTCATGCCTTATATAGGCTGGCAGGGGAAGAGGTTGGGCCAGGGCGGTGATAGGGGGCCGGGTCTTCTCAAATTACAATCGCGCATGCGCCGTGGGTTTGTACTTTTCCCGGGCGCGGGATCGCACCTGCACCCTGGGCTGCATATCTTCCTGGGCGGGAAAATGTTTGCGCGCACGCGGGAAAGGTTGGCGCGCGCGGGAACAGTTTTGGCGCGCGTAGGCGCACGCCGGAAAAGCTTTGGGCGTGCGCGGGAAGGGTTTGTAAATAAAGAACCCGGGAATGTGCCCTCTTGTCTCCGCTTTGCGGAGATCAAGCAACAGAGGTCGGCTAATTCCGGGCCTCATGGCTCCGGACAAGGGATAAAATCATGACCAAAACCAATATGGTACCTGCCTTCATAGGCCATTGAAGTTGGTGGCCATTTCTTTCATTTATTTATTTTAGAGTTAAAACATTTTCTTGGCCGGATGTGGTGGCTCACGCCTGTAATCCCGGTACTTTGGGAGGCCAAGGTGGGCGGATTACCTGCGGTCAGGACTTCGAGACCAGCCTGGCCAACATAGCGAAACCCCATCTCTACCAAAAATACAAAAATTAGTGGGTACCTGTAATCCCAGCTACTCAGGAGCCTGAGGCAGTAGAATCTCTTGAACGCAGGAGGCAGAGGTTGTAGTGAGCTGAGATCATGCCATTGCACTCCAGCCTGGGCAACAGGAGCAAAACTCCTACCCCCAACACTCCCCCCAAAAAATTGTTTTCTTTACAAGTTTTATAAACTGGGTGCTCCAGTGTTGGGTACATATATATTTAGGATAGTTAAATCTCATTGAATTGAATCCTTTATAATTATGTAATGTCCTTCTTTGTCCTTTTGTTACTGTGATTAGTTTGAAGTGTGTTTTATCCGATACAACAATAATGACCTCTTCTGTTTTATTTTTCCTTTTGCTTGGTACATCTTTCTCCATCTCTTTACTTTGAGCCTGTGGGTGTCACTACATGTGAGATGGATCTCTTAAAAACAGCAGAAGGTTAGGTCTCTTTTTTTTTTGTTTTGTTTTGTTTTATTCAATTTGCAACTCTATGTCTTTTTAAATGGAGCAATTAGGCCATTTACGTTCAAGGCTAATATTGATATGTGTGGTTTTGTTCCTGTCATAGTGTGATTAGCTAGTTGCTTTGTAGTCTCAATTGTGTAGTTGTTTGATAGGGTCTGTGGGCTTTGTTTTTACTTGTGCTTTTGTTATAGCAAGTATTGTTCTTTCATTTCCATGTTTGGAACTCCCTTGAGCATATTGGCTAGTCATTGCTTTTTGTTTCTTGTGAGAGCATTTCCATTTTTCTTACATTCATACACATGTGAAACTCATGCATATCAGACTGTGCCCTCACTTTGATCTGTTGCCATGGAGCCATGAAAAGTGAGGACAGCCTATATAATCTCACATACATGGGAAAATAACATACATGCCATTTTCTTTGACACCTTTCCCTGCCCCTGATCCCACTGTCAGCATCTCATGCCCAATTCCCCATTTCCCAGATAAGCCAGATTTTAAAATTTAGGAGCATTCTTCTTCAGTTTTTTCATAATCATATATCCTATATGAATACAGACATGAGGCAGATTCCCATGCACACACATGCACACAGAACTTGCTTTTCTGGTATCATTTTTTTTATATATACACTTTTCTGCACCTTAAATTAGTTACTCAAACATTTCCTCGGGGGATGGAGTGATTTGCTCCAAGTAATCTGGTGTGACTCAATTTTTTATGGTCGCACAATATTTTATGGTGTGGCTGTATCATTATTTATTCTGCCATTTCCCTATACACAGGTAATTCTCTTTTTACCAGTTCTTGACCACTACAAACAATGCTGAAACAAATGTAATGCCTTCATGAACTGGACACATTTGTTTTTACGCAATAAACTTCTGAAAGTGCAATGCTGGTTCTCAAAGGGCATATGATATTTTGAATTTTAATAGATGTTCCCAGTTGTGTTTCAAGAAGGATGTAATATGTCATATTCCTTTAAGCAGTTATAAAAGTGTCTTTCACTCACACCCCTGAGAACAATGAGTTTGAGAATTCTTTTTAATTTTGCTAGTCTGATAGGTGTATGCTGATATTTTATTGTTGCTGTACTTTGCATTTCCCTGATTACTAGTAAATTTGAGGATCTTTTCATATAGTCCCTAGCTATTCATTCTGTAAATTGTCTATTCAAACATATTGCCTAGTTTTCTATTGCTTTTTCTGTCTTTTGTCAATTTTTCAGAGCTCGGTATATTATAGAAATTAACTTTTTGACATCTGCATTACAAATATTTTCCAAGATCTATTATATATCTATAGATTTCTTTATGGAAATATTTTTTACCCAAAGCCTTAAATTTTTGTGATGCTAGCTACATATTGATTTTTGTGTTTGATATGAGAATAGAAACTATTTTTTCTTCCAGATAGGTATGCAGTTATGCCAATGCCATTAATTTCCCTCTGAAATGAACCATCACACTTGCCTTATGTTAAATTCTCATTTATTCCAACATCTCTTTCTAGATTGTCAATTCTATTCCACAGACCTACTTACATAGGTAGAAATAAATGATAAAAAGGGAAGTAATAAATCATAACTATTTGTAAATAAGAACCACAGTCTCAGATAACACCAGGATCAAAGAGGAAATTTAAAAAGAAGTTACTATCTAGAAACAAAGAAAAGGAGAATTACTGAAATAGGAAAATCATAGGATATATGATAATGAAGTATATGATTAGAATAGTCTGTATTCTTATAAAAATACCAGTTTGGTTTTATTACAAAGGCTTTACTGTATATATTGTAGAGGAAGCAGATTATCTCTCATTGTTCTCTTTTCTCATAATTTTCTTAGTTATTCCTGAACATTCTACCATATGAAATTTAAGATCTTTTCATTGGGTTCTAAATAAAAACCCCACTGAAATTTGAAATTGAAATTGAAATATATTATATATCAATTTGGGGAGGTTGTCTTTATTACATAATCCTCCCATCCAAGAATGCATTATGCCTCTCTATTTAGTCAGTTCTTACCTTATGTCTTTTTAGTAAGATATTTTAGATCTTTTCATAGAGATTCTGAGTTTCTACTGTTAAATACATTTGTCGCTATTTTTAATGATATAATTTTTCCATTCCCAGTACTAGGTGCTTATTGCTTGAGTGATGAAAAATGCTGATTTTTATACAATTATCTTATATCCAAATTAATTTATTAAATCCAGTAGAGTTTTATCCCAAGATTCTTTGATATGTAGGAATTCTACTATATTATCTTATTAGTAGAAAAAAGAAATGGTTTTATCTATTTGTCTTCCAATGCTTATGCCAGTTATTTTCAATTTTCTTGCCTTATTACATTGCTAAGACTGCCCAAGTAATGTTAAGTAATAATGGTGATTATAGGCTTTCCTCTTTCTAGGGTTTTCTGTAATTGAAGTTACCTTAGTGTCTTTCACTTTTAGGATAATATTTACTGTTGGTTTTGATAGTCTTTACATTCAAGAGTTTCCTTCTTTTCATTCCTATTTTTATTAAGAATGATAAATTTAAACATATAATCTGATTTTTTTGACTATTGTGATCATACGGTTTTTCTCTTTTAATTTATTGATATATTTATTTTCTTTTCTACTTTTTTGTTGGTTTCTTATTTCAGTGATTCTCCTTTTCTTTGTTTCTAGACAGTAATTTCTTTTTAAATTTCCTCTTTGATCCTGGTGTTATCTAGGACTGTGGTTCCTATTTACAAATTAGTTCCCCTTTTACGGTTTATTTCTAATTTTATTGGCTCATGACTAGAGAATGTAGCCTATCGAAGCTTTATTATTTTTGTCATGGTCTATTTTTTATAAAGTTTTGTGCATATTTTAAAAATAATGTATGTTCTCTATTTAAAGTATTTAACATTATGCATTGATTGTATCAAGGCTGTTGATATTATTAGTTAGTTCCTCTATGTTCTAACTTTGAAAATGTACTACATAGATTTGAATTTATGAGAGACAAATCTGGACACCCTACAGGCTCATTTCCTTCTCCCTCTTAGAAGCTTAGTAGAGATTTGACTCCAATGGACTAAGCCAGCCTGGCAAGAGACAGGCAGTTTTCATCATTCCCAGCAAGCAAAGCTGTTCCCAGGGCCCTCCCCATGCAGACATTGATCTTGGACCTGGAAGATCTCAAGACACATTTCAGTTACTCAGAAAAACCGGGTTCCCTAGCCTCTATTGGACTTACCCCATAAATATGTAATGTGATGGGCAGTGGGGCTTGTTCTCTGTGGAGTGCCCTGGGTGGAACATCTAGTCCTCTGGCCATACTGCACCTAGGACGTTTAGAACCAGCCTATTCTGTGAGATAACAACCATTTCAGGGCAGTGCTCTGCTGCTCTCTGCTTGTAAGTTTTCTCCCAACAAACCCATATCACCTCTGCAGCACAGGGCATTAGTGATGTATTCTCATGGTCCTGGCATGACACAAGTCTACCCCTCTTTAGAGGGGTAATTAAGATTGTGGATTTTTTTTTTTAAATCAAGTTCTCTTTTTATTTTGTTTCGGATTTATTGCCACAGATGGCATACAGTTTGGTGCATAAATGTTTATGACTTTTTTCATCAATTGTGTATTTAATCATTATAGAGTATCTCCCTTTATTCCATTGAGCGTTTTAGTCCTAAATTCCACTTTATTTGATACTACTATTGCTCCTCCTGGGTGATTTTGGTTTGCATTTGTTGCATTTGTCTATTCCTTTTATTATTCATATTGTTATCTTGTAATTATATTTCTTCTAAATAGCATATATTTGAGTTTTCCTTATATGCCAAAATGATGAGTAATATTTATTTTTTGTTTGTTTTAAAGACAGGGTCTTGCTCTGTTGCCCAGGCTAGAGTGGCACAGTCATAGGTCACTGTACCCTCAAACTCCTGGGCTCAAGCTATGCTCCTACCTTAGCCTTCCAAGTAGCTTGGATTATAGGCATAACCACCACACCTGGCTAAATTTTAAAAATTTGTTGTAGACATGAGATCTTGCTATGTTGCCTAGGCTGGTCTCAAACTCCTGGCCTCTAGCAATTCTCCTGCCTTGGCCTCCCAAAGCACTGGGATTGCAGATGTGAGCCACCACACCTAGCCAATTTTTTAATAGATGATTTCAAATTATTATATTTAATGTAATAACTAATGCATCTTATATGTTATATATGTATACATAATAAATGTATTACTCTATATTTATTGCTTTAGATGGTTGTGGGGGTTTTTTCTATGTTCTTTTTTACTGGTTTGATGTATTGGCCTTTCTTGAAATCTTGATGGTTTGGAGATTCTGCTGTGTGTCTGCATCCCACTGCTAGTAACTGTCCCTTCTCTGCTGCCTTAATCAATACATATGAAGCTAGTGTTATTTACAAGCAAGAGATCTGCTATTTTCCTGTCGATATGGAGTGTTCTCTCACAATGACATTGTAATTTCTCACAATCTCCTACCTTCACCCCTTCTTTTCCTGTTGCCCTTTGAGTTTTGGAAAGCTTTTAAATCCTCCTCCTATTCAAACTCACCCCCAGATTCTAGGTTTGGCTGAGATCACTTAGAATTTCCTTTTCAGTATTTCTCCCCTGCTTCAGAATGGCTCATTCACCTCTCATAATACATATTACCAAAACCAGGGGCTGTCCAAAGGGGTTCAGTGGAAGCAGAGGATGTCACAGGGAGTTTACAAAATGCCCCATAAGGAGGTTACTATTTGCTTTTGAAACTTCTATGTAGTCTAAATATGCTCTACTTTAATTATTTTCCCAAAAAACATCCATGAGGACAATGCCATTTAATAGAAGATCAGAGGAATGGATTAGACTGAGAGAGAGTGGAGCACGTGGTCATTTCAAACTAGCAGTATACACAAAAGGGCACAGAAGTGGGAAAGAACAAAGAGGTGTGTAGGGAAGGTGGAAGCAGCCAATATTTTTTCCCAGAAAATACTGGGGACAGAGGAACGGGTAGAGAAATCTTACATTGCCTTTCATACATTTGTTAAGTCAATTCAATATTTATTTTTGATCTGTTACATGCTAGACAGTCTTCCAAGTGCATTCTGCTAGATCTAGGACATGAAACTCCCTTCATCCAGGACAGACAGCAAGGCCAGCAACATGACACAGAAGCACAGGGGGCTGGGAGAGTGCAGGGCAGGCACCTCTAGCCTGGTCAGGCAGGAGTTTGGGGGTCAGGCTTGAGACAAAGCATCCTCAGAGGAAGTGGCATTGAAGCTGACAACCGTAAGCTGAAAATGCAGCAGCCAGCTGAAGGAAGTTAGGGAAAGGAGGGCTGGTGAGGGTTTCAGACACGTTCAAAAGCCTACAATGAGGGCAATCTGGGGGCATTCAAGGAACTTCGAGTAATTTTTACCTACTGATGACCCTATAGATTGCCTGCTCTTGAATTATTCTACTTTTTCTTCCTATATTTTATTTATGTATTTGATATTTTTTAGAGACAGGGTCTTGCTATGTTGCCGTGGCTGCACTCGGGCTGAGGGGATCCTCCCACCATAGCCCCTTGAGTAGCTGGGATTACAAGTGCATGCCACCACACCTGGCTTTATAGACTTTTTTAATGTGCTATTTATTGGGCTTGGCTCAATTATCCTTGTGCCTCCAGTCACAACTGGATTCTAAATGCTGTTAATCCAGAGCCAAAATGGATTCTGAGTGAAGGGTCCCTTGCTTCGCAGCCAGGATTCAGTACCAGCCATCTCCCTCCAAATGGGGCTATGTTCACGAGATTTTGCTGGGATTCCTTATTCCTATTTTGTATTAACACCTCATGTCTTTCCCAGGGTGGAATCGTGAGTCAGCCTTCTGTGTCTTCTCCTAGCTTGTCCCCTCTTCACTGAGTTTGGCAGAAATTTCTCCAAGTTTGACACTGCTGTACCTTGCCTCTTATTTTGACACTCTTTTGGTTATTTTAGTCAAGGACAGAGATGGAAGAATTTTAGAAATCTTTCCTAGAAGTTTCCATAATCAGAAATTATTTTCATTGTAAAGTACCCAGTTTCTCAGTGTCTGCTCACTGTGGTTCTTATGCATTGCAGTGAAAGTTGCATTTCTGCCTACAGAGACCAAAATATAGCTTCATTAATAATTACAGAAAACACAAAGAACTGGAATAATAAAGTGAATAAAATTATCTGGTGGTGATTTATTTTGCCAGTCTCAGTAAACATTTTATGTCATCAAAACATATGACAAGATTAGAAAACCAGGCTGTGCGTGGTGACTCACGCCTGTAATTCCAGCACTTTGGGAGGCCCAGGTGCCGGGCCTCACTTGAGGTCAGGAGTTCAAGACCAGCCTGGCCAACATGGCGAAACTCCATCCCTACTAAAAATACAAATAGGTGGGTGTGGTGGCAGACGCCTGTAGTCCCAGCCACTCTCAGGAGGCTGAGGCAGGAGAATTGCTTGAACACAGGAGGCGAGGTTTCAGTGAGTTGAGATGGTATCACTGTACCCCAGCCTGGGCAACAGAGCAAACCTCTATCTGAAAGAAAGAGAGAGAGAGAGAGAGAGAGAGAGAAAGGGAGGGAGGGAGGCAGGAAGGAAGGAAGGAAGGAAGGAAGGAAGGAAGGAAGGAAGGAAGGAAGGAAGGAAGGAAGGAAGGAAGGAAGGAAGGAAGGAAGGAAGGGAAGAAGGACCAAGAATTTGATATTGGAGAAGAAATTTTCATAAGTTTAGAATGGAGACTGTCTGCGTGTGAGTGACCCAAGGGGAAACCTGAGGTTCTGGCGAACTTGTTCTTCCCATTTGTGGCTTTCATGTGTCACAGACTCCACACCTCTTTCTTATCAACATTTCACTCGTCTCATGTTTCTCCATCATCGTGTAAAAGGAGCTGGACTGTGTTTGCAATCAATCACAGATAACTTGGAAATAAAGACAAATAGTCTAGGGTAAAAAAAAATTAAAATCTGACCCAATGTGTTTACAGAAGCTTATGGAAAGAAGAAAAAATAAGCTTCAAGGAAGACAAACTACTGATGGTAACCCGTCAGAAATGAGATGCACTAGGCAGAAGTTGTCAAAAGTTGAAATCAATGATGTAGATAATTACAAGATAACTTCTCTTTTTTCTCAGTTCCCTTTCTGAATGTGAAAGCTTTCCAAATCTACTTGACATTGTAAGAAATACTAAGTCCCCCTAAATATAGCAACTGTTTTTGCAATCTCTAGGAAGTTTTTTAAAAGCCAGGGAAACATACATTGTCCACATTACTGAAACATTTTTTAAAAAATACTTAAGAAAGCCTGGCTTTATTTAAAGCTCAGAAAACTGGAATTTCATTGGTAACAAAAATGTTAAACATTTTAAGTCTGATTGAATCTAAAATTGGTGACTTAGTTTTGAAATCCATATAGCAAATCTGTGGTAAGTCTGAGTGACACAACTTATACATGAAATATATTTATACTTTAAACTAACAATGTTACTTCAGAAATAGAGAGGGCATTTTTTGAGGATTTACTTGTATTTTAGTCTTCTCAAATTTTTCATTTTCCTTCTGTGGCCTCTATTTTTTCTGAACATTGTGCCTCCTTGGACAATCACAGTAAGAGGTGGTGGGACTGGAAGTGGAGCCCCTGGCATCCTGACCCCTAGTCCAATAGCCCTTCTCCCTATGGAGTCTTTCAGCTTCAATTCAAAAAAAATTTTTCAACTTTATGGAATAGTTTATTCGTGTGTGTGTGTGTGTGTGAATAAGGTGATTGCTCAACTTGGTAACGCGACTGTTGTTCACATTGCAACACCCTGGCCTTTGACTTCAGAGATTGTGTGTCTTGAGAACTTCCTTCCTGAGGACTTTTGGTATTTCACCAAAACCCTAAGCCAGCTGCTGTGGAAATGTAGACAGCAATTTCCGTAAACCGTTTCAGCATCTTGCTGGATCACAGCCACCTGTCTAGACGAGAGATGAAAGAGACTTACCCTGGCAAATTGATAGCCTACTACCTGCTGAGCAAGAGAAGGAAAGGTCTTCACCCCAGTCAAAATGATTCTAGGACCAGGAAGGGTGGAATTCAAGGATGTTGAAGAAACAATATATTGACTTAGGAGAAATCATCCATGAATTGGGACTTAACCTAGCAAGGTCATCTTGAGCTGGTTCTCATACACTATTGTGCTGGCTCCTTAAGGCTTGAAGGGGATGTCAATGGCAGATGGGACAGAGGTGCTGGGACAGCCTTGGCAGAACCTTGAGGAAGGAATCAGAGGCTGGCAGAGGTGGGTGTATCAGAATGGATGTCTTACGTGATGCCAAAGAACAAGTCACTTGATATGTTTTTCAAGAAGACCCAGAGGATACCCTCTCTGTAAGAACTCTTTTAATTTAATAACATTTCTTCAGTTAAGAAAAGACCACTGGTAAAAACCCTTTTGTAGACCTGGGTCTACAGTAGATAATGCCCCATGGTACTGGAGTCTCTGGCATAAACAGAGAAGGTAGAATTCTTGAATGACAGAGGCCAGATGGCAGGCATATGGTCAGCAAGGCAGGAGTGGCCACCAGGAACCTGACACACAAGAATCCATGGCTATAACAAATAGGCCAGGGTATCCTGGGCAAGAAATATGAGTAGCCAGCTGGGGTGTCACTTAACTTGTATGACCGGAAAAAACATCAGGAGCTAACACTAGTGCCACAGTATAAAACTTTAATCCCACACCAATTTTCTTTCCCTTTCTTTTTCTTTTTCTTTTTTGTTTGTCTGTTTTGTTTTTTAGAGATAGGGTCTTGCTCTGTCACCCAGGTTGGAGTGCAGTTACTCCATAATGCCTCTGCAGCCTTGAATTCCTGGGCTCCAGTGATCCTCTCACCTTAGCCTCCTGAGTAGCTGGGACTACAGGTGCATGCCACCATGCCCAGCTAATTCAATTTTTTTTTTGTAGAGATACAGTGTCCCACTTTGTTGCCCAGGCTAGCAGGCTAGTCTTGAACTCCTGGGCTCAAACAATCTTCCTACCTCAGCCTCCCAAATTGCTAGATGACAGGCATGAGCCATGGCACCTGCCCCACACCATTTTTCATCCTGAAGCCAGTTAACTGACACAGAAATTCTGAGTCAAGGAAGTACCCTGCCATGGCACCACAAGCATATGTGATACATATTTCCTCAACTTTCCCCCCGAAAAGCCTGTGGCCACTTATCAGAGTCTCTGGGTATTGAGGAAAGGGGAATAACAAATATTTAAAGGTCTACCAAATACAGATCAGAGCCAATGCTGATAGCAAGGACACAAAATGTCGTGTACGGCCTCCCACTTAGAATGGGGACTTATGCAGGCCAGGTGGGAAACAGAGCCCCAGCCCAGGCCTATCTCACAGGGAACTCATGGTTATTTCCTTAGCCTCTTGAGTGCATACATGCAAAGGGCATACTCAAAATCTGCAAAACCTTTTTATTGCTTTCCTGTTCAGTGAAGTAGCAGCCATTTTTGTAAGAAGAGCCAAGTAGAAGCTCCTGAAACTGTTCCCACTCCCAACAAGAGTATTAATCAGAGGGAGGCAAAGCATCATGTTAGAAGGAATTGCAGACATTGGCATCATCATCAAACACTTAAAGATTTCAGAAAAATGGTTGTCATCATATCCCTGTTTAATTATTTATATGACCCCTAAATAAATCAGATTAATTATGGCAGATACATTGCTATAAACCTAACCAAGTAGTAGACTCAATTAAAACTGTTGGTGTGCCATGTTTACCAGAACAGATTAATACAGCCTCTGACACTTGATTTAGCAAATACAATCTTTTATACCCTAGCAGCAAGAAAGAGAAAAAGCAATTTGCTTTTACATAGGAATGACAGCAATATACTCACACATCATTCCCAAAAGCATCTGAAACTCTGCTTTCTGTCATAGTAATGTTGCAAGGCAAGACTAAATGAGCCTAAATATAAGGCAACATTTTGTCCCAAAACATCCTTCAGAAAAAAAGAAGTTACCTTACATTCAACTCTTTACAAAGTCCCTCATTGTGGGGTTCTCTCTCAATTACTTTATTTTGAATAACAAAGTACTGCTTAGGGAAGGCTCATGAGTGAGAAGGGACGCAGTTAGTGCTGGCGTGGGATTCTATCAAGAGGTCACTTGACAGAATCAGTTTAAAATGAAGCAAAACAAATGTAGCAGCCATTTAGTAATTATAATTACATTATAATATATAATATGATAATTAGATAAATATATATATTTGATCTGTTATTCTTCATTAGAATTTTAAGTTCTAAAAAGACAGAAACTTTGTTCACAGAAGGATTCTCATGGGCCTTTGATTTCTTTACCGACAAAATCTGACCAAGACGTTCTCTAAATCCCCTCTCAATGACAACTCAAAGCAATTCCCTCCTCTTCATTTGCTGAGCCACAATGAAGCCTGATTTTAATTTTCATATTGGATCATACGGGTTTTTTGCTTTTTTGTTTTTGTTTTTGTTTTTGAGACGGAGTCTCACTCTGTCACCCAGGCCGGAGTGTAGGGGCGTGATCTCGCTCATGGTAACCTCCACCTCCCAGGTTCAAGCAATTCTCCTGCCTCAGCCTCTGGAGTAGCTGGGACTACAAGCACGTGCCACCATGCCCGGCTAGTTTTTGAGTTTTTAGTAGAGACATGATTTCTTCATGTTGGCCAGGCTGGTCTCAAACTCCTGACCTCAGGTGATCTGCCTGCCTTGGCCTCCCAATGCGCTGGGATTACTGGCATGAGCCTCCGTGCCTGACCATATGGGGTTTTCAGCTGCGTTTCCATTATGCTGCACATATGTCTTTCATGTTTCCCATGCACATTTCACGTGGAGTTACAGGACCTTTTATTCTTTTTTCTTTTTTTTTTTGAAACAGAGTTTCGTTCTTGTTGCCCAGGCTGGAGCGCAATGGAGCGATCTTGGCTCACCACAACCTCCACTTCCTGGGTTCAAGCGATTCTCCTGTCTCAGCCTCTCGAGTAGCTGAGATTATAGGCATGCACTGCCACACCCAGCTAATTTTGTATTTTTTAGAAGAGACAGAGTTTCTCCATGTTTGTCAGGCTGGTCTCGAACTCCTGACCTCAGGTGATCTGCCCACCTCGGCCTCCCAAAGTGCTGGGATTACAGGCGTGAGCCACCCCACCTGGCCAGGACCTTTGAATATAGGTACATGCTTTGAAACATATTGTGCAAATGCCAGAGTCTTCCTAGAACCATGGGACCTGGTGGAACTCAAAGCCAAACCAAATCTCAACCGAGGACACTTCACACAATCTCCCCCTGGAGGCCCAGTTAAGAATTTGATGTTTTGACATCAACAAGAGTAAAAATAATGTGTGACATAGGGAAGGTATTGAGCAACTTTCCTGTAAAGGGCCAGGTAGTAAATATTTTAGGATTTTGGGGCCATACAGTTTCCGTCACAATGGTGTAATCTTACCATCATAGCACGAAGTCAACCATAGATAACACATAAATGAATGAGTGTGACTGTGTTCAATAAGACTTTACAGACACTGAAATTTGGATTTCATATAATTTTTATATATCACAAAATATTATTTTGATATTTTTCCAACTGCTTAAAAATGAAAAAAAAATAGGCCCACTGGTCACATAAAGATAGGTAGCAAACCAAATTGCCTCTCAGGCCATAGCTTGCTGACCCTCATATAGAAAAATGAACACTAGATTTAGAGAAGTCCCAGGCTGGAGAACTGCTACTTTTGCTTGTACAATGTGAGACACTGGGTGAGTCAAATGAGTTCAAATAAATTCTTAGGGCCTTGATTTACTAATCAATAAAATTAAAGCATTGGATTAGATTAATCTTAAAAGCCCCTTCAGCCCTAAAATCTCTCTAGGGGTTTCTGTTTCCAGTGGCCTCTGCATATGGCAGATGGGTGAGCTTTTGAAAAAATTCCTTTCAATACAAAATACATTAAAATTCTGGGTGAAATAAAATGTCATTCAAAAAACCCTCACTGAGGCTGGGAATGGTGGCTCACGCCTGTAAATCCCAGCACTTTGGGAGGCCGAGGTGGGTGGATCACAAGGTCAAGAGTTTGAGACCAGCCTGGCCAACATGGTAAAACCCTGTCTCTACTAAAAATACAAAAATTAGCTGGGTGTTGTGGTGTGCCCCTGTAATCCCAGCTACTCGGGAGGCTGAGGCAGGAGAATCGCTTGAACCTGGGGGACAGAGGTTGCAGTGAGCCGAGATTGTGCCACTGCACTCCAGCTGGGGCGACAGAGCAAGACTCGAAAAAAAAACCTTCACTGAGCTGGCGAGAGCATAAAGAAATTCCTCAGAGGCCAAAAATGACCCCAAAAGCACAAATTCAAAGAGTCCTCAAAAAAGCCCTTAGTCTCACAGTTTGCCTGGGAATGCCTGCACCGCTCTAACACCCTAGAAGTTCTTCCTCAAACTGATAAAGAGAATCCACAAAAATCCAGCCGGGCGCAGAGGCTCACACCTGTAATCCCAGCACTTTGGGAGGCCAAGGCGGGTAGATCATTTGAGGTCAGAAATGCGAGACTAGCCTGGTCAATATGATGAAACCCTGTCTCTACTAAAAATACAAAAATTAGCCAAGCAAGATATTGGGCACCGGTAGTCCCAGCTACTCAGGAGGCTGAGGCAGAAGAATCACTTGAACCCAGGAAGCAGAGGTTGCAGTGAGCCAAGACGGTACCACTGCACTCCAGCCTGGGCAACGGAATGAGACTCCATCTCAAAAAAAAAAAAAAAAAAAAAAAAAAAACCCAGAAGTTTTTTACTTCTTACTAGCCAATCTCTCATTATTCTAATCCCTTGGCATAGTGAATAATTTTGAAATTTTTAATATTAAACTTTCCCTGTTGAAATTATTGTGCGATTGCCTTCTCCTGATTGGACTCAGATGTAGAAAGTCAGGCTATCCTTTTATAAACTCTAGCCTAACAACTGTATTTTTATATCCTAGCATCAATCAGTACAAAAATAAAAAATTGAAAATTCCATTTACAATCATACCAAGAAACATAAAATGCACAGAAATAAATTTAACCAAAGATGTACATGACCTGTTTGCTGAAAACTATGTAACATTGCTGAGAGAAATTCAAGAAGACTTAAAGAAGGAAATACATTACATTTCTAGACGGGAAAACTCAATACTTTTATTTTATTTTATTTTTGAGACAAGGTCTTGCTCTGCTGACCAGGCTGGAGTACAGTGGCATAATCATAGCTCACTGCAACCTCAAACTCCTGGGTTCAAACAATCCTCCCACCTCAGCCTCCAGAGTAGCTAGGACTGCAGGCATACGCCACTGTGCCCAACTAATTTTTTTTTTTTTTTTTTTTTGTAGAGATGGGGTCTTACTTTGTTGGCCAGCCTGGTCTTGACCTCCTGGCCTCAAGTGATCCCTTTGCCTCAAACCTCCCAAATTGCTGGGATTACAGTCATGAGCCACCATGCCTAGCCAAAAACTCAGTACTTTTAGATGTCAATTCTCTCCAAATTCATCTATAGATTTAATGCAATTCTAATCATAATTTCAGAGAGCGTTTTTTTGTTTTTTTTTTTTAACAAATCAAATAGTTAATTCTTAAATTTATATGAAAATGCAGAAGCCTGGAATAGCCAAAGCAATCTTTAAAAAAAAAATAGGCCAAAATTTTACAAGACTTGAGTTCAAGACTTATTATAAAATTACACTAATCAAGACAGGGTAGTACTGGCATAAGAACTGACAAATAGACCAATAGAAAAAGAAAAAATGAGCCCAGAATAGAACCATACCTGTACCATCATTTGATTTTCAATAATGATGCCAAAGCACTTCAGTGAGGAGAGGAAATAATAATCCAATAAATTATCCTAGAATACTTGATATTCATATGGAAAAAATAATAACAAACCTGGGATCCTACCTTATAGTATACCCAGAAACTAACTCAATATGGATCACAGACCTAATTATAAGAGCTAAAACCATAAAGCTTTTAGAAAAAAAAAATAAGAGAACATCTGCATGACTAGAGAAAAGGCAAAAGTTTCTTAGGAAACTAGAAGCAGTCGTCATAACAGAAAATACTGATAAATTGACTTTACTGGAATTTAAAACTTCTATTCATCAAAAATCACACTTATGAAAACAAATAGGCAGGCCAAAGAATGGGAGAAAATATTTACAAAACAAATACCTGACAAAGGGACTGGTAGTCAAGATCCGTAAGAAACTCCTAAAACATGACCGGGTGCAGTGGCTCAAGCCTGTAATCCCAGTGCTTTGGGAGGCTGAGGCGGGCGGATCACCTGAGGTCAGGAGTTTGAAACCAGCCTGGCCAACATTGTGAAAGCCCGTCTCTACTAAAAGGACAAAAAACTTAGCCGGGCGTGGTGGCAGGCGCCCATAATCCTAGCTGCTTGGGAGGGTGAGGCACGAGAATGGCTTGACCCTGGGAGGTGGAGGTTGCAGTGAGCTGAGACTGCGCCACTAGCACTCCAGCCTGGACAACAAAAATGAAACTCCATCTCAAAAAAAAAAGACAAACAACCCAACTTAAAATAGGGGCAAAAGATTTGAACAG
This sequence comes from Rhinopithecus roxellana, assembly GCF_007565055.1. Lineage (NCBI taxonomy): Eukaryota > Metazoa > Chordata > Mammalia > Primates > Cercopithecidae > Rhinopithecus > Rhinopithecus roxellana. The sequence goes on along the minus strand of NC_044557.1, from coordinate 8,292,686 downwards.
ATTTCCTAACTGTGCATGAATGGCAATAAACACATGAGAAAGTGCTCAATATCAGGGAAAAGCAAGTTTAAACCAAATGAGATACCACTCCATGCTAAAATTCAGTAGCCAAAATTTAAAATGCTGACGACACTAAATGTTGGGGACAATGTGGAAAACTGGAACTCTTGCATTGTTCGTGGGAAAATAAAATGGTGAAACCCCTTGATACGGTTTGGCTCTGTGTCCCCACTCAACTCTCATCGCAAATTGTAATCCCCACATGTCAAGGGAGGGACCTGGTGGAAAGTGATTGGATCATGAAGGCAGTTTCCCCCATGCTGTTCTGGCGATAGTGAGTTCTCACGAGATCTGATGGGGTTTTTCTTTCTCCTGCTACCGCGTAAGGTGTGCCTTGCTTCTCCTTCACATTCTGCCATGATTGTAAGTTTCCTGAAGCTTCCCCAGCCGTGCAGAAACTGAGTCAATTAAACCTCTTTTCTTTATAAATTACCTAGTCTCAAGTAGTTATTTTTTTTTCTCTTTTTTTATTTATTTTTATTTTTTTTGAGACGGAGTCTCACTCTGTCACCCAGGCTGGAATGCAACAGCACTATCTCCGTTCACTGTAACCTCCACCTCCCGGGTTCAAGCGATTCTCCTGCCTCAGCCCCCCAGGTAGCTTGGATTACAGGCGCCCTAATTTTTGTATTTTAGTAGAGACGGAGTCTCCCCATGTTGGCTAGGCTTGTCTCGAACTCCTGACCTCAGATGATCTGCCCGCCTCGGCCTCCCAAAGTGCTGGGATTACAATCGTAAGCTACCACGCCTGGCCTTCAGGTAGTTCTTTATAGCAGTGTGAGAATGGACTAATACACCCCTTCAAAAAAATGTAAAACATACACCTATGCTGTGACTCAACAATGAGAAATAAAAACATGTTTATGCAAATAGTTATATAAGAATACTTATGGCAGCTTTGTTCTTAATAGTCAAATCCCGAGTATTAATAGGAGGCTGGAATAAGCAAACTGTGGTTTATAAAATTACCCTTCATTAAAAAAGAATGAGCTACTGATACATGAAGCAACATGAATGCCTCTCAAAACTCTTATGCTAACCGAAAGGAACCTCGCACACAAGCTTGCATGCTGTGCAACTCCACCTATGGGAAATTCTACAACAGGCAAATCGAATCTGCAATGGAAAAAATCAAAATAGTCGTTATGTCTGAAAAGGTAAAGTTAAGAGTTGACTTGGGACAGCCAGGTGCAGTGGTGTACACCAGAGTCCCAGCTACTTGGGAGGCTGAGGCAGGAGGATTGCGTGAGCCCTGGAGTTTGAGGCTGCAGTGTGCTATGGCCACACCACTACATTTCAGCCTGGGCAATAGAGCAAGACCTTGTCTCTGAAAAACAAACAAACAAACAAATAATTGACTAGGGAGAGCATAAAGAAAATTTCTGAAGTGATGGTGATGTTTTATCACTTGATATGGGTTTGCATTACATAAAAGAATGTATTTTTCAAAATGTACACTTAAGATTTGAACATTTCATTGTACTAAAGTTTACATTAAATGAAATATATATATACACATATACATATATGTGTGTGTGTGTGTGTGTGTGTGTGTGTGTGTGTGATGAAATCACCCCAAATAGCTGGAATTACCAGCAGATTGTATAGTGGTGAACCTATAATTTTATGAAGAAAAAGAAATACACTTAAAAATAGATACTGAACTCAATAATATGCATGTTTACATATGTGCTGATGTCTTACCTTACTTTGAAATGAATGAATAATGGAAAAATGCATATTGAAGCACATGTAGTGAAATCTTGGCAGTAGGTCTATGAGTTTTCTTTGTAAAATTCTTTTAACTTTTCTGCATACTTATAATTTTTCATAAGATATTGAGAAAAACCTTGAAAACGAAAATACAAGAAAATGGGACTTTGAGGCGAAATAAATTTTCTTAAGACAAAAATGCACAGAAGATACATTTTACCACATTGACACAAAGAAACACTGGTCAGCAAAAGACATCATAAAGAAAGGGAAGAGTGAAAATAACAAGCACCTGTAATTCCAGCACCTTGGGAGGCTGAAGCGGGCAGATCACCTGTGGTCAGGAGTTCAAGACCAGCCTGGCCAACATGGCAAAACACTGTCTGTACTAAAAATACAAAAATTAGCCAGGTGTGGTGGTGCACACCTGTAATCCCAGCTCTCAGGAGGCTGAGGCAGGAGAATCGCTGAAACCCAGGAGGCGGAGGTTGAAGTGAGCCAACATCGCACCACTGCACTCTAGCCTGGGCGACAGAGCAAGACCCTGTCTCTAAATAAATAAATAAATAAATCTGAATGATCCACATGGGTCCAATGATACCATCACGTGTCCTTGTAAGAGGGAGTCAAGGGAAACAGAACTACCGAAGAGGAGAAGGCGCTGTGATGATGCCAGCAGGTACTGGATGATCACTGTCAAGGAATCCAGGCAACATTAACAGCTGGAGGGAACCGACGGTCCTCTCAGAGCATCCAAAAGGGTCATTCCTGCCAACACCTTGCCTTTCACACAGGAAAACTGCTGTCCCGACTTCTGACTTCCAGAACCTTAAGAGAATACATTTGCATTGCTTTCAGCCACTAAGTTTGTGGTGATTTGTCACAGCAGCAATAGGAATCTGACACAGGAAAGAAGTGGCTCTGAAAGGTTCTACGTTGCTGCCAGGGGTATATATTGGTTTAACCATTTTAGAAAATAGTTTGTAATTATCTGAATAAACTGAAGATGTGTGTACCCTATACTCAGCCATCCCATGCTAAGACAAATACTCCAAAGAAATTATTGCATGTATGCACCAGGAAACAAGCAAAACAATGTTCATAGCATCATTACCACAACAGCAAACAAAGAAACTACCTCAATTTCATAAGCAGGCAAATTTATATACAAACTGTGGTGAAATCCTATAAAGGAATATTTTACAGCATGGAAAATTAGTGAAATACAGCATTAGTACCAATGACTCTCAAAAACATAACTATAAGAGGAAAAGCAGGTTTGGGAAAAATGCATACTTAATTAAAATACATTTATATATATACATATATATTTATCAAAACAGGCAAAATTTTAAAATATATTACTTAGAGATACATATAGAGAGAGAAACTATAACAAAAGAAGTAATAAGGGCCAGGCATGGTGACTCATACCTGTAATCCCAGCACTTTGGGAGGCCAAGGCGGGCAGATCACTTAAGGCCGGGAGTTCAAGACCAGCCTGGCCAACATGGTGAAACCCTGTCTCTACTAAGTCTCTACCTGTCTCTACTATGGTGTTGCACACCCATAATCCCTATTTGGGAGGCTGAGGCAGGAGAAGCACTTGAACCCAGGAGGCAGAGGCTGCAGTGAGCCGAGATTGCGCCACTGTACTCCGGCCTGAGTGACAGAGTGAGACTCCATCTCAAAAAAAAATAAAAAAGAACCAATAATTATAAAATTTAAGAGTAGTAGCCTCCGAGGAGGGAAAAAGAAAGAAGTGGCAATCATGTCCTATTTTCCACACTCAGGTGCTCTTTTTCTCTTTTTATCCCTTAACTTGCCAACTCCATTTAAAAAAAAAATAAGAAGAACTCTTCAAAATTCATCTCCTTTCTCTCCCAACTCCTCTTGAAACACGGTAAGATAATTTAGTGCATTCTTAAGATTCTATTTCTTTTCTTCTTACATTACACAATTCCAGAAAATTTATTTATCCTATTCACTTGTTTCAAATATATATATATTTTTTTTCCCACTTTTCTCCCCCTTAAGATTTCTCTGTTTCTTTATTGTTTTGTCTAGATCTTTTCTCAATATTTTCTTCAGACAAAGTAAGGGATTATATACTCCATGAATTCTTGTCCATACACAAACATCTCATTCCCTGTAGGTGAATCATGTCTCCGCTAGGTGTAGAATTCTTGCTTGGAAGCCCTTTATTTCAATGGTCTACACAAGTTCTTCTCCTGTCTTCTTTTGTTTTTTTGTTTCTTTGTTTTGTTTTGTTTTGTTTTTGTTTTTGTTTTATTTTGTTTTGTTTTTGGAGATGGAGTCTCCCTCTGCCACCCAGGCTGGACTGCAATCTTGGCTCATGGCAACCTCCACCTCCCGGTTCAAGCGATTCTCCTGCCTCAGCCTCCTGAGTAGCTGGGATTTCAGGAGCCCGCCTGGCTAATTTTTGTATTTTTGGTAGAGACAGGGTTTCGCCATGTTGGTAAGGCTGGTCTTGAACTCCCAAACCTCAAGTGATCCACCCATCTCGGCCTCTCTACTAAAAACACAAAATAAATTAGCCAGATTTGGTGGCACACACCTGTAATTGCGTCTACTTGGGCCACAGAGGCATGAGAATCGCTTGAACCTGGAAGAAGGAGATCACGGTGACCCGAGATCACACCACTGCACTCCAGCCTGGGTGACAGAGTGACTCTACCTCAAAAAAATAAAAATTGGTCAAAGGATATGAACAGGCAATATGGAAAAAAGCGAGTCCAAATGACCAGTAAGCATATTTAAAAGGTGGTCAAATTCACTAGTAGTTAGGGAAGTATAAGTTTAAATAACAAGATTTTATGTTATACCCATCAAACTATAAAAAACTCATAAAGTGCTGTAACACCTATTGCCAGTAGGGATGTAGGGGAAAGGGTGCTTTCATATCTTGTTCCTTGAAGTGTGAAGTGTTACAGCTTTATGGAAGGTGATCTGACGATGTAAAAGTTTTTTTTTATTTTTATTTTAAAGTTTTAAATACATATTCTGGCTGAGCGCGGTGGCTCACGCCTGTAATTCCAGCACTGTGGGAGACTGAGTTAGGCAGATAACCTGAGGTCAGGCATTTGAGACCAGCCTGGCCAACATGGCAAAACCCCTCCTTTACCAAAACAACAAAAATTAGCCAGGTGTGATAGCAGGCGCCTGTAGTCCCAGCTACTCTGGAAGCTGAGGCAGGAGAATTGTTTGAACCCAGGAGGCGGAGATTGCAGTGAGCCAAGATTGTACCATTGCACTCCAGCCTGGGCGACAGAGCAAGACTCCATCTGAAAATAATAATAATAATAATAATAAATAAAATAAAATACATATCCCTTCAACCCAGCAATTCTGCTCATGAGGATGGGTCCCACAGAAACACAATCACCAATGTGAAAGGCATCGGCAAGAACGGTTACTGCAGCATGTTCATACTGGAGAAAACCCCGGAAACAAAGTGACTGCCCTTCCACCAGGGGGCGCTGCAGTCAGTCAGGGTGCTGACTCACCAGGAAATACTATGCGGCCACTTTAAAAAGTGTAAAAGGTGACACCAGTGTTTCTCAGCCTTTTTCTATTATCACCTTCCAAGAGCCTCCTTAGACATTTTCCCCCTGATTCCTCCTCCATGGAATTTTAATACCACAAACATACAGAAACATACAGCATATCTATTTAGGTACTGTATGTGTCTCTGTGATTTATACATTTAAAAAAACAGTACATTTTTTTCATACATCCTCTGAGAAGCAATTTTCACCCTCTCTGGGCACGCTGTCACTCCCATTGGGAATGCGTGAACTACATCCATTGATTTGGAAAGATTTTTGCAGGACATTTTTAAGTGAGAAAAGCAACATGCAGAAAAGTGTATATGATTCCAACTGTAAAATTAATCAGAGGCCGGGCGCGGTGGCTCAAGCCTGTAATCCCAGCACTTTGGGAGGCCGAGACGGGCGGATCACGAGGTCAGGAGATCGAGACCATCCTGACTAACACAGTGAAACCCCGTCTCTACTAAAAATACAAAAAAAAAAACTAGCCGGGCGAGGTGGCGGGCGCCTGTAGTCCCAGCTACTCGGGAGGCTGAGGCGGGAGAATGGCGCAAACCCGGGAGGCGGAGCTTGCAGTGAGCTGAGATCCGGCCACTGCACTCCAGTCCGGGCGACAGAGCGAGACTTCGCCTCAAAAAAAAAAAAAAAAAAAAAAAAAAAAAAAAAAATTAATCAGAAAAGCTTCTATGAGTATTTGCGTGTGTGTGTGTGTGTGTACGTGAGATTAAATGAATAGGAAAAAAATATGGAAGAACACATTACAGGTTGTTAATATAAGATTACCTTGGGAGGACAAGTATGGCGGTTCATGCCTGTAATCCCAGCACTTTGGGAGGCTGAGGTGGGTGGATCACCTAGGGTCAGGAGTTTGAGACCAGCCTGGCCAACAAAGCAAAATCCCATCTCTACTAAAAATACGAAAATTAGCCGGGAGTGGTGGCACGTGCCTGTAATCACAACTACTTGGGAGACTGAGGCAGGAGAATCGCTTGAACTCAGGAGGCAGATGTTGCAGTGAGCCGAGATTGTGCCACCGCACTCCAGCTTGGGTGATAGAGTGAGACCCTGTCTCAAAAAAAAAAAAAAAAAAAAGGATTACATGGGGTTGAGGAGACCTGATGTAATTGGGGACATGGGGTGGGGGGGACAGAAAAGGGAGACAAGCAAAAGAAAAGGGAGAAAGGGAGTATACATGTAATCTCATGTACACACACACGAAATAAAAAGTACAGTATAATCAAATTTATATCAATTATACATGCAGAAAAGGTTTGTTTTATTCTTCAGAGAGCTGTCCCAAGGCTCTTGCCCAGTGAGAATGAAAAGGAAGAGAGTGGTCTCAGCCTACTCAGAAGCAGGGAGCGAGCAGCACCCGTGCCTCCCGCAGGACAGGCTGCTAATGCCCACGCTGCAGCTGTGCACCTCCCTGAGCTCTGTCCACCCTCTTTCCAAGGAAAGAAAACAAGAACATACTCTTCTGACATTTTTGACTCTTCCAATTTTTTGTAATATAGCAGATTCAGTTGCGGACATGAAAACTCTCATGTAAGAGGGGCTTTCCTTGGTTCAAGGAGAAAGGGGAGCAAATTATATGAACACTTCCAAGATCACCCTTCTTTCCAAAACTGGATGTTCTGTTGGCCTAGAGTTCTTAGTTCCAGAGGGAGGAACGCTTCCACCAGGAGAAACAACAATGATTCCACTGAGCTGGAAGTTAACATGCCACCCAGCCACTTTGGACATCCCATGCCTCTGAGTCAATAGGCAAAGGGAGTTACGGTGTTAGCTGGAGTGATTGATTTAGAGCACCAAAGGGAAATTGGCCTACTACTCCACAATGGAGGTAAGGAAGAGCATGTCTGGAATACAGGAGATCCCTTAGGGTATCTCTTAGTATTTACATACCCCATGATTAAGGTCAGTGGGAAACTACAACAATCCAATCTAGACAAATTGGCCTAGATTGGCCAAACCCAAATGGCCCAGACTCTTCAGGACTGAAAGTTTGGGTCACCCTATCAGGTAAAGAATCACAACCAGCTAAGGTGCTTGCTGAAGGCAAAAGGAATACAGAATGGGTAGTAGAAGAAAGTGCTATAAATACCAGCTACAACCACGTGGTCAGTTGCAGAAATAAACACTGTAATTGTCCTATTTTCTCAATATTTTGTTAAGAATATGTTTATTGGCCAGGCACAGTGGCTCACGCCTGCAATCCCAACACTTTGGGAGGCCAAGGAGGGTGGATCACCTGAGGTCAGGAGTTTGTGACCAGCCTGGCCAACGTGGTGAAAACCCATCTCTACTAAAAATACAAAAAGTAGCCAGGCGTGGTGGCGGGCACCTGTAATCCCAGCTACTAGGGAGGCTGAGGCAGGAGAATCACTTGAACCCAGGAGGTGAAGGTTGCAGTGAGCCGAGATTTTGCCACTACACACAGCCTGGGTGACAGAGCAAGACTCTATCTCAAAAAAAAAAAGAATGTGTTTGTGTGCATAGGTACATGCATCAAGCTAATATAGTTTTCCCCTCTGATTCCCTTATAATGTAACATAAGAAGTGTTGACTTTACATCACTATTTAAGTACTGTTAATTTTACATCATAGTACTTAAGTTATGAGATATCAGTAGAAGAATAATCATTACTCAAAAACTTTACCTCCTCTGCTGGGGAAGGGGTTAGTGTATTTTCACTTCTACGCAGGCTAGTTGTATCGAGTCAGGTAGGATTATGACCTTGTTATTAACTTTATTTGGAGATTAAGTATGGCTTAAGAAGATGCATCCAGGTGCCAAGTTGATAAAGGATGGTCTGGCGATAGTTACTTTCATGTATTAACGTGACTGGATGAAGGTACCAGACAGCTGGTAAAATATTATTTCCTTGTGTGTGTTTGAGGGAAGTCTGGAAGAGATTCGCTCCTGAATTGGTGAACTGAGGAAAGCAGATGCTCCCCCCACCAACGTGGGTAGGCACCATCCAATCTACTTAGGGCCTGAATAGAACCAAAAGGCAGAAAAAGGAAGGATTCATTCCCTCTCCCTCTCTCTATCTCTCTCTTTCTCCTTGTGCTGAAAAACATCGATCTCATCCTGCGCTTGGACATTGGTGTTCCTGGTTCTTGGGCCTTTGAACTCGGACTGGGACTCACATCATCAACTCCCCTGGTTCTCAGGCCTTCAGATTCAGATTAAATCATACCATCGGCTTTCTGGGTTCTCCAGTTTGCAGACAGCAGATTTTGGGACTTCTCAGCCTCCATAATCCTGTGAGCCAATTCCTATGATTGATTGATAGATAGATAGATAGATACATACATACATACATACATACATACATACATACACACACACACTATTGGTTCTGTTTCTTTGAAGAACCTGCTTAATCCAAGCCTATGATGGTTAAGTTTAGGTGTCCACTTGACTGGGTTAGGAATACTTAGAAAGCTGGTAAAGCATTGTTTCTGGATGTGTCCATACAGTTATTTCCGGAAGACACTGGCAAGTGAGTCAGTGGACTGAGTGGGGATCTGCCCTCAATGTGGGTGAACGAAGATCACCAATTCACCCCTATCAGCTGGGGGCCCAGGTAGAACAAATGGGCAACTTTCTCTCTCGTGCAGCTGCGATACACTCTTCTTTTCTGTCCTTGGACATTAGAACTCCAGGCTTTCTGGCTTGTGGACTCCAGGACTTACACCAGTGGCCCTGTGGATCCTCAGGCCTCTGGCCTCAGACCAGAAGTTACACCATGGGCTTCTCTGGCTCTGAGGCCTCCAGACTTGGACTGAACCATGGCACTGGCATCCTGGATTCTCCAGGTCACAAATGGCCTTCATGGCCTCCTTATGGAGGCCTTCTCACCCTCCATAATGGCATGAGCCAATCCTTCTAATAATTCCTCTCTCATCTATCTATCTATCTATCTATCTATCTATCTATCTATCTATCTATCTATATCTCTATTTATTTACCCATCTCTCTATCTCTCTATTCATCCTATTGCTTCTATCTCTCCAGAGGACCCCGACGGCTACAAAACCCCACAATTTTTGGTTGCAGGTTGTCACAACATAAGCAGTTACTGCTTGCTGCTTAGTGTGGCTCAGGTGAGCTGTTTTCCTTCTCTCTAAGTCACAGCCTGTTGCAGAGGACGGCAAGCTGCCTGGCCCTCCTTAGGAGAAGGCTTGGCTTTTTCTGCTCATCACATCACTAGCCTCACGGCTCAGCTTGTTTTTTTATTCCCTGGGGGCTGTCTCTCTCCTTCATACCTACTGTTGCCTAACTAAAAACAATCATATTTTGGGCAACATTGGTTTAATTTCACAAACATTGCTGAATTCTCAGCAGAATGCTAAGGACCATTAGGAATAATAATAATAGCCGGGCGCGGTGGCTCAAGCCTGTAATCCCAGCACTTTGGGAGGCCGAGGCGGGTGGATCACGAGGTCAGGAGATCGAGACCATCCTGGCTAACACGGTGAAACCCCGTCTCTACTAAAAAAATACAAAAAAACTAGCCGGGCGAGGTGGCGGGCGCCTGTAGTCCCAGCTACTCGGGAGGCTGAGGCAGGAGAATGGCATAAACCCGGGAGGCGGAGTTTGCAGTGAGCTGAGATCTGGCCACTGCACTCCAGCCTGGGTGACAGAGCGAGACTCCTTCTCAAAAAAAAAAAAAAAAAAAAAAAAAAAAAAAAAAGGAATAATAATAATAAGATTGATGCAGCCTCCACAGAGACGACAGGAGGGCAGAAAAGAACCCACGTGGGCATGGGGTAGAAATGGAGGAGAGAATTGGCCAGAACAGAAGATCCAACCCTTGCCAAAGTGGGATCAGGGTCAGAATCACAGAGTCCACTGAGCATCGTCAACTGGGGTTAGATCTGAGTCAAGCTGATGCCCAGAGGTTAGAGCCCCAAGAGCAGGGCAGAGCCATGCAGCAGCATCTCGGAAGCCACAGTGCTTCTTGGCATCAGACAAGAGGCAGGAATGTGGAAGTCAATACAGAAAGACCAGCATGAGGATTCAGGGACACCTAGGAGCTGGCAGGAGTGAGGTGGTATGATGATCAGGCCGGGCTCAGGGAAGGCTTCCATCCCAGTGGACAAAGCCCAGAGCCAAGACACAGCCTGGCCATGGCTGTGGAGTTCAAGCGGGCTCCTGGGGCACCCAGGGGTCCCCAAACACCAGCAGGTCCACCACAGACTAGGGTTCTCCTTGGATCAGGGCAGGGCCAGTCTACAGAAAGAAACTGACATCAGAAAGAAGAGACACCAGGTTAGTGGGGAAGACAAGACATCCAGGCATGAAACTAGAGAATCATTTGGAGCAGAGTGGAGTTAAATGCCAAAATGTGTGGAGCAGATGAAGAGGGAAGAGGAGAGACCAGCGGGTGCCAATTTGTCCGAAAAGCCTACAGATCACTCCCTTCATGTCAAGGTTTCTATTTTTTGCCTTGGGGAAGAGACATGATTATGACATTTCTACGATCACTGGAAAATAACATTACTAAAATTATATTTCTTGGAGGCTTTGGTTTTTTTTTTTTTTTTCCAAGATGCACATCCTGTGGCTGGGTCCTGCCCAGCCGGTCCCTGTGGCCAGGATTCTTTTGTGCAAGGCCCATGGCTTCCTCCCAAGGGAAGCTCCGTGTCCCTTTCTTAGAAAACAGACTTGGCTGGTTTGGCAGGATCATGGCCAACTGTCTGGAGGAGAAGGAAGAAGAGTAGGAAGATGGGGAGGAGGAAGAAGACGTCTCCTAAGGTCCTGGCCCCCACCCCATAGCTACCTGCTCAGAACCCGGGTGGGCAGGCACTGAAGATCAGCACAAAAGATGAGCTCCTGACTCTTCCAGGGCCGAGCCAGCTGGGGGATCCCAAAGCCTTTTCTCTTCTAACAGCGCAAATGAGAAGCCACATTGCAGTATCAACCTTGGGAACTTCAAATACCTTTGAAACAGATAAGTTCTGTGAGGGAACATTCCTTTTTGTCTCTTTTCACACCATCTTCTTTTACCTTCAAATAACTTAAGAATGCACTGCACATTTAAGAATGCTTTTTCTCAGAAGGAAGAAAATTAATTAAAGAATGAAGGGCAGAAGTTGGGAAAAATCTAAAGAGCACCCCCAAAGTCATGGGAAAATGCCACATTTTTAAATCTATACCTCATCACCTTGGCACTTTCTGGAATGTGATGAAATTATTTCTTAGATTTGCAAATAGGCATGACCATTATGAATTTTCAGTATATTAATTTATTTTTATATAATAGATATGTATGTGTATACAAAAGAATGGATAGATAGGTAGATAAATACATACATGGATGGGTGGAAGATAGAAGATAGATAGATAGATAGATAGATAGATAGATAGATAGATAGATAGATAGATAGATGAGATAGATAATGTCAAATAGTAATACACGTGTTTCCCCTACTCCTAAAAGACCCAGGCATAATCTGAGACTTTGGGCCGAGCCTCCAGCAGATAGGCCACAGGCACTCAGTTTGCTGTCTAGGCAGCAAGCCAGCTTTCTTCTCCCAACAGTGGCTGTCCTTCCCACGCCCTCCCCTGCTGCCGGTGTCTGTCCACTGCTTTGAGTCCAGACCAAGTCTTTCCAAGCCATCACAGCCCTTTCAGCCCATTGAGACCATCAGGCCTTTCTCCTTGCTTCTCTGTTCCTTTGGGGACTTAAGAAAATCCCCGAGGGATTGGTCTACCACCACCCATCCTTACCACAGCCAGTAAGCCCACACCATGCTTCTCTACTGTCTCCAAGATTGATATCCATTCTGTAACTTTTCAGTAACTTTTTCCTACTTGGCTACTTTCTCTGCACGAATGCCCAGGAATGCCACAGTTCCTCCTGTTTGTTTAGAGGTTTAAACCTGGTGCCCCAAAACCAGACTGACAGCTCTTGACTGTCTCCCAGCATGGGGGGTTGGGGGAGGTGGCAGTGAACCCTCACGAAGGCTAAAGTTCTGAGAGCCCCAGCTGACACCTCAGGGTTCCTGAGGAAGATGTGCAGTCCTCCTCCTCCACCAAGGCTACACATTTCACACAAAAAGACATTCACGGTGTACACATCCACGTGTTTACTCATTCTTCAGACATTCTTGAAGGGCTTAGTACATGATGGGTGTAAAGAGCGAAGGTAAAAATGCCCATGCGCCCACATAATAAAGATTGAGAAAGAGCGTGATCTTAGCCAAGGCATCAGCAAGAAAACACTCAAAAAATAACATTCTCAATGAGCTCCATAATATAGCTGCTCCTTCAGCTCTGAATTCAGAGAATCCCGCTCTCACCTCCCCTCCAACTGGTCCCACCTTCACCACCTGCCCATGAACTGCCTCTCCATCCCTGGCCCCAGGGCCTGCCCAGTTAGCTCCTATCTCCCCAGCCCAACAAGTGCAGGAGGCTGCCATCTTCCTGAGGCTCAAGAGGACCTCAGGACTCTCAGGACTCTCAGGACCTCTCTCTTCCGCAGCCAGGCTGGGCTCTGTATTCTGTTTTCTTCCCTGCTAGGGGCACTGGTTCTCTGCCTACATCCTCTCCTCCTAGGCTCTTCCACCCACACCAGCACCTGAAGCTGCCCTCCTCGACACCAGCTCTTCTCTACCCTTCTCTCTCTACCCTTCCTCCATGAATATGAACACTGTAAGAACTGCACGCTAACCATTCCAGGGAAACAGAGATTAGCAAAATCCAAAGATTCCAGAACTGTACACAGTTCTCAGCCTGCAGTCGCTGATCTTCGTGTTTCTATCACGAAGTGAGGACCCAAGGGGCTGTTCCTGACCTGAAGCTGTGATTTGTTTGCTGTTCTATACTAATTTTTAAAAATGAGTTGTCAGCATTTAGAAAGTGAGAGTTCACATTGAAAATGTGAATTTTGAGCTTCTCTTGAAAAATTGCCAACTCTGGGCACACTGGGCCCAAGCTCCCATCCTGAGGTCTCAACCAGCATCCCTACCCTTCCCCATGTGATATGGTTTGGCTATGTCCCCACCCAAATCTCACCTTGAATTATAGCTCCCGTAATTCTTATGTGTTGCAGGAGGGACCCAGTGGGAGATAACTGAATCATAGGGGTGGTTTCCCCAATACTGTTCTCATGGTAGTAAGTAAGTCTCACAACATCTGATGGTTTTGTAAGGGGAAAACCGTTGCACTCGATTCCTCTTCTCTTGCCACCATGGAAGACATGCCTTTTGCCTTCCACCATGATTGTGAAGCCTCCCCAGCCACGTGGAACTGTGAGTCCATTAAACCTCTTTTCCTTTATAAATTACCAGTCTCAGGTATATCAGCAGCATGAAAATGGAGTAATACACCATGGGAAGCTGATTTGAATTAAATTCGGTTTCTCCAGCTGCCAGGGCAGAGACCAATGCATAGGAGCAGGACCGACCAACCCAACATGAGGAAAAACATCTTAACAATTAGAGAGGTCTGCACTGGGATGGGCTGCCTTGGGACACAATGAGTTCTCTTCTTAATGGAGATTTCTAGGACCTTGAAGTGCGTGTTGCTGTAAGACAGATGCCCAAGGAATCAGGTGGAAGAGACAACACAGGGCTGGAGAGCTCAAAGCAGACCCCAGAGCAGGGAGAATCCCTTCTGGATCTAAACCAGCAGATCACAATGCCTATTTGATGGTGGAGTAGATTAAGAAAGAGTTTGATTTAGCTTAACTTGCACAGCCAGCATGCTCCCCTAACTCAGTTGACTGATGCTGAGTCAAAGCTGTGCAGTGAGGGGAGGTCAGGCTGGGTCCAGTGATGAAGGAAGGCCAGCTGCTCCTCCCATCCCCAGTGGGTGGTGAAACAAGAGTTAACTCCCTTCCTAAGGAGCAACTCCCTATTACAACTGGAGGACTGGAGGTGCCCTTTGCAAGCAGCAGAATCAAAGTGGAAAAATTATAAGGCAAGTTTTCTGGTTTCAACTTGTCCCCTGCAGAAAGGAAACAGATTTTAATATGAGATCTAAGAGGCAACATATTTAATAAACTGCAAAAAAAAATGTACTTTTGGCTGGATGCTCGCATGTTGAGCTTTGGGATGAAAGGAGATTTTTTTTTTTCTTTAACAAAAAAGAAAGTTAGACATGGATCCAAAACAAGGCTGGAATCCACCTCCCACCATCCCACCGAAATGCTCTCTAATCAGTTTGGAGCAGTCACCCTAACCCCATCACAGATACCACACAAAAGACAAGATGAAAGGCCTTTCCTGCTCTCTCTTTACCCAAATTGAAAAGTTTATTGCAAAAAAAACTCTTTGTGCAAGCCAAGCAATATACAGTCTCTCCCGGATGGGACAGCACTGAGACACTGACAAACCCCATGCCCCGAGTTGTGGGGCCTTGAGCTGACTGTGCAGGGAGTCAGCCCCACAGGTCAACAGTGGAAATATTTCATTGTGTCCAGCCCCACCCCCAAGTGGAGAAGTATTTCATTGCCCTTCTCCTGCCCAGCTTGAATCTAAAGTCTAGACAGTTTTCAGATAACAACCTTCAGAGACAGCAAAGGGGAATGTATATGCCTCCCAAAGATAAGCAAATGCTTGACTCTCCATAAGTTTTCTGGAAATCTCTCAGAGGGCCCCTCTGATGAGCAACGGAGGGGAGAGTGTCTGGAAATATATGCCAAGATGCTGGGACACCTTTTGCTTATCCCTGGAGCCCTCACCTAGCTCCTAGAGATACAGCAGAAAGAGGTCATCCCCTTCCCAAAACTCATTCAGAAGTAAATGCAAAGGCAGTCTATGGGAATGGGGGGCTTTGTACCATGTCCACCTCAGTCTCTCATTAACTTTTTTTTTTTCTTTTTGAGACAGAATCACTCCAGGTGAAGTGCACTGGTGCAATCACAGCTCACTGCACCCTCAAACTTCTGGTCTCAAGCTATCCTTCTGCCTTAGCTCCCCAGGTAGCTGGGACTACAGGTACACACCACCAGGCCTGGCTAATTTTTAAAAATTTTTGCAGAAAGTCTTGCTGTGTTGCCCAGGCTGGTCTTGAACTCCTGGGCTCAAGCAATCCTCCCACCTCCGCCTTCCAAAGAACTGGAATTAGAGGCATGAGCCACAGCACCCAGCCTCCGATTAACTCATGTAGTGAATATTTATCAAATGTCTACCACTTAGGCATTTCACTGGACGCAGAAGACACAACTGTAAACAAGTCCAAGAAAGACCCTGTTCTCAGGAAACTGAAATTCCTGCTAGAAGGTCTGTCTGGCAAACTTTCATTCAGAGATATGACAAAATCAAGGGTATGCCCATGTTAGTCAGTGTTTGTTTGTTTGTTTGTTTGTTTGTTTGTTTGTTTGTTTGTTTTTTGAAATGGAATCTCACTGTGTCAGCCAGGCTGGGATGCAGTGGTGTGATCTCGGCTCACTGCAACCTCTGCCTCCTAGGTTCATGTGATTCTCCTGCTTCAGCCTCCCAAGTAGCTGAGACTACAGGCATACATCACCATGCCCAGCTACTTTTTGTATTTTTAGTAGAGATGGGGTTTTGCCATGTTGGCCAGGCTGGTCTCAAACTCCTGACCTCAAGTGATCCACCCACCTTGGCCTCCCAAGTGCTGGGATTACAGGTGTGAGCCCCTGCACCTGGCCTGTGTTAGTCAGTTTGCATTGCTATGAAGAAATTTGTGAGGCTGGGTAATTTGTAAAGAAAAGTTTATTTTGGTTTCTGGCTCTGCAGGTTGTGCAAGAAGCATGGTGCTGGCATCTGCTCCTGGTGAGGCCTTGGGAAGCTTCTAGTCATGGCAGGAGGCAAAAAGGGAGCCGGCAAGTGCAGAGATCACATGGAAAGAGAGGAGGAGATATGAACTAATAGAACGAGTACTCACTCCACCAAGGGGATGGCACCAAGCCATACATGAGAGATCCACCCCCATGAACCAACCACCTCCCACTATGCCCACCTCCAACATCAGGGCTCACATTTCAACATGAGATTTGGAGGGGACACACATCCAAAGCACATTATGCCCAACCTTGAAATACAGTGAATCTCACTTTATTGCTTTTACTCTCAAGCAACCAAATCCTTTACCCCCTTTCCCACGTCCACTATAATCTAGGGTCATGAGAACGCCTTATCTTCATTCCAGATCACAAGAGTGTCCCATTCCACTAAACCACAGGCCCTCCCATGGCAGAAACATCCTCATTCTCGAGACCTCCTTAATATGAAGCAAGGTTCTAGGCACAAAACAGGTACACAGAAAATACTTGTGTGGTTATTGACTGAGCAAAGAATTTTACAAACAATAAAAGGGGTACTGTATGCCTGACAGCTCAAGGGTTGTTGCAAATGCAAGCTTCATCTTTCTGCCTTTGGGGAAAGGAGTACTCATGCTGGTTTAACTCTGTTCCCTTTAAGAGTGTCTAGTTGAAGCTGAGACTCACACCATCAACTTCTGATAAAGCAACAGCAATTTGACTAGGTTAGGCCTGGCTCCAAAGCAGCTTTTGACATGGTTATGTTGCTGCCACTTTTCTCACACAAAGAGCTGAAAATTCTACCAAGTCTCTGATCTGACACCAAGCCTAGTTCTAAACATTCCCTGGGTCTGCAGCAATGGTATACATGAGCCCTGGGAAGAGGAAGAAACAGCTTATGATTGCTGTGTCTTCCCGACTCTGGAAAGAATGGTGTTCCTTGATCGCAGTGCTTCCATGACCCCGATGAAAGCCTCAGCCCCGGATCCCAGAGTGATCGCCTAGAGCAAGTGCTTGAGTGAGATTTCAGCTCTTCTCTGGCCAGGATGTGGCTTTTCAAGGCTGGGCTGCCAGTGAAAATGTCAACAATGCTCAGATCAAGAAGAAAATGCACATTTCACCCTCAGAGGGCATCCAACATTCCAGCAGATCAATGGTGATCCAAGGTGCCCTTTGTTGATCAGGGCAGAGAACACACTTCCTTTCCCAAGACAGGGCAGTCCAGTGTGGTTAGTAAACGGGCCAGCACCAAAGAGGCTGCACGCAGAGTGAAAGCTGAGACAGGCAATGCCCTCCTTCCTCCACAAAGAGGCTTAGATCCCTTAGAAGAGGCAACTGGTCTTGGTGCCATATTCTGAGTCTCTCCTGAAGCAATGGAAATGGGATCCAGCTTTGGAATCTGACTCCCTCCCTTGCAAATGAAACTTAGTTCGAAGGAGCAACCAACTGAACAAATCCCAAATGCCAGACATTGAAACAACGGCAGAATTAGCCAGAGGAGGGTTAATGTCTGTGCGAATCTAGCTAACCCTAAGCTCAAGCCTCACAAGTCAAAATATAAACGAATTATCTAAAACTAAGAGACCTGATTGCTGAATCTTGATTAAGAATGAGCATTCAAGACGAGGATACTGAATGTGTTGAAACAGCCAAGGGAGGGCTGGGCTTGTTTCAACTAAGGTGTCTACTTGCCTTATTAACATTACTAACAAAGGAGAAAAAAATATGTTAAAAAGTAGCAATGATGCAATAACCAGCTTTGAGTGATTCTAGAAAAGCAGCAGGCATTTGCTTTGAAATGAACACTCAGAATTAGCTGTGTTCTTCCACAGGATCGTAGACTCGTCTAGTTTTGTGTTTTCCAGACTGTGCTGTGAGGAGAACAAGCAATTCCTGAGAGATTTCAGGCTGCATCCTCCTACCCTGCCTGAGCCGAAGAAGCTCTTTGTGCCCCTTCTGAATATGATTGGGTTTCTGAGTAAGAAGTTGTTGGGAGAAGTCGTTCTGCTGCTTTGTATCAGATGGGACTCTCAGTTGTGAAAGACAGAGACCCTGATTTACACAAAATTCACTTAGGCAAAAGTAGTGTCACACATAAACTGAAAAGTTAAAGGCTGTGAGCTTCAAGCACAACCAGATACAGTGGCTTCAGTGATATCCGAGGGGCTGAGGGAGTCTCTGTTTCCTACCTTGCCTCCTTCTATGTCGGCTTTATTCAGGCAAACTTCCTTCCCATGCGGTGGCAAGATGACCATCCAGAGGGTTCAGACTTCCCACCGGTCATCTCAGAAACCCAGTGGTTGTCCTCCCCATAGCTCTCTATCAATCAGGATTAGGTTAAGCTGCCAAGTAAAACAAAACTCAAAGTGACAACTATTTAAACAAGCTAGAAGTTCATTCTGTCTTACATAAACAAAACCCCAAAGTAAGCAGTCCAGGGCTGTGTAGTTGCTCCACAAACATCAGTAATCCAGGCTTCCTTTTTTTGAAATAGGTTCTCACTCTGTCACCCAGCCCAGAGTGCCGTGACGTGATCATGGCTCACTGCAGCCCAAACACCTCCCGGGTTCACGTGATGTCCACCTCAGCCTCCCAAGTAGCTGGGACCACAGGTATGTGCCACCATGCCCTGCTAAGTTTTTTTTTTATTATTTGTAGAGACAAAGTCTCACTATGTTGGCCAGGCAGATATCGAACTCCTGGGCTCAAGCTATCTTCCTGTCTCAGTCTCCCAAAGTGCTGGGATTACAGGAGTGAGCCACTGTGCCTGGCCCAGGCTTCCTCTTTTTATTGCTTTGCTATCTGCCATGGGTGAGTTCCAATTCATAGTCTAATACGGCTGCTTGAGCTCCAGCCATCTTGTCTGTATTCCAACTAGCATGAAAGAAAAAGGTAAGAAAAAAGACTTCCCCACCTTTCTTTAAGGACACTTTCAGGAAGTAATATATAATACTTCCTCTTAAATCCTCAGTCAAGGCTGGGTGTGGTGGCTCACACCTACAATCCTAGTGCTTTGGGAGGTTAATGCAGGAGGATTGCTTGAGATCAGGAGTTTGAGACCAGCCTGGGCAACATAGCAAGACCCTGTCTCTACTAAAAGAATAAAAATAAAAAATATATCTAGGCATGGTAGCATGTATCTGTAGTCACAGCTACTCAGAAAGCGGAGGCAGGAGGATTACATGAGCCCAGAAGATTAAGACTGCAGTGAGTTATGATGCCACCACTGCACCCCAGCCTAGGTGACAAAATAAGACCCTGTCTCTCTTTTATTTTTATTTTAAGTTCTGGGGTACATGTGCAGGACGTGCAGCTTTGTCACATAGGTAAACATGTGCCATGGTGGTTTGCTGCACTTATCAACCCATCATCCAGGTATTAAGCACTACTATTAATACATTAGCTATTTTTCCTAATGCTCTCCCTCCCCACACCCACTCCCTGACAGGCCCTAGTGTGTGTTGTTCCCCTCCCTAGGTCCATATGTTCTTACTGTTCAGCTCCCACTTATAAGTAAGAACATGCAGTGTTTGGTTTTCTGTTCTTGCATTAGTTTGCTGAGGATAATGGTTCCAGCTCCATCCATGTCCCTACAAAGGACATGTCTCATTCTTTTTTATGGCTGCATAGTATTCCATGGCATATATGTACCACATTTCCTTTATCCAGTCTATCATTGATGGGCATTTGTGTTGATTCCATGTCTTTGCTATTGTGAATAGTGCTGCAATGAACATATGCATGTGTGTATCTTTGTGATAGAATGATTTATATTCCTCTGGGTATATACCCAGTAATGGGATTGCTTGGTCAAATAGTATTGCTGGTTCTAGATCTTTGAGGAATTGTCACACTGTTTTCCACAACGGTTGAATTAATTTACATTCCCACCATCAGTGTAAAAGCATTTCCATTTCTCTGCAACTTCGCCAGCATCTGTTGTTTCTAGACTTTTTAATAGTCACCATTCTGACTGGCATGAGATGGTATCTCATTGTGGTTTTGATTTGCATTTATCTAATAATCAGTGATGCTGAGCTTTTTTTCATATGTTTGTTGGTTGCATTAATGCCTTCTTTTGAGAAGTGTCTGTTCATGTCTTTTGTCCACTTCTTAAAGGAAAACTCCCATCTCTTAAAAAAAAAAAAAAAAAATTCCTTGGTCAAATGTAATCATATGCTCACACCTAGTTGTAAGGGAGACTAGGAGTGTAATCTTTGTGCCTGGCTGCTATAAGCCCAGCTAAAAATCAAGAGTTCTGTTACTAAGGGAGATGGAGCAAATGGATTTTGGAGGAAAACTAATAGCATCTCATCTGCCATGTTAAACTAATAGTTTCTACAAAAGTTTTTGCCTTTTTTGTTTGTTTGTTTTTTGTTTTTGAGATGGAGTCTCACTC
Organism: Rhinopithecus roxellana; assembly: GCF_007565055.1. Classification (NCBI taxonomy): domain Eukaryota; kingdom Metazoa; phylum Chordata; class Mammalia; order Primates; family Cercopithecidae; genus Rhinopithecus; species Rhinopithecus roxellana. The sequence goes on along the minus strand of NC_044557.1, from coordinate 8,272,200 downwards.
TGTCGCCCAGGCTGGAGTACAGTGGCGTGATCTTGGCTCTCTGCAACCTCCATCTCCTGGGTTCAACTGATTCTCCTGCCTTGGCCTCCCAAAGTGCTGAGATTAGAAGCATGAGCCACCACACCTGGCCAAAAGTTCCACAGTTTCAGACTTTAATCCTATGTCCATTCCTGAACCAATTATTCTGGCCAGATAGAGGAAATACACAGATTTATCAGGTCTGATTCTTCTGGTCATGCCTAATCCTAGACAGAAAGGATGCTGGGCAGATAGAAACAACAGAACACTCACACTCCAGTGTAATCTCTTAATGTTTTTATTTTTCAGCTGCAGAAACTGAGGTCCCAAAAGGTGAAGTGACTTGCAATGGGTACATAGTAATTACTTCTTGGGTACAAGATCAAGATTCCACTTTATTGCTCTCCACTATCAGTCAGATATATTTCATAGAAATGTGAAATGAAAGGTCTGTAATTTACACCATATTTGGCTGAACACAAGGATTTCCAATAAATTACTCCTAATTTTTTTAAACCTTTGTGAAAATTACACCTAATTTTTTAAGCTTGTGAACATAGTTACGTGAATAAAGAGAAAAATAAGATGCTTTGCTTTCTTCCTTTGATGAGTCCTAATTAACTTATACCGGTGTTTTCAACCACCGTGAGCAAAAGTGTCAACATCTTGGAACACTCTCTTCCTCCTTCACCCCTCTATCCCTCCTTTCATGAAGGCACTTGCCAAGCACTGGTAGACAAAGATGAGAGAGGGTCCTTTCCCTCAAAGGGCTTACATTCTTATGGCAAAAACAAACAGGTAAACAGACAAACGCCTGGTAGGGGGCCAGGCATGATGGCTCATGCCTGTAATCCTAGCACTTTGGGAGCCCAAGGCAGGTGGATCACTTGAGCCCAGGAGTTCAAGACCAACCTGGGCAACATGGTGAAACCCCCTCAGTACAAAAAAAAAAAAAAAATTGGCTGTGTGCAGTGGCAAACCTGTAATCCCAGCTACTCGGGAGGCTGTCAAGGCTGCAGTGAGCCAAGATCACACCACTGCACTCCAGCAGGGGTAACAGAATGAGACCCTGTCTCAAAAAAATAAATAAACAAAATAAAACAAGGTAAATAAGTTTGCATGCTTAGGACATCAAGAACAGAGGGAGGGACTTCACTGTCAAAGCTTCACAGGGAGGCAATACTTGAAAAGCCAACGCAGGCAGGAAAGAGCTTGGGCATAGAGATCAGAATATGCAAACACACATATGCACAGGAGGAAACTACACGGAATTCAGTATGGCTGGAGCTAGACTGGGAAGGCGTGGAGGAAGATAAGGCAATGTAGAAGACAACATGTCAGATCTGGAAAGTGTTTGTATACCTTGCAAGGAGATAGCTGGACAATACCATTGCTTACCTAGGCCAATACCACTGCTTACCTAGACCTGAGGAGAGAGAATGGCTTCAATTAGTTATCAACCTAAAATGAAAGTTAAAATAAATGCCAAGTGTCAGGGGCAGTGGCTCACGCCTGTAATCCCAGCACTTTGGGAGGCTGAGACAGGAGGATCACTTGAGGTCAGGAGTTCAAGACCAGCCTGGCCAACATGATGAAACCCTGTCTCTACTAAAAATACAAAAAGTAGCCAGGCGTGGTGGCCCATGCCTGTAATCCCAGCTACCCAGGAGGCTGAGGCAGAATTGCTGGAACCCACAAGGTGGAGGCTGCAGTGAGCCAAGATTGTACCACTGCACTCCAGCCTGGGCAACAGAGTGAGACTCCATTTCAAAAAAAAGTAGATAAATAAATAAATGAATAAATAAATGCTAAGTCCTCAGGCAAGTTCCAAAGCAAAGGAATCCTATCAATTTATTCTGTGATTGTCTTCCCTAAAGTCTGGTTTTGCCAAAACCACTTGGAGGTGTGGGGGAGAGGGAAGATGGAGGAATAAAAGTCAAGTTGATCCTCATTATTCACAGATTATATGCTTGCAAATTCTCCTACTCTCTAAAGTTTCCTTGTACTCCGCAACTCAACACTCACATATTGGCGCTCATGGTCATTCAAGGAAACCTGCACAACAGTGAGAAATTCAAGCTGCCCAATGCCCACATTCCCAGGTGTTGAATAAGATGGTGTTCTGCCTTCTTGTTTCAGCTCTTACTCTGTAAATAAATGCCCTTTCTGAAGTTGTTTTAGTGCCACGTTTTCACATTTTTGTGTATTTTTTTGGTGATTTCACTGTGGCCCCCAAGTGTAGGGCTGAAGTACTTTCTAGCGTTCCTAAATGCAAGAAAGCTGTGATTTGCCTCATGGAGAAAATATGTGTATTAGGTAAGCTTTGATCAGGCATGAGTTCCCTGTTAATATTCAGTGGTAATGAATCAATTACGTATTAAATAAGGCAACTTTAAACAGAAACACATATAAAACAAAAGTTACATACTGATTGGTTGATGAAAATGCTGTGACCAGAGGCTCTCAGGAACCCAACCCTGTATTTCTTTTAGGAGCAGTGGTTCAGTGTTCACTAATTCAGTGTCCACTGTGATTTAATACGACATAACTACTTCAAATAACAAGAACTGTATATCAAGTGACATTTTACTCTTTGATGTGTTTGATTTTGAAAGAAAAGTCATTCAATAAAATTAATATAAGAAAAGATTGCATGAGTTTTTTAAGTTGCCTTTAAACATGCAGCCTGAATCTGGATGCGAGGCTCATGGAAAGTGCTACATTTTGGGGAAAGTGCTACACTTTGGGGAAAGTGGAGGAAAGCCTAAAAGGTTCTGTTCCTCTAAAAATATACCTCTCAGAGCTCATGACCAGCCTGGACAACATAACGAGCCCCTGTATCTACAAAAAACGTTTTTAAAAAAATTAGCCAGGCATGGTGGTGTGCACCTATAGTCCTAGCTACTCCGAGTCTGAGGTGGGAGAATCACTTGAGCCCAGGACTTTGAGATTACATTGAGCTATGATTGTACCACTACACTCTAGCCTGAGTGACAGAGTGAGACCTTGTCCCTAAAGGTAAAAAAATAAATAAACAAATATATGAATCTCTCAGTTCCTATCCCACCTATCCTGACTTCTTTCTGTCTACCCTGAGGAAAGGAAAATAAACAAGTTCCCAGAAAAAGCATCAACAAACTTCTAAATGAATATAACCAACTCCTCCCAGAAGATGGAACAGGCTCAGTGATCACATGTCTTGGGTTTCCTGGTGCGCTCCTGGTTTCACATATTCTGTGCCATTTCCACTGTGAGGTTATTTGTATCAGACCATGTGTCCTGACTCAGAATCCAAAATATAGAGATGCAGTTTTTAACCACTTCTATGCACAACAGCCTCCAAGTCCCTGGAATAACATGGTGCCTATCCTACCTCCCAATCCCATGAAGGCCAAATCCTAGGTCCCCCACCCCCATCCCATGCAGGTCAAGTCCCAGCCTCCCCCCATCTCATGCAGGTCAAGCCCCAGTCCTCCCCCAACCCAGGTGCAAAGAAACACATTGAGTAACTGTCACCTCTCCATTCATAGCTGATGGTGCTTCCAGCTTGTCCCCATAACCCACCCACATATGCCCACACCACAGGACACCACGGGTCTCCCTCCATTGTACCAGAGAGGAACACAGAGCAGCAGAGACTGACACTGCACCCGAGATCACCTGGGCCTCCTGACAGCCTCTGCACCAACCTTACCCAGCCTTCCACATCCAGCCTTGTGACAAAAGACACATGCAGGAACTCTGCCTTGAAAACCATGCCAGTGGGTCATCCCAGTTCAGGTAGAACTGCGGGGTGGTGCCAGACTGAAAGGGGAAAGGGCAGACAGCAGGAGTGAAGTGAACAGAGGCAAAAAGGAAGGGGGCTGGCACCTGTCGAGCAGTTGGCATCGAGCCAGGCGCTGTGTGGCACTGGATGTATCAGATGTCACGTAATCCTTGCCTGAGGATAATCCTCACTGTTCACAGAAAGAAACTGAAACTTAAAAGAGTGAATAAGTCACCCAGGTCACAGCTATTCAATCCAGAAGAAGAGTCAAACCCCACGTTCACTTGACGCCAATCCCAAGCGATTTCCACCTCATCAGGTCACTTCAGTTTTCTTCCACAGAAAAGTCAGGACCAGGAACTTTGTGAAGACTCAGCAACAGCGATTATGAAAGTGCTTTTAAAATGAAGTTTGCACAAACACAAAAGGTTATTATTTAAAGAAATGCCAAGGTATCGCCCACATTTTCTCTGTGTCCCAGAATCTGGTTGTGTCAAATGCTGCTGCCTACGGGGGAAAACTGGGCTTGACCATGCTTTTGGTGTTCCAGGGATTCAACTTCTGGGTGTACCTTTATTTGGAGGCAGAATGTATGAGAAGCCCCTGACGTCCGCACCTGCTCTCGTCATCCTTGCTTAGTGCAGGGCCACAGGACCTTCAAACGGGAGCCTTGACCTTACTGGGTCCCCAATTTCATTCTGACCCCTGGGTGGCCAGCCAGCAAGGTGCCTGGCGCCTGGTTCTGGTGCAAGGCCTGGAATCTGTGCTCCTCTCAGTTAGCAAGCCTTTTCCTAACCCTTCCAGAGGGCACCCAACAAACTTCAGCCTGGGTTTTCTGCTTTGTGCTCCAGTTCTCCTCACTAGAATGAAAAGTCCTGCCTTGAATCTTTTCAATTAAAAATCTCAGAAATTAGCCAAGTATATGAAACTGATGAGCGGAGCCAAGGATCCTCCAAGAGTAGCCTGCCCCCTTGTGAACTATCTTAAAGATAAATGGAAGAGTCTCTTTTGGAATGAAGAGTAATTGTCAGTGTGAAGAGCACCGTGCCTCTAAACTAAGACCCCACGCCTCAAACTTTAGAATGCAATCATTCAGATTATGGTTCTGAGTTCCACCATCCACTAGCTGTGTGACCAGGGCATCTTGTTTAATCTTGAGGAATATCATTTTTCTCCTCTGAGAAACTGGAATCATCATCTCTGCCTGACAATACTATTGGACGGATTATGTGAAATCATGAACATAAAACATTCGGTTCAATGTCTGCCACATAGAAGGTCCTCAATAAATAGGAGATTCGGTAGGTAGGTAGATAGAGAGAAAGAGAGAGATTAGAGATAGGATCTCACTCTGTCACCCAAGCTGGAGTGCAGTGGCACCATCCATAGCTCACTGCAGCCTTGAACTCCTGGGCTCAAGCAATCCTCCCACCTCAGCCTCCCCTGTGACCAAAACCACAGGTGCATGCCATGACACCTGGCTAATTTTTAAATTTTCTGTAGAGACATAGTCTTACTGTGCAGCCCAGGCTGATCTCGAACTCCTGAGTTCAAGCGATCCCCCCATCTCAGCCTCTCTAATTATTGGAATTACAAGTGTGAGCCATTGTGCCCAGCCCAAACAGCAGACATTGATTTAAATGACAGGAGAATGAAGACGAGCTGTATTCTCTTGACCACTGCCTCCATGAAGAGGTCTCTGACTCCTGCAGTGGGAAAAACCATGGTCCCTCCCTTCTGCCTTCCTCAGCACAAGGAAGGTCCTCATTTGTGTAATTTTCAGGTCCTGACTTGTATTTGAGCTATCTAAATAATCACATGATAACAACACTTTTGCTTGTTGAACTCTATTTATATGTGTATACATTACTTCTCATTCTCTCCTATTCAACTGAGGAAACAGATCAGAGAAGTCAAGTAACTTGCATCACAAACAAAGCTCCTAAGCGGTAGAGCGCAACTTGGAACTTAAGGATTCTGATCCCAAAGCCTATAGTTTTCCCATGAACTCTGCTGTTTCTTTTCTTTCCTCCTAGACTGTGAGTTCCTGGCTGGGTGCAGTGGCTCACGCCTGTAATCCCAGCACTCTGGGAGGTCAAGGCGGGTGGATCACCTGAAGTCAGGAGTTCAAGACCAGCTTGTCCAAAATGGTGAAACCCCATCTCTACTAAAAATACCAAAATTAGCTGGGTGTGGTTGTGTACCTGTAATCCCAACTACTTAGGAGGCTGGGGCAGGAGAATCATTTGAACCCAGGAGGCGGAGGCTGTAGTGAGTCGAGATCACGTAACTATACTCCAGCCTGGGCGACAGAGCAAGACTGTTTCTTTTTTTTTTTTTTTTTTTGAGATGGAGTCTCACTCTGTCTTCCAGGCTGGAGTGCAGTGACACAATCTCGGCTCACTGCAAGCTCCGCCTCCTGGGTTCACACTATTCTCCTGCCTCAGCCTCCCGAGTAGCTGAGATGACAGGTACCTGCCACCACGCCCGGCTAATTTTTTGGATTTTTAGTAGAAACGGAGTTTTGCCGTGTTAGCCAGGATGGTCTCAATCTCTTGACCTCATGATCTGCCCACCTCGACCTCCTGAAGTGCTGGGATTACAGGCGGGAGCCACCGCGACCTCCCAAGACTGTTTCCAAAAAAAAAAAAATGTGAGTTCCTTAAGGACAAGGTGTGTGTTCCTTGTTTTGTATCCCAAAACCAGTGTAAGCTGTGGGGTTTCTTAGTAGTCTTACTTTCACTTCACTTTTTTGCTGCTCTTCCAAGCATCATGAATACATCTATTTATGTAGATTCCAGTTTCTGACCTATATCTTTTTCTTACTCTCTAAAAAACTTTTTTTAACATTTCCTTTTTTTTTTTTTTTTTTGAGATGGAGTCTTGCTCTGTCACCCAGGCTGGAGTGTGCGATATCAGCGCACTGCAACCTCCATCTCCCAGGTTCAAATGATTCTCCTGCCTCAGCCTCCCAAGTAGCTGGGATTACAGGCACATGCCACCATGCCTGGCTAATTTTTGCATTTTTAGTAGAGACAGGGTTTCACCATGTTGGCCAGGCTGGTCTTGAACCCCTGACCTGAGGTGATCCGCCTGGCCTTGGCCTCCCAAAGTGCTGGGATTACAGGCATGAGCCACCACGCACGGACATTTTTTATTTTTTTATTTTTTTTTTTAGTCTGAGAAAGTTATTATTTATTTTATACTCTTGAAGGATAATTTTGCAGGATTCTAGGTGCAGAATTCTAGGTTGGTAGGGTTTTTTCTCTCAACACTTTAAATATTTTATTACACTCTCTTCTTGCTTGCATGGAGGAGAAATCAGATGTAATTCTTATCTTTGTTTCTCTCTTGGTAAAATGTTTTCTCTCTGGTTTTTTCAGGATTTTTTCTTTATCTTTGATTTTTCATAGTTTGAATATAATTGCCTAGGTATAGGGTTTTTTTGGATTTATCCTGCTGGTGTTTTCAGAAATTCTTGGATCTGACATTAATATGGAGAAATTCTCAGTTATTATTGCTTCAAATACAGTTACATATTGCTTAACAATAGGGATGCATTCTGAGATAGGCATTGTTTGATGATTTCATCATTGTGTGAATATCACCAAGTGTACTTACACAAATCCAGATGGAATGTCCTACTACACACCTAGGCTACAGGGCATGGCATATTGCTCCTAGGCTACAAACCTGTACGGCATGTTACATTACTGAATTCTGTAGGCAATTGGAACACAATGGTATCTGTGAATCTAAACATATCTAAACATAGAGGCTGGATGAGGTGGCTCATGCCTGTAATCCCAGCACTTTGGGAGGTCAATGCAGGCAGATCACTTGAGGTCAGGAGTTCGAGACCATCTTGGCCAACATGGTGAAAACCCGTCTTTACTAAAAATACAAAAATTAGCTGGGTATGGTAGCAGGCACCTGTAATTCCAGCTACACAGGAGGTTGATGCAGGAGAATCACATGAACCCGGGAGGTTGCAGTGGAGCCAAGATCATGCCTCTGGGCCAAGATCTTGCCTAGGTGACAGAGCAAGACTCCATCTCAAAAAATAAATAAATAAACAAACATATCTAAACACAGAAAAGGTAACATGTTGCACTACAACACTATGATAGCTACCACATCACAAGCAATAGGAGTTTTTGGCTCCATTAAAATCTTATAGGACCACCATCTCACATGAGGTAACACCATGATATTGACCAAAGTATGTGATGCAAGACTGTATTTCTTCTCTTCTCCTTTTGGTATTCCCATTATACATATGTTATACTTTTTGTAGTTGTCCCACTGTTCTTGAATATGTCATTCTATTTCCTTCTCTTTGCTTTTCAATTGAAGAGGTTTATATAAAGATATCCTCAAGCTCAGAGATTCTTTCCTTGGCCATGTCCAGCCTACTAATGTGCCCACCAAATGTATTCTTCATTTCTTTTAGAGTGTTTTTTTGTTTTGTTTTTTAGAGACAGGGTCTTGCTCTGTTGCTAAGGCTGGAGTGCAGTGTCACAATCATAACTCATTACAGCCTCGACCTCCTAGGTTCAAGCAATCCTCCCACCTCAGCCTCTCAAGTAACTAGGACTACAGAAACACACCACCACATCTGGCTTTTCTTTTTTTTTTTTTTTTAACTTTTTGTAGAGACAGGGTCTCACTATATGCTCAGGCTCATCTTGAACTCCTAGCCTCAAGCAATCTTCCTGCCTCAGCCTCCCAAAATGCTAGGATTATAGTGCTTCTGATTTCTAGCATTTCTTTTTGGTTCTTTTTCAGAATTTCCACCTCTCTGCTCTCATTTCCCACCTTTTGTTGAATGCTGTCTACTTTATCCATTAGAGCCCTTAGCATATGAATCATAACTGTTTTAAATTCCCAGGCTGATAATTCCAACATCCCTGCCATGTCTGAGTCCTGTTCTGATGCTTGCTCCATCTTTTCAAATGTGTTTTCTGCCTTTTAATATGCCTTATAATGTTTTCTTAAGTAATGTGGGAGTGAGGTGTCAGTATGTCTTAGGCAACCCCCAGCAGGTTTCCATGAATATCAGACCCCTCACATTGTCTCTACTCTCTATTCCTGCCTACCTGGCCCAGGTCTTCCCGCAGTGATTGGCTCCGAGCTGGCTCTTACCAGGCATAGCAGATGTAATGCTCCCTCTAGCCCATATCCCTGGAGTAGGGTAAGATGGATCTTCTTGCTCAGATGTTTGGGTTAGCAAAGGCACCCCTAAAGGAGACGGATGGCACCGTCATGGAATGTGTCCAGAGCCCTGGATATTGTCCAGGTGCCTGGGGAGCTAAGCCATTAGTTCCATTGTCTGACTTCAGTCTCTCCCTAGTGCTGGGAGAGATTGATTGAGCCCATGCCCTTGGGATGGGGGTGGCAGAGTGGGAGTGGAGAGGGAGGAGGAGCTGCAGTAAGTCAGACAGATGGGGTGTCAAAGGACTGGCGACTTGCCTTTCCTAAGAGGGAATGTGGTGGGGTCGGGGAGGGAGCCCAAGGAGAAGGAAGCTTCGGCCCTGTTGACCCCGTCTCCAGCAATTACCGGAGGGGCCGTGATCCCTCTGATACCTGCACAGGGAACAGATGCAGTTGTGGCCAGCATACTAGGTCACTTTCTTCTGCCAATGCACTATGAGCCCTAAATGGGTCCCAGATGCTCTACTGCAAAAGGGGGGTTTCTTCCAGCGTCCCAGCCTGTCTTGAGACAAAGAGAATAAAGAATAGGGATGGGAATATGTTGGGGGGATTCTCATTTCTCTGATGCTATCTAGAAAGAAAAAAAGACAAAGTTATCCAAATGTTATCCAATGGCAACAACACACACTGGGGACTACTAGAGGGGGCAGGGAGAGAAGCGGGGGACAAGGGCTAAAAAATTTCCTATCGGGTGCCATGCCCACTACCTGGGTGATGGGATCAGTGGTACCACAAACCTCAGCATCATGCATATATCCATGTAACAAATTTGCACGTGTATCCCTGAGTATAAAATAAAAGTTGATTTCTTTTTAAGTTATCAAAGAAAGTCCAGTAGGCACACGTAGTGCCAAATAATGTTAGTACACAGGGTCAAAGTACTGGCACTCAGTGTCTACCTTACTTAGCATTTCCTACAAAGAGCTAGATTAGCAATTCTCAACCAAGAAAGGGACTTTTCTTTTAGTTCTGGAAAGTAGGAAGTAGCTTGAAAACACTCTCCTCCCTCCCTCCCATGTCCAATGGCAGAAGATAACACTGTTCAGTGTTACAGAAGGGGAAGCCCTTTACAAATGATTTAGCTTCTCTAACCTTAAGGAGCTCAACCTCATTAGAGAGATCAGACTTTCCCATCCTAAATCATAACCATGGAAGGTACAAAAACCCCAGAGGTTCAGTCTCCTAGTTTTAGATAAGAAACCTGAAGTCCAGAAAAGGAACAAGAGTTGCTGGAAAGTCCAGCTTTGCTTATGGGAAGAATTACAGGTTAATATAAAACAGATGAAAACCTAAATCTGAATCTGAACTGGTCCTTTCAACAGAGTGTGTGTGCATGTAAGTGTGCACGTGCATGCACATGTGTGTGTCTTGTGTAGCACAGTGGTTCTGAGTCAGTGTACTTTGACACAGTGGTGTGTGGCTCACCTGCAAACCATAGTTTGCATGTTGCTTGCAATTAGTGATCAACATGTAAAATGCATTTCTTTGACATACGATTACACAATTTCTGTTGGCTAGAACATGGAGCTGAGAGGGTCCTGTAACATGGCATGGATATAACCTGCAGTTACACGCATGAGGGTCTGAAGTGACTGCACCATACAAGAGCTTTATCTCATGAGTAATTCAACGACCACAATGGGGCAGGAAGCAGTTCTGTTCCAACAGCAGCATGATACCCAAAGATGGCCAAAAGAATAAGGCAATAAGAGTGAATTTGAAAGTGGGTCATAGGCATGAAAAACCTAAGCCCACTTCCTAATTGATAGAGAAAGTTCAAGACATGGCTGGGCACAGTGGCTCATGCCTATAATCCCAGCACTTTGGGAGGCCGAGGTGAGCAGATCACTTGAAGGTCAGGAATTCAAGACCAGCCTGACCAACATGGTGAAACCCTGTCTCTACTAAAAATACAAAAAAAAAAGTTAGCTGGGCTTGGTGGTGGGCGCCTGTAATCCCAGCTACTCGGGAGGCTGAGGAGGGAGAATCGCTTGAACCTGGGAGGCAGAGGTTGCAGTGAGCCGAGATTGCGCCACTGCGCTCCAGCCTGGGTGACAAAGTGAGACTTTGTCTCAAAAAAAAAAGACAGACGGAACCACAAGGTTGCATCCCAAAGTGACGAGCTATGGAGCTATGGCCAGGGCAGAGGCTGAATGGAGGTGACCCCTAGGACAGCCCTTAGCTAGGCTGTGGGGCCTCTTTGGACCTCTCATTTTGGCCGCCCTCATCACCAGTTCTCTAGAGCACAGCAAGCTGCCATCTATCCCTGCAGGCTCCCTCTGAGGCTGGTCTCCTCCTCAATCCAACCCTGCTTGCCCTCATTGTCAATTGGAAAAAGGTCACACGTGGATTTACACTGTGTATTGGATTACTTGTATTTCAAGTTTGTAATCTAAAGAACTAAATTCATGGCCTGGCAAGGTGACTTTCACCTGTCATTCCGGTGCTATGGGAGGCTGATGTGGGAGGATCCTGGAGGCCAGGAGTTGGAGACCAGTCTGAGAAACATAGCAAGACCCCTTCTCTACAAAATATTTTTAAAAATTAGCCAGGCATAGTGGCGTGCATGGTGGTGTGCAGCTCAGTCCCAGGTATTTGGGAGGCTGAGACAGAAGAATCACTTAAGCCCAGGAATTCGAGGCTGCAGTGAGCTATGATCATGCCACTCCACTCCAACCTGGGCGACAGAGTGAGATCATGTCAAGAAAAAGAAGACAGAAAGAGATAAAGATATAAAGAAAGAGAAAGAAAGAGGGGGAGAGAAAAAAAAAATGAAAAGAAGGAAGGAAAGAAAGAATAAAGAAGGAATTTCTAATACCGACACATAACACTGGAACTTCAGCCCTCAAGTCATCACACAGGAGGTCACTGTCTCTCTCCGTGAGTGCCAGCATATCCTCAGCTCTAGAGCAACTGTGATGGCCTGTGTTTTTGAAACTGCCTCCTGTACTCCCTGTATTGTTCGCTTACTTGTGGCTTGCATTTACGCCCTGAGTGTCTGTTTAAACTGGAGCCATATTCCAAAATCTGCTGTTCTTTTTCTAAAAAATAATAACCTTATTGAGATATAACTGACATACCATACAATTCACTAATGTGAAGTTTACCATTCCATTGTTTTTAGTAAACTCAGAGTTGTGCAACCATCACCACAATCAAATTTAGAACATTTGCATCACCCCCATAAGAAACCCCTCATGCATTAGCAGTCATTCTTTCGTCCTAGGCAACCACCAATCTACTTTCTATCTGTGAATGTGCCTATTCCAGACATTTCATACAATATGTGGTCCTCTGTGACTGACTTTTTCCAACATGATTTTTTTTTTTTTTTTCTGAGACGGAGTGTCGCTCTGTTGCCCAGGCTGGAGTACAATGGTGCAATCTTAGCTCACTGCAAACTCCAGCTCCCAGGCTCAAGCAATTCTCCTGCCTCAGCCTCCCGAGCAGCTGGGATTACAGGCATGTGACACCACGCCCAGCTAATTTTTGTATTTTTAGTAGAGACGGGGTTTCACCATGTTGCCTAGGTGGTTCTCAAACTCCCGACCTCAAGTGATCCACCCACCTCAGCCTCCCAAAGTGCTGGGATTACAAGTGTGAGCCACCATGCTTGGCCTTAGCCACCATCCCCAGCCCAGCATGATGTTTTCAAGGTTCATCCACACTGTAGCATGTATCAGTAGTTGATTTACTTTTATTGTTCAGTAATGTTCTGATGTGTGGCTATGACATATTTGATTTATCCTTTCATCAATTGATGCACACCTGGATTGTTTCTAGTTTTGGCCTTTTATGAATAATGCTACTATGAACATTCTTGTGCAAGTTTTTGTGTGGACATACGTTTTCATTTATCTTGGGTATATACCTAAAAGCGGAATTGCTGGGTCATGTGGTAACTCTATGTTTAACTTTTTGAGAAACTGCCAGACTATTGCCAAAGCAGCTGTACCATTTTGCATCCCTGCCAGTTCCAGTTCCTCCACATCCTCACCAATAGTTACTATCTTTTTGACTCTGGCTGTCCTAATGGATGGGAGGTGGACTCTGGCTGTCCTAATGGATGGGAGGTGGTGTCTCACTGTGGTTTTGATTTGCATTTCCCTAATGGCTAATGATCTTGAGCATCTTTTCATGTGCTTATTAGCCATGTGTATCTTCTTTGGAGAAATGTCTATTCAAATCCTTTGAATCTGGCTTTCTTTTCAGAGAAGATTTAAAAGGAGCCTGAAATATGCTTCTGGCTTGAATACACTTTAAATGGCAAGAAAATTAAGAGATTCTTCCGGAGATGGATAACAAACCCACTTGTTTACTCAGTTCCATTCTGCCAACGCTTGCTGCACTCCCAGAATATACCGTCTTTTAGAACCTTTGGAGATAAAAAGGAATAAGTCAAAGATTCTGCATAGACTTTTTACTAATTCACATGAGCTTCCTCTGAATTAATTTAAGTAGTAAAATTTTTTTCTATTGTTTTAATTTCTTCAAAGCCCTTCTCTTTCCCTATACTCATTTTTTTCATTTCTTCCCTGAATTATAATTTAGGTAGCTGATGCTCATGTAAAAATACATTTCTTTAGTTACGTCTCTAACATGGTCAAGAATATCTAAAACAAACCAAGAGTCGACATCATAATAGCAAAATACCAGAAAGATTCTCATTTAATTAGAATCAGTTCTCTCCCCCAACCCCTTCATCCTTCAGTGTATGCTGGACTTAGTGACTTGCTTCCCAAGAAGCATCAGTGGGGGAGAAAGTAACTTTACAGGGTAGAAAACCGGCAAACACTACCTTGGCCAGATGATCAAGGTTCACATTGCCTGTACTCTGTCATAACAACATGTATCCCATGATGGGATGCAATGGGATGAACGCTGTCATCTGTAGTCTTCCCAAAAGCACAAGCTAGTCATGAGAAAATCCAAATTGAGGGGCATTCTACAAAATACTTGACTAATGTCTCACAGAAGGAAAGAAAAAAGAAAGAAAGAAAGAAAGAAAGAAAGAAAGAAAGAAAGAAAGAAAGAAAGAAAGAAAGAAAGAAAGAAAGAAAGAAAGAAAGAAGAAGAGAATACATATATATAGTAAGGAATGAATTTAATGAAGTAAGGACTGAAGTAATGGCAATGATATAGAAGAATAGAAATAATAAATAAACTATAAGAAAGAGAGAGTATTATAGAAATAAGAAAAAATACCAAGAATATATATAGAGAGAGAAAGAAAGAAAGAAAGAAAGGAAGGAAAGAACTGAGAAACTATCACAGATTGGAGGACACTAATGATGTCAGAGGTGTTTGAACCAGAGCAACTCCATCTTGAATGTCAGCTGGGTAAAATCAGTCTGAGACCTGCTGGGCTGCATTCCCAGGAGGTCAGGCATTCTTAGTTACAGGATGTGACAGGAGGTTGACACAAGATACAGGTCACAGCTGGGCGTGGTGGCTCACACCTGTAATCCCAGCACTTTGGGAGGCCGAGGCAGGTGGATCGCCTGAGGTTAGGAGTTCAAGATCAGCCTAGCCAACATGGTGAAACCCCCTCTCCACTAAAAATACAAAAATTGGCCAGGCATGGTGGTGGGTGCCTGTAATCCCAGCTACTCAGGAGGCTGAGGCAGGCAAATCACTTGAACCCAGAAGGCAGAGGTTGCAGTGAGCCAAAATTGTGCCATTACACTCCAGCCTGGGCAATGAGCAGAACTCCATCTCAAAAAAAAAAAAAAAAAAAAGATACAGGTCACAATGACAATGACCCTCCTGATAAAACAGGACGGAGTAAACAAGCTGACCCAAAACCCACCAAATCCAGAATGGTGAGGAAAATGACCTCCGATTGTTCTCACTGCTCATTGTATGCTAATTATAATGCATTAGCATGCTAAAAGACACTCCCACCATCCCCAAGACAGTTTACAAATGCCATGGCAACATCAGGAAGTTACTCTATATGATCTAGAAAGGGGAGGAGCCCTCAGTTCCAGGAATTCCCCTCCCCTCTTCTGGGAAACTCATGAATAATCCACTCCCTTTTTTTTTTTTTGGAGATGGAGTCTCACTTTGTCACCCGGGCTGGAGGGCGAAGATCTTCGCTCACTGCAATCTTCATCTCCTAGGTTCAAGCGATTCTTCTGCCTCAGCCTCCCAAAGGGCTGGGATTACAGGCGTTGAGCCACCCCACCTGACCTCCACCCTTCCTTTAACATATAATCAAGAAATAACTATAAGTATAATCAGTCAAGCAGCCCATACCACTGCTCTGCCTATGAAGTAGCAATTCTTTATTCCTTTACGTTCCTAAAATACTTGCTTTCACTTTACTCTATGGACTTGCTCTGAATTATTTGTTGCTTGAGGTCCAAAAACTCTCTCTTGGGGTCTGAATTGGAACCACTTTCTGGTAACAGTGAGACATGACAACTAAATGCAACATGGTATCCTGGATTGGTTGCTGAAGTAGAAAAGGAATATTAGTGGGAAAAAATAGTAAAATTCAAATAAAGTCTGGAGTTTAGTTAATAGTTAGATACCAGTGTTGGCTTCTTAGTTTTGATGGTTATGCAAGACCACGATGGGGGAAAATGGGTGTGGGATATACAGGAAAGCTCTGAACTATTTTTGCAACTTTTCCGTAAAGCTAATTCCAAATTTAAAAGTATTACTTTTAAAGAAAATAGAACTTTACAGAATAATCCAGTGCCATTGCATGTCTACAGCTGGAAAACAAAAAAAGGTAGAATCAAAACGATTGCGTCGGCCGGGCACGGTGGCTAATCCCAGCACTTTGGGAGGCCGAGGAGGGTGGATCACTTGAGGTCAGAAGTTCGAGACCAGCCTAGCCAACATGATGAATCCCCATTTCTACTAAAAATACAAAAATTAGCCAGACCAGAGGTGGCAGACACCTGTAATCCCAGCTACTGAGGAGGCTGAGGCACAAGAATCGCTTGAACTGAGAGGCAGATGTTGCAGGGAGCTGAGATTGTACCACTGCACTCCAGCCTGGGCAACAGAGAGAGACTCCATCTCAAAACAACAACATAAAAAAAAAAAAAAAAGGCAAGAAAAAACCAAATATGACCATTTCAGCACCATTAATTCATATTGTTCTAGAGCTTTTTACTTTTGCAACAAGATAACGAAAACAAATAAGTAATCAAACCATGACTATTATTTCTGTTTAAGAAGGTAAACTAGTAATTGTTATATTATAACTTGTGTTTTTCTGTATAAAAATAACATCAATATAGCTATCAAAAAAGAGAAAAAAATCATTTACATAGGTAGTGTGATTGTATAAAACAACAGAAATAGCTAAAATTCTCATACATGAGTAATCATAAAATAATATACAACAAAACAGTGGTTTACCTGCTTTACCGCAATAACTAGTGAGAAAATATAAAAGGAAATAAAACCATTCTAAAATCTAATAAAAGTCCAGGCACAGTGGCTCATGCCTGTATTCCCAGCACTTTGGGAGGCCGAGGTGGGTGCATCACTGGAGGCCAGGAGTTCAAGACCAGCCTGGCCAACATGGTGAAACCCTGTCTCCACTAAAAATACAAAAATTATCTGGGCGTGGTGGCGGGCACCTGTAATCCCAGATACTCAGGAAGCTAAGGCAAGAGAATCACTTGAACCCAGGAGGCAGAGGTTGCAGTGAGCCAAGATCACACAATTGCACTCCAGCCTAGGCAACAAGAACAAAACTCTATCTCAAATAAATAAATAAATAAAATCTAATAAAAGATAACATCCCAAGAAATAAACTTTTTAAATATGAAGGCCCTATATGAAAATAACTGTAGGCCGGGTGCGGTGGCTCATGCCTGTAATCCCAGCACTTTGGGAGGCCAAGGCAGGTGGATCACCTGAGGTCAGGAGTTCAAGACCAACCTGGTCAACATGGCGAAACCCTGTCTCTACTAAAAATACAAAAGGAAAAAAAAAAAATTAGCCACGTGTGGTGACACGCACCTGTAATCCCAGCTACTCAGGAGGCTGAGGCAGGAGAATCACTTGAACCTGGGAGGCGGAGGTTGCAGTGAGCCAAGATCATGCCACTGCACTCCAGCCTGGGCAACAAGAGCAAAACTCTGTCTCAGGAAAAAAAAAAAAAAAAAGAAAACAACTGTAAAACTTTACTGACGTACATAAAAGATATTCAGATAAATCAAGGGATGTGATTTGTTCTTAGATGCACAGACTCAAAAATAATAAAGACAGCAATCCTTTCTCAAATTATCTCATACATTTAAGGCAATTCCAATTTTTAAAATAAGAAAAAGTAATCTAAAGTTCGTCAGGAAAAATGAGCAATTATTTGTGCTAACAAAAAACTACAGGTGTTAACATTAACAGTGTTAACTGCAGAGAAGAGGGAGAGCTTATACTTTTTATTTTATACCCTCTTGACTGCTATAATATTGGCCATGACATGCATTGCTTTTATTTTTCTATTATGAAATATTTTTTGTATTGGGTTTTAGAACAAAAACAACTTAAAATATACAGTAATCGTTAAGAAAAGTTAAAACAAGAATGGCATCTTGTCAGTTCTTAAAATATATAATGAAGTTAAAATGATCAAAAGTTGTAATAATTAGCTAATTAAAATGATAGGCTGTAAATAGACTATAGAGTACAAGAAAAAAAATCTAAAATGTATGTAAGTATTTGCTATAAGATAAAAGTGGTATCTGAGATCCCTGGGGACATCATAGATGCCTAGTAACATTGGGGTAGCTGAACAAGCCTGAGAGGGAAAAAAACCTAAGAGTTCTTGCTCACAATATATTCCACATTTTTAAGTAGATTAAAAATGACTGGAAGAAAATATAAGAATAGATTTATATAATCTCAAGATAAGGGAAGTTTTTCTAAGCTTAACACGAACAGCAAAAAGCACAAAAAAGACCAATAGAGCCAGGCACAGTGGCTCATGCCTATAATCCTTGGGAGGCCAAGATGGGAGGGTCACTTGAGCCCAAGAGTTTGAGACTAGCCTGGGAAACACAGTGAGACCCCATCTCTACAAAAATAAAAATAAAACATTAGCAGGGCATGTGGTGGGTGCCTGTAGTCCTAGCTACTGTGTGTTAAGTGGGAGAACCACCCGAGCCTCGGTGTTTGAGGCTGCAGTGAGCTATGATTACATCATTCCACTCCAGTCGGGGTAACAGAGCAAGACCTTATTTCAAAGGAAAAAAAAGACCAATAGATTTGACTATGTTTACACTTCTGTTTTTCGGAAAAGAAGAAATAAAATTGAAAGATAAATAAATGCAGATAATGTTTGCAACATGTATAACACAAAGAGTATTTATAAATCAACAGCAAGATAATATTCCAATACAAAAATAAGAAAAGGAAATAAGCTGGTGAATCACAAAATCATGTTTATTAAAGGGTCGGGCCGGGCGCGGTGGCTCAAGCCTGTAATCCCAGCACTTTGGGAGGCCGAGACGGGCGGATCACGAGGTCAGGAGATCGAGACCATCCTGGCTAACACGGTGAAACCCCGTCTCTACTAAAAATACAAAAACTGCTGGGCGAGGTGGCGGGCGCCTGTAGTCCCAGCTACTCGGGAGGCTGAGGCAGGAGAATGGCGTAAACCCGGGAGGCGGAGCTTGCAGTGAGCTGAGATCTGGCCACTGCACTCCAGTCCGGGCGACAGAGTGAGACTCCGCCTCAAAAAAAAAAAAAGAAAAAAAAAAAAAAAAAAAAAAAAAAAAAGGGTCAATACACATGATTAAATTTTTAACTTCTTTAGCAATCAATAAAATGAAAATTGTAACTACAATAGAATAGCATTTTAGGTCTATCCTATTGTAGAAAGAAAAATAAAGATAATACCCAGTGTTAACAGGAATGCAAAGAACAGGGCATTCTCATATATCTCAGGAGGGGCAGTTTGACAATTTGTCTGAAAAGCCTTCGAAAGTATGTTTAATCATTGACTAGCAATCCAATTCCTAGGAATTTATACTAAGAAAGAAGTTAAGAATGTACATAAATGTGTACATACAAAATGTTTATTATAGTTTGACTCATAATAGTAAAATATTGAGTAAAATGTCCAGAAACGGAGATTAGCTTTTAAAATTATGGGACAATTTTACTCTTTAATTTATATGGAAATACAAAGGGCCTAGAATAGTCAGCCTTGAAGAAGAGCAGCTGTATCACCTGTGCTTAGAACACTTTCTGTTTTTAGAGAGAATGTTAAAGTAAATATAATAGAATATTAACATTTAGTAAATCCAAGTGGTGGGAACACAGGTATCATCATTATTTGCTACATTTTTGTGTTTTTGAAAGATTTCATAACTTTTTAATATCTAAGGAAACGAGACTTGCTCTCAATATAACAGCTTGAAAGATCCAGCAATGGGCCAGCTTCAGTGGCTCAGGTCTGTAATCCCAGCACTTTGGGAGGTCAAGGAAGGAGGATCACTTTGAGGCCAGGAGTTCAAGACCAGCCTGGGCAACATAGCAAGATTATGTCTCTAAAATAAAAATACATTAAAAATAAATTTAAAAAAAGAATGACCCAACACTGGAACCAGACACATCCTAGAGAGATGAACATCCAGCTTTTTTTTTTTTTTTAGAGATTGAGTTTTGCCCTTGTTGCCCAGGCTGGAGTGCAATGGCACAATCTCAGTTCACTGCAACCTCTGCTTCCCGGATTCAAGCAATTCTCCTGCCTCAGCCTCCTGAGTAGCTGGAATTACAGGTGCCCACCACCATACCTGGCTAATTTTTCTGTAATTTTAGTAGAGATGGGATTTTGCCAGGTTGGCCAGGCTAGTCTCGAACTCCTGACCTCAGGTGATCCACCCGCCTTAGCCTCCCCAAGTGCTGGGGTTACAGGCAGGAGCCACCACGCCCAGCCACATCCAGCTATTTGATGATCCTTGGTCAAGAGTCAGGCTGCTATGGATGGACCGATGGGCCTGGTGACCATGAAAGTCGCTTTCAACACTGAAAGTCCTGATATCTGTGACTATGGAACTGGAATTCCTGGAATTGGACAAAGGTATAAGGAAACTTAGTAACTGCTGAGGGAAAATGGTGAACCTATGTTCTTTGTCTCATAAATACATAGAGAGACCCAAGTTCATCTGGAAGTAAGATTTACGCAGAGAGAGTTAAGGGAGAAAGTAGCTCCAGAAAAAATTGAGCAATGCCACCTTGGACCCTGAAAACCCAAAGCAGACCTGGGAATAAAGTAAGCAACAACGTAACAAAGAGGAAATGGGTGCATCCTGGTCACTAAGCACTCCATTGTGAAATATTTGACTTAAATATTTGCAACAACTAAAGTGCTACAGACCAACTGGTCTTGTTTCATTGAAAAGTTTTGCATGGGCAATCTCATACACTGCTGGTGAGAATTTAAATTTGTACAATTACTTTGGAAGGCAATTTAGCAATACATGTTTTTAAAAAATACTTTTAAATTGTACATAGCCTTTGACCCAGTAATTTCACCTATAGGATTTTTTCCTAAATAAATGTTCAAAAACATCCTCAAAAATGTATTTATCAAGGCTATTGATTGCAGAGAACATAAATATTTACAAAAATCAGAGAAAACAAACATCCAATAATATAGTACTAATTAGGTTGTATACAAATAAAGGAATATGAAGCAGCAATTTTTTTTAAGAGATAGGGTCTTTCTCCGTTGCCCAGCAGAGGTGCAGTGACACAATCATAGTTCACTGCAGCCTTGACCTCCTGGGGTCAAGGGATCCTCCTACTTCAGCCTCCCCAGCAGCTGAGACTAAGTTATGTGCCACCACACTCAGCTAATTTTTTCCAGAGATGCAATCTCACTATGTTGCCCAGGCTGATGTCCAACTCCTAGCCTCAAGCAATCCTCCCACCTGTGCCTCCCAAAGTGCTAGGATTACCACACCCAACCAGAAGCAGCCAATTTAAAAAATGACATTCTTACTTGTAGATTATTGCACCATCATTGTTCTAGTCCTTTAAAGTGCTTTTACACAATGCGTATTTATTCAGTTTAGTCAATTAATTAAAAGTTATAGAATCTCCTATGTCAAATCTCTTAGCAGATAGAAAATTAATAATTCTTTGTTCTATATTTGTCATACTTTTTGTTACAAAAGTAATAAATGCATTGTAAATCTGTTTTTAAAAAAGTCAAGTACACCACATTTAGCTATCCATAACTGGCAGTGACATTTTAGCATGGACACCCTCAAATCTTTTCCTGTGCACATCATATATTTATGTTTTAATAAATTCAAGATTACACATTTAAAATGATCACAGTAAGAATAAAGAAATAAAAAAATGACATGCTTGAAGAATATTTGAGAATGTGAATAAAATACTCAGTGATTATGTTACATGAATAAGGCAGGTTATAAAATAGTTATAAAATAGTATCTGATTTCATTTGGTGACCAGTGGGAAAAAGAGTCTCTACTCACCCTGAAAACTTTCACAAGTAGCAACACTTCTCTAAATCTTCTCTTCTATAAACAGTGGTCTACTCTTACGTCTTGAAAGGATTAAATGGATAATATTTAGGTGAGAGGTCTCATAAACTTCAATGATAGTACAAATTAAAGGTGGTGAGAGATGGTGGAGAAAGAAAAAAATATTTTAAAGAAGTATTATTATTATTATTATTATTATTTTGAGAGAGATGGAGTCTCACTCTGTTGCCCAGGCTGGAGTGCAGTGGTGCCATCTGGGCTCACTGCAACCTCCTCCTCCTGGGTTCAAATCATTCTTGTGCCTCAGCCTCCCGAATGGCTGAGAATACAGGCATGCACCACCACGCCCAGCTAATTTTTGTGTTTTTAGTAGAGACAGGGTTTCACCATGTTGGCCAGGATGGTCTCGAACTCCTAACCTCAAGTGATCCATGCACCTTGCCCTCCCAAAGTGCTGGGATTACAGGCATGAGCCACTGCACCCAGCTTTGCCATCCTATTTTCGTACCATCAGATGCAGAGTGTCCGGGACTGAAGAGGGGCTCCGCTGGTGCCCAGCTCCAAAACATGCCTATAGTTCTAGCTTACTCGGGAGGCTGAGGCAGTCGAATCGCTTGAATCCGAGAGGTGGAGGTTGCAGTGAGCCGAGATCACGCCACCACGCTCCAGCCTGGGTGACAAAAGTGAAACTCCATCTCAAAAAAAAAAAAAAAAAAAAAAACAATTAGAAGGCACATGGGCTCTGTCTGCCCTGGAGGAGTTTCCTTGGGAACCTAAACATTTTGAAAAACATTTACACAGCTCCAAACTAATAAACGTTGAATCCCCAGCTTGGCCCCCAAGGCTGGCCCCTCCCACCCAGAAGGCTCAGCCGTCCCCTCCTGCATCCCACGGCCCCAGCGAGGCCTCCCCTCAGTTCTTCTAATCCGCCGTGCACCTCCTTCTTCCAGGCCTTGACACTGGCTATTCTCTTGGCCAAGAACAATCTCCCCACAAGTCTCTCCCTAGATAATTCCTACCCATCTCCCGGAACTCTGTTCAAATGTCACTTCTGCAAGGCTGCCTCTCAGGCTGGGTTCTGTTCCACGGACGTGTTCTGTCTGGTAGCATCCCGTACTTCACCTTTATAGCTCTCGATTACGACTGAAATTCCTAAGTTTTATATTAACAACTTGTTGTTTTGTATCTTCCCTCCCAGCTTCTGGCCATCTTGTTCTCTGTGCCCAGCACAGAGCCTTGCTGCTATCTGTAGGCTGAATGTGTCCCCCTAGAATTCATCATCTCCAATGTGAGGACATTTGGAGCTGGGTGCTTTAGGAGGTAATCAGGTCATGAGGGCAAACCCTTCATGAATAGGATGAGCGTCCATAGAGACCCCAGAGAGCTCCCTCACCTCGCCAAGTGAGGACACAGGGAAAAGACGCCATCTGGGAACCAGAGCCCATGCCAGATACTGATCTGCCAGCACCTTGATCCGGGACTTCCCAGCCCCAGGCTGTGAGAAATAACTTTCTGTTTACAAGCCACCAGTTTATAGTATTTTGTTACAGCAGCCCAAATTGACACTTACACATAGTAAGGACTCACAGTAAACATGTGCCAAACAAATTATACAGTCTACTACAAGCTGGATAGCCACAGAACCTGCAGAGTGTCCTTGGTATACGCTGGTATTACCTGAAGAAAGTGAAAACATACCCTTGCCCAAGCCCCACCCCAAGAAAAATTATTTTTAATTGATCTGGTGAGGGCCTAGACACAGGTACCATCTGAACCTCCCCAGATGATTCTAACAGGCCACTATAGGTGAGAATCGCCACTGAGCATCCAAGCCCAGTCTCTGAGCAGGTACGCACCCCAGGGTGGTCAAGTGGACTCAGCACAGAAAGCCTTGGCCTTTGGACACACAACTCCTTCCTGCCTGCCACCCCCCAACCCTGTGTGGAGTGCAAATGTTCAGTGACAAAGTTGACACAGCCCAGACCTCAGGGCCAGGTTGAGGAGGGGTTTGTTTTTCTAGTATCAGCACTTGACAGATTAAAATCTGAAGTTGAACACTGTTTACATCCTTCTCGCTGTTTTCCTGGCGTTTTGGTTTGCTGAAAGGGCGCTGTCCCTTTTCAGAGGTCTTGGGAGGCCGTATTAACACTTGTTATACTAAACAGAAGCATTCCAGGGTGCAGGAGAAAGCTCACAGGGCTGGCTGCTGCCTTTCATTTAGTGAAACTGTTTCTAAATAATGTCATTAATTCATTAGATCCCATTTATGTGTAGCATATGGACTTTCCCAATATATAAACCACCTCCAAAATGAACTGTCTCTCAGAAAAGCCATTTCCTGTTAAGATGTTTCTACCTCACTCCATCACAGCCTGCAGCCTGGCCACTGCAGGAGAGTGAATAGGATGATGTAAGAGCTCAGGAGACTGTGCAAGGTCATCCAGGCCCTAAGACTTGGTGTGGGCCTCAGACCAGCTGCCTCAGTATCACCTGGGAGATGGATGGTTAGAAATGCAGACTCTCAGGCCCTGCCCAGACCAAATTGGAATCTGCATTTTCACGCTGATCCACCTGTACATTTAAAGTTGAGCACTAGTCTCAAACTCAATGTGCACTGGAATCACCTGGATAGTTTTTAAGACACTGTTAATTCCTAAATCCCACCCCGAAGAGATTCTGGTTTAACTGATATGAGGCATGGCCTGAACAACAAGAATTTCAATTTTTTTTTTTTTTTTTTTTTTTTTTTTGAGACAGGGTCTCACTTTCTCACCCAGGCTGGAGTGCAGTGGTGCAATCTGAGCTCACTGCATACTCCGCCTTCCAGGTTCAAACGATTCTCCTGCCTCAGCCTCCCAAGTAGCTAGGATTACAGGCGCCCACCACCACACCTGGCAAATTTTTGTATTTTTAGTAGAAAAGGGGTTTCACCATGTTGACCAGGCTGGTCTCAAATTCTTGACCTTAAATGACCCACCCGTCTCAGCCTCCCAAAGTGCTGGGATTATGGCGTGAGCCACTGCACCTGGCCAGATTTTCAAATCTTTATGTGAAGAAAAATGTAAGAACAACCTCTTTTTTACTGAACAAACTGAGGCCCAGGGAGGTCAGTGACCCCTCCAAGGTCTCACAGTCAAGATCCAAATTTGATATAAGGGCACAGCAACAAGAGATCGCAGGTCCGCAGTATAGACAAAAGTGCTACACTGTGTGATATTTTGTTTAGACCCTGTAGGGAGTTGAATAGTGTCTCCAAAAAAGATATGTCTAAATCCTAACCTACTGGTACCTGTTACTATGACCTTATTTGGAAATAGGATTTTTGCCAAGGTAATTGAAGAAATCAGGAAGAAATCATCCTGCGTTTAAGGTGAGCCCCACATCCAATGACTTGTATCCTTATGGGAAGAGGAGAGAACACAGAGAAGAAGGCAGTGTGAAGATGGAAGTCAAAATTGGAGTGATGTGTCTCTAAGCCATGAATGCCACAGATTCCTGCAACCACCAGAACCCAGGAGAAAAGCGGAGCCCAGTTTCTCCCTCACATCCTCCAGGAGGAACCAAACCTTACACACCTTGATTTCAGACTTCTGAACTGGAAGGGAAGACGTTTCTGTTGTCTTAAGCCACCCAGCTTGTGGTAATTGTTAAACCAGCCCACGGAAACCAACATAGTCTCCATTAATCTTGCAAACTCATCTGACCACCCTGAACACTCCAAAACATCTGCATTCATCCCGAAACCAAACAATTCTTTCCAAGCATGGCAGCCCAGAGAATCCCCCCTGCTTAAGAACATGCAAGGCTAACATGATGAGCTTCATGGCCCATCATTTGCATATGCTGGGAGCCCTGACAATTTTGTTTTCATAATTTCAGATTCTTTTTCTTAGATTGCCTGCCACCTCCGCCCAAATTCTTTTATTTTTATTTTTTATTTTATTTTCTTCTTAGACATGGGGGTCTCACTCTGTGGCCCAGGCTATAGTACAGTGGAGTGATCATAGTTCACTGCACCCCCAACCTAAATTTTATTTATAAGCTTCAAAAAACATGAAACATGAATCCACCCCTGCCTTAATGGTAAAATGTAAGTTGTCAGCTGGATAGCCAGAGGACTTTGCCCCCAGCCTCACTCTGTCTCTCCAGACCCCCTCCCACACACCGCCTGCCCAAGCCCTCCCCTCTGCTCAGCTGACCCCTCGGGGATTCCTGTCCATGCTACCCACTTTCCCTCTTCCACACTGCAGTTCAGGGCAGTCCTGTGCTTCTCTACTTATAGATTTTTCTTCCCATAATACCTAGTTCAAGCCCAGTTCTGCTTGGATGGTATTTCTTGTCCTTCCTAGCCAGTGGAAATCGGCTTCCTCCTGCAGGACTCTCTAGTTTGCATTGCTTTTACCTTTTTACAAACTCCTCTCCCCGCCATCTTGCCCATCACTTTCTCTGACCCTCCAGGCATTTAGAAAAAGAAAGGGACCAGAGAAACAGACCTCCTAGGCACAGTCCACTCCCCTCCCTCCTTTTCTTCTTTCTGCCTCTCCCAAATCTGTATGACTCCACAGTCTTATCCCAAATGCAATCCTAACGCCCCCCTATAAGTCAGGCCAGTCATGTTCCGATTTTCTTTATTCTTCTCTTGGCGAAGTTTATATCCTGGGCTGCGTGGAAACCTCAGTATCTATCTGAATATCTCAGAGCTATCTAAAATCTTCCTAAAGGGTGTGGTCTGGGCATCCCACATGGGAGCTTACATAGTCTAAATCTATCCTGTGTGTAGGTCCAGATTCCTCTGTCTGGTTTGGAGACATAGAGCTGGCTGTTATGCGGCCTCATCTCTCACCACCACTCCCACAAGTTTGATAAACTTCAAAAAACACAAAACATGAATCCACCCCTGCTTTAGGGTAAATTGTAAGTTCTTAGCTGGACAGTCAGAAAACCCGGCCCCCAGCCTCACCCTGTCTCTTTAGATCCACCTCTGACCTGCTCAGCTGACCTTCTCAGAGCTCCCTGCACAGGCTGAACACTTTGATCGTATAATGAGCACACCATCTCTAAGTGACTTTGAAGAGAAAGATGGCTTAGACAGCATCCCAAAAGACATTTGCTTAAGTCTCAGTTCTTGTAGGAACCTAAGCATTTCCTGTTGTGCACATCACTTTATTTGGATAGTAAAGGAAAAGATGACCATGTAAAGCTAGAATACTTGGGGACTTTTGGGATGACCCAGACAGAGTTTCATTTGTGGTTACCTGTGAGTTAGACTATAAAAGTCCAGATGGGGTTACATCTTGATAAACTCGTCATAAGCCAAAGATCTAATAAGTTGAAGATGCAGTTGATATACCTCCCAAACACCGTAGCTTAGCCTTGCCCACCTTAAAAGTGCTCAGAACACTTACATTAGCCTATAGCTGGGCAATGTCATCTAATAAAAAGCCTATTTTATAATAAAGTGCTGAACATATCATGTAATTTATTTACTACTGTACATTACATTGAAATTTCAATGGTTTAACACCATCTTAAAGTGGAAAAATCATTGAGTAGGGACTGTATAGAAAAGAGGATGGTGATAGATAGTGAGCTTAAATTTTGCATTCCTTGTGGTTCTGTAGTATTTCCTTAATGATTTAGATCAGAATGTCTTCTTTAGCCCATATTCATCAAGATGACAGTTTGCTTTTTCTCTCCCATGTCGACATCCTTACAGATATCCACACGGGATTCTTGCTGATTGTACCCTTCTCTGTTTGGAGTGATCCTGAAATGTTACAGTTTGCTTCAGTGTGTAAGTATAAATGCCCCAGGAGGAAAAAGCTTAAGGTATTATCATTCCTTCATTTGTGTCCCCATAGTGTGCTAGTATAAGGACACAGCCACCTCACA
Source organism: Rhinopithecus roxellana (assembly GCF_007565055.1). Lineage (NCBI taxonomy): Eukaryota > Metazoa > Chordata > Mammalia > Primates > Cercopithecidae > Rhinopithecus > Rhinopithecus roxellana. Next base: position 8,244,825 of record NC_044557.1, on the reverse strand, counting down.
GGCAATTAAGGGACCTGACATTATGCCCAAGAGTGTTGAGTTTGTGTAGCCTGGCCTTAAATAACCAGTTTTCTAGAATCCAGCCTCCTGGATTGAAGGAAATCCCATAATTTCTCAATACCTTAATTTCCCTTTTCACAAAACTGAAATTAAAACTGCCTGCCTCACTGGAGGACTCTCTGAGGACTCACCACGTGACATCTGTAAATATTTTGAGGCTGAAAATGATCATGAAAATCAGATGTGCAACTATCCACATATGCCTGAGGTACGTACCGAAACCAGAAAGGGTCTTCCACAAATAAGGGTGTGGGTGTGAAAGGGACTTAATACAAGTCTGCCTTGGTGGTTCCACGAACATTTTGAGAGGTTCTTTTTGGAACTCACCCTTCCAAGGGAATGACTGGGGAGAGAGATGCTGTGGGCAACACATTAACACTCAGAGAGAGATGATGAATGTGGGGAAGGAGCCCCAAATTACAGGGCCAGAAGACCTGGATGCGTATTCTAACTCCACCACATTTTTGGCCGGCAGCCTTTTGTAGGGTAAACGCACCTGACAACAATAATTAAGCATATCCCTAGAATGACTCCGTATGGCAGATGCACCTGAACGTGTGTTCTGAGCTAAGGAATCCAGCATGGCCAACCTGAAGATTCGTTCCTTGCCTATAAGGAATGTGTAAGCCCCTGGCCTGGTCCGTGGGACATGAGCCAAATAGAGAATTGAGGGCCTGAGTTTTGAGTTAAGTGAAGGTTTCCAAGTGGAGGTCATTAAGAAGAGGTTGTTAAGTGAAAGTGCTATATAAACTGCATGCTGTTTACAAGCAGTTGGGGTTCTCCTGTCCAGCCCACCACCACTGGAGTCTCTCCCCATTTGTAAGCCCCTAATAAAACCTCATGTCTTGGCCAGGCACAGTGGCTCATGCCTGCAATCCCATCACTTTGAGAGGCCGGGGTGGGTGGATCACCTGAGGTCGGGAGTTCGAGACCAGCCTGACCAACATGGAGAAACCCTGTCTCTATTAAAAATACAAAATTATCCAGGTGTGGTGGCGCATGCCTGTAATCCCAGCTACTCGGGATGCTGAAGCAGGAGTATCGCTTGAACCTGGGAGGCAGAGGTTGCAGTGAGCCGAGATCATGCCATTGCCCTCCAGTCTGGGCAACAAGAGTGAAACTCCGTCTCACAAAAAAAGAACAAAAACAAAAACAAAACCTCATGCCTCGTTTGCTATTTCGGAGTCTCTTCTTCGGCCTCTTGAACCTGGAGCCTTCTCTCTTGAGGTTAATAGGAGTTCAGCAGGACACCTTTAAACTAGTATTTGGTAGAATAACTCATTTTCCCTGTACTGAATTCAGAGTCATTTCATCACTCAAGTCAGACTCTTGGCTAGGCATTAACTAAAACTGCATAGTTTCATTAACTATAGTTCAGAAAATGTGGTTAAAACTAGCCAGTTCAAGGCCAGGCACAGTGGTTCACACTTGTAATCCCAGCACTTTGGGAAGCCGACGAGGGCGAATGACTTGAGGTCAGGAATTCAAGACCAGCCTGGCCAAAATGGTGAAACCCCATCTCTACTAAAAATACAAAAATTAGCTGGCATGGTGGTGCACACCTGTAATCCCAACTACTTGGGAGGCGGAGGCAGGAGAATCACTTGAACCCGGGAGGCGGAGGTTGCGGTGAGCCGAGATCACACCACTGCACTCCAGCATGGGTGACAGAGCAAGACTCCATTTCAAAAACAAAACAAAACAAAACCACAACTAGCCAGTTTACCTTTCTAGCTTTCCGAAAACCTATCCTACATCTCGGTTACCCCTTCTGACTTCAGCCCTATCCCATCACTGACTAATTATCTTACTGTAACTATAAAACCATAAACTAGTGAAGAGGATTTATATTTTTCAAGGCACTTTGATAATCATTCCCTCAGTTGATTGTTCCAACAGTCCCATGAGACAGAGTAGGAAATACGTGAATTCTGCAAGTGAGTAAACTGGGCACAAATTCTCCTGGCCAAGGCTTCACAACAAGTGCATTACAAAGCTAGGAACACTATTCAGTCCATCAATCCATGTGCACTGCAGCCCGAGGCTGCACAGAACCTGCCTGCTAGCATCACACCTAGTATCTGACCCTTTTACCTAAGCCCCAAACCACCCTGCTATGCCATCACCAGCCTTATCTGCCTGCCACCCTGGTCCAAGCCCCTCTCCCAGCCAGCCTCCTCACCACCCAAGCTGTCCTGTGAAGCTTTAGAATTCCTAGGAACTGGCAGAGAAATGTGCAGGACATAAAACTTGGACCCCATAAATATATACACCCACTATGTATCCACAAAATTGAAAAAAAAAAAAAAAAAAAAAAAAACTTGGGCATAGACCAGGTGCTCACGCCTGTAATCCTAGCTCTTTGGGAGGCCAAGGCAGGAGGATCACTTGAGCCTAGCGCTTCAGGACCACCCTGCACCCGCATCTCTAAAATAAAACAAAACAAATTTGGGCTTGATCAGCATGTGATGGAGATAACAAAATTCCACTGCTCATTTCTTCCAGAGTCCAACCCTTGTTGGAGGTCAGGGATGGAAACCTTTTCTGTAGAAGCACAGACTGCAGGAACAAGCAGAGATCTTGGAAATGATCAAATCCAGTGGTTTCCAAACCTGACTTCCATCAGAAACTGCAGGAAGATTTGTTAAATATTGGGATATCAAGGCACTCTCCATGGTTGACAGGAAACTGACTACCAGAGACCAAAGAGATTTGCCCAAGGTTACATAGTTAGACAGTGATTTACCGGTTTTGAATCAGATTCATGCACAGTATCACTCTGGAGCCTTATTAGTCCTACAAGGTAAGAGAAAAGCCACATGTCCTAGTCTCTGATAAAGAATGGCCTCTTTCCAGGCGTGGTGGCTCACACCTGTAATCCCAGCACTTTGGGAGGCCTGAGGTCAGGAGTTGGAGATAAGCCTGGTCAACATGAAAATCTCTAATGAAAATACAGAAATTAGCTGGGAGTGGTGGCGTGTGCCTGTAATCCCAGTTACTCGGGAGTCTAAGGCAGGAGAATCACTTGAACCCAGGAGGCAGAGGTTGCAGTGAGCTGAGATCACGCTACTACACTCTATCCTGGGCAACAGAGCAAGACTCCATCTCGAAAGAAAGAGAGAAAGAGAGAGAGAGAGAGAGAGAGAGAGAGAGAGAGAAGAAAAGGCCTTTTTGGGATGTCTAAGCACCCTGTTTATAGAGGTGAGATCATGGCTCACTGCAACCTCAGACTCTTGAGCTCAAGCGAGCCTCTCGCCTCAGCCTCCCAAGCAGCTGGGACACGCACTACCAAACCCCGCTAATTAATCGCCTCCTTAAAGACCCAGTCTCCAAATACAGTCACACATTCTGAGGTCCTGGGAGTTAAGACTAACAGGAATTTTAGAGGAGACACAAGTCAGGCCTTAACACTATCCCTGCTTGAAGGTGCTGAAATTGCTATTTGATTTAGGTGAAAATCAAGGTGATTAGGAAATAGAAATTGAGCTTTCAACTCAAACATTAGTGAAGCATTTAAAAGGTCCAAAATGTCTCTGAGTTACTAATACAGGAAAGTTTTTAAGAAATGCTGTTTTTGAGTCTAAGGGCTTAAAATCTCGATTTCAAATTTATTAGCACAGAATGCTCTAAATCACAAATAATTAACATTGCCTCTTTTTATAAAAGTCTGATAAATTCTATTTTAAAAAGGAACTCTCTAAAAATAGATATAAAAAGGGAAGAAAACACTACATTTTGCAGCGGCTGAGCTGGAGTAACAACCATCCTGATCTTTCATTAAACAAAGTAACCTTTGACCTTGCTTGTGCTTGTGAAGGCAGGATGCTGAAGGTCAAAGGTTAGTTGGTCTGGAAATGATAATACGTTTATCAGCAAAATAAACTGAGAAATAATATGCACATAAAGGCCAATATGTTCTCACTGTCTCAAATTCCTAGGAAAACACAATGAATTTGACAATCCATGCCGCCTTTGCACAAAAAAGGACATTTTTTTCCCTTTTTTGTAAGCTGAAGAAGACTGTGCCAATATAAACGTCTGCTTTTCATCCTCTGAGCAGCCCAAGGCAACAGTGTTATCTCTGACCCAGGCACATGTTTTTAGAAACATTGGATCCCCTTCACACAAAATTAATGAACAGTGTATTTTCAAATCTTTCCTAAGTGCTCTCCTCCCGGTTGCTCCAACCCTGCTTCTACCCCGTTTGCTAAATGAAATGGTTGTACAAGATCAGGCTATGCCAGGATACTGGGAGGAGCGAGGTGGGGTGGAGGGATTATCCCATTAGAGGTGTGCAAAGTTAGATTCTAATTTCAGATTTACCACCCTCTGTGTGATTTGGGGCAAATGAATTCAACCCTCTGAGCCTCTGTTTTCCCGTAAGCCTGCAAGGTAAGATCAGTGACCCCTTAAGTCTTTGCAATGACCTTTTTATTCTTATTCTTTAAAAGGACAAAAATGAGATCTTAAAAATATACATATATATATATGTATATGCCTTCTCTGGCTGAGAGAAGGAAAAGGAGAACGAGGAGGATAGCAGCAAGAAATAAACTTTGCTCTATGCAAGCATTGCTGCCACAGTGGTAGCTAGAGCACCCTATAAGGGAGCACCTCACAGGGGGCTCCCTGCAGACCCACATCCCAGTTGGAGAGTAGCCTAGGCTAGTAGAAACAGAGCTGGGACTACAACTCAGGTGTTCTGACTCCAAGCACAGAGTTGTCCCTATCTCACTGCATGACCTTTGGGAAGTCACACTAACATCTCTGACTCTTAGTGTCTTCATCTGCAAAAGGAAGGAGTGAGATTAAGTGGTCTCTGTCTTCTCCGGGATTGCATTAGTAAGACAGCTGGGTATTGTTAATTGATAAGGGAGTATTTCAAAGAGGATCCATCTGTTTTTAATTAAATTCCATTTGCAGCATCTTTATAAATGCTCTGGGTCTCGAGATCACATATTAGGAGATACTGAAAACATACATATTGAAGCCATATGGTAGTGTATAAAGGACAGACTCAATTACATAGAATTAAACAAGTGACTGGTAAGGACCAGGGAGCCTATGGCCTGAAAGACCTGAGAAGGGAGTTAAAGCTTATTGGGCACCAGAAAAGGAAGAGAATCTTTTCAATGGAAATTGGATGCTAGTAGGAACCTCATTGTAATAGGAAACTGGCATTCCGAGGACTCTGACAAAGTAGGGAAAATAAGAAAACAGAAGCCAGAGGTGGAACAGGAGAAATGGCTGAGAACGTCAACTGCGGGGTTGTGGATTGGAAAGAAGAGGCACAGAACCGGGAGCAGATGACAAGTCTCACCCACAACCTTACATACAACCATGTTTTTGTTTTTAATCATTGAATTTATTTTTCAGAGCAGTTTTAGGTTCACAGCAAAATCAAGCAGGAGATACAGAAATGCTGTATATCCTGTGCCCCCACACACATGCCACCTCCTCCAATGGGGACATCCCACACTGGAATGGTACATTTGTTGAGACTGATGAGCCTGTGTTGCCGCATTGTCACTCAAAGCCCATACTTTATGTTTGGGCTCACTCTTGGTGAAGTATACTTCATGGGTTTGGACAAAGGTATAATGACAGGCAACCACCATCCCAATATCATGCAGAATACTTTCACTACCCTAAAAATTATCTGGGCACCACATGTTTATCCCTCCCTCCCCCTCATCACTGGAAACCATTGATCTTTCTCTGTCGTCATAGCTTTGCCTTTTCCAGAATGTCATATAGTTGGAGTCATAAAACAGCCTTTTCAGATTAGCTTCTTTCACTTAGTAATATGGATTTAAGGTTCCTCGATGTGTCTTTTCATGCCTTGATAACTCATTTCTTTTTAGCACTGAATAATATTTTATTGTCTGGATGTACTACAGTTTATTTATTGATTCACCTACCAAAGGACCTCTTGATTACCGCTACTTTTGGCAATTATTAATAAAGCTGCTGTAAACATCCCTGTGCAGGTTTTTTTTTTTTTTTTCTTGGAGGGCATACATTTTCAGTTCATTTGAGTAAATGCCAAGAAGTGTGATTGCCTAATTGTATGCTGAGAGTATGTTTAGGTTAGTAAGAAATGGCCAAATTATCTTCCCAAGTGGCTGCACCATTTTGCATTTCCACCAGCAATGAATGAGAGTCCTTGTTACTCAACATCACTGCCGGCATTTGGTGGTGTCAGTATTCTAGATTTTGATCATTCCAATAGGTGCAGTGATATTTCACTGTCGCTTTAATTTGCAGCTCCCAACTGACACGATGTTCCACATCTTTTCATATGCTTATTTGCCATCTGTGTATCTGCTTTCATGAGGTGTCTATTCAAGTCTTTTCCCATTTTTTAATTGAGTTGCTCATTTTCTTATTGTTGAGTTTTAAGAGTTCTTTGTATATTTTGGATAACAGTCTTTTATTAGGTGTGTCTTTTGCAAATATTTTCTCCCAGTTTGTGGCTTGCCTTCTCATTCTCTTGGCCATGTTTTAAAAATAGTCAACATCTGGTTAAAATGAATAAGGTCAACCTTGAAAGAAAAAATAAATCACAAAGCGTGCCCCCTGAAGGGAACATAATGGAAGGGTGACCAGTCGGGAGAGAAAAGGAGGGTAGTGCTTAGCACAGTTCTATCTTACTATATGTCCTAGTGTACATACCCAAGATCTGGTAAAGTACTGAAACAGATTTCTCACAAAATACTGGAACACTCATTTGAGAAAGTATATAAAAGTCTCAGGGGGATGACTGGGATGATTAGCATCATTTGCCATAGCTTGCCTCTCCTTCTTCCCATTCTTTTCATAGTTCATCTGAAACATCTTGTACAAGAGAGTTCTTATTACTTCTAAGCTGAAATGTCACTTCTTCCAGGAAGCCTTCCTAGCCTTCAAATACTGATTTGGTGCCCTGCTTTTGTGCACTCTGGACCATACTAATGAGAGCCTTCTTGCTACATTCTGATCGCCCGGCTTGGGTACTTGTCGCAGCCCTCCCTAAAGCTGCCAGTCTTGTCTCCAGCTATTTCCCAAAGTCTAACACAGTATCTGAAATCTTATCAGCTCTCAACAAATACTTGCTAATTGAATAAATGAAGAAAGTACTGGAAGATGTGGCAGAGACTCGTTGTATTAGTTTGCTATGGTTGCTGAGACAAAGCACCACAAATTAGGAGGCTGAAACTATAGAAATGTATTGTCTCATGGTTCCGGAGGCTACAAGTCCAAGATCAAGGCATCATCAGGGCCATGCTCCCTCTGAAGGCGGGAGGAAAGGGTCTGTTCCAGGCCTCTCTCCTGGCCACTGGTAGTGCCTCGGCTCATAGCAGCAGAACTCCAGCTTTCACATGGTGTTCTTCAATGTGTGCACCTCTGTGTCCAAATTTCTCCTTTTTTTAAGGACATCAGTCCCACTGGTTTAAGGCCCATCCTAATGACCTCATTTTAACTTGATTACCTCTGTAAACATCCTATCTCCAAATAAAATCATATTCTGAGGTCCTGGAAAATAGGACTGCAACATACCATTTTGGAAAGACCCAATTCAACCCGTAACTCTCATCTAGGAACTTTGAAACTTCTACTGTAGGCACATAAGCTATTTTTTTTTTTTTTTTTTTTTTTGAGACAGAGTCTCACTCTGCTGCCCAGGCTAGAGTGCAGTGGCGCGTTCTCGGCTCACTGCAACCTCCGCCTCTTGGGTTCAAGCCATTCTCCTGCCTCAGCCTCCCAAGTACCTGGGATAGCAGATGCCCGCTACCACACCCGGCTAATTTTTGTATCTTTAGTAGAGATAGGGTTTCATGATGGCCAGGCTGGTCTCAAACTCCTGACCCCAAGTAATCTGCCTGCCTCAGCCTCCCAAAGTGCTGGGATTACAGGCATGAGCCATCGTGCCTAGCCAGATAGGCCCTTTAAACAAGAGTGTGACACAGTCAAATTTGCTTTTGGAGAGGACAGTCTAGCAGAAATGTGAAAGGTACAACAGAAGCACACCATGCCGGCCTGAGGAAGGAAGCCGAAGTGGGTCTGGATGGGAGGTGGCAAGCCTCACATGTGAACATGGCAGTGGGAATGGAGAGACAGCAGAGTTTCAGAGATAGTATAGAGATATATAGACAAGGATCCAATGACTAACTGATGGTGACTAATTAGACAGGGAGCCAGGTACTAATTTAGGAAGTACAGAAAGGAGGGCAGGCAAAGGAAAAAGAGAATTAGCTGAAGTTTGGGATTGCAAACTTTGAGGTCTTTCACCCCAGTATCTGTCTCCCTGAATCTCTACCCTATATGAAATCCAAGATAATTTGCAGTGCCCTCATTCAGTATCATCTATTGACAAAGAGATAAATACATGTGGATTGCTACTTAGCAAAGAGACCCTAGTAATTTTTTTTTAAGAGACAAAGTCTCATTCTGTTGCCCAGGCTGGAGTGCAGTGGTTCAATCCTAGCTCACTGCAGTCTGTAACTCCTGGGCTCAAGTGATTTCTTGCCTCAGCCTCCCAAGTAGCTGGGGCTACACGCTTGCACCACCACACCTGGCTAGTATTTTAATTTTTTGTAGAGAAGAGCGTCTTGCTATGTTGCCTAGGCTGGTCTCCAATTCCTGACCTCAAGGATCCTCCCACCTTGGCCTCCCAAAGTGGGCTACCAAGGTAGGTGTGAACTACCAAGTCCAGCCCTAGTAAATTTTTTAATTTTCAACTTTTCATTTTGAAATAATTACATCAAAAGTTGTATTAAAAAGTCTTATATATCTTTCATTTTGCTTCCTCAAATGTCACCCTCTTACAGAACTAGAGTAAGAAGTAACTATGGCCGGAACAGTGGCCTCACACCTGTAATCCCAGCACTTTGGGAGGCCAAGGTGGGCGGATCACCTGAGGTCAGGAGTTTGAGACCAGCCTGGCCAATATGGCGAAACCCCATCTCCACTAAAAATACACAAAAATTAGCCAAGGGTGGTGGCTAATCCCAGTACTCGGGAGGCTGAGGCAGGAGAATTGCTGGAACCTAGGAGGCAGAGGTTGCAGTGAGCCAAGATCTCACCATCTCACCATTGCACTCCAGCCTGGGCAACAAGAGCAAAACTCCAACTCAAAAAAAAAAAAAAAAAAAAAAAAAAAAAAAAAAAAAAAAAAAAAACAGAGTATAATTATCAATCATGCTATTAATTAGTTGTATGACTATCAATTTACTACTAATTATGTGATTAATAATTGTGTTCTTAATTGATCATATGAGTGATATATAATGTTAACTAATCCAGAGGCAACCCAGTACTTTAGATTTTTTTCAAGGCAATAATCATTTGAAGAAATTCATAATAGTGATGATACATAGTATGCACTCGTAAATACTGGTGAAATAATGAATAAATGAAAAGAAATGCTAGAAGCAGAAGCAAACTAACATCTGAGAGTTACAGCACCAGAAGCTGAGTGAAGAACTTTACCTGGCTCATCTCGTTTTATCTTCATTACAACCTGTGAGACAAGCAATTAATTACTTCTGATTTCATACAAGGAAATTAAACGTATAGCAATTTTGTCCATTAAAACATGCTAGATGGATTGAAAAAACTAAAAGAAAGAAAAAATCTCAAGGAATAAGTACAGCTTAGAGACCGACTACCAGGAAGGACTCATCTCATTCCCAGAAGCGTGGGATGAAGGACCTGTTTTCCACATGGGCACCTCTCACCTGGCAGGATATATGACATACCAGAGAACACCTGGGTTCTCACAACTGCAAACCCAGCCACCCCTCCACAATCCCATTAAATCCTGAAGCCATTGGTTCTGACTGTCTGCTCACTTCTGAGAGGACCCTTTTCTGTTGTAGCAGAACCATGCCAGGAAAACCGCTGAATGGGACAAGTTTGTGGTCAGGACTCCCACCTCCTGTTTTGCTTACCACATTCTCCCCTGCCTACCAGTTAGAGATCATCACACAAAAGCCCACCAGGCTTCAGATGAGCCCCTTCTTCCTCCACCTGGTCCAGGCTCAGGCGGCCTTTGTTTGGTTCTCCATAGCCCTGCCTGGTGACTGGCTACCGAGGGCCAGTGGAGAGATGTGCCTTCTCTGCAGATTAGACACAATATGGGGCTAACTTCTTGTCCTGGATTATCGTTAGCCAAGTTGTGAGTGTGTGATGACATCCTAGATAAGTACCCACTCCCGCCTACTCAGACCCTTTCCCAGGCACCCTGTGCCTTTAGACAGGCTGTGAGGACAGGCCCTCCAGACTTCTGGGAAAAAAAGTCAGTCTAGGCTAACACATTCATGAAAATAAACATGCCTCGGGTAAGAAATGTACATTTTATCAATTGTGCTTCCTGGTTAAGATGTTTGAGGTCAAAGAAGCAAATGTAATAGTACAGATGTGTTTTAGTAGTAAGAGAACCTTGGGCCATTCCTTCAGTTACACAGTGATTTTTTTAATCTCTATTACTCAGTGACCCTGCCTGTTACTTACATTCATATCAATAACTTAAATGATGGAGTAGAAACTCTGCTGGTTAAATTAAGCAAGGAACTGATTTTCAAAGGTAATATGGACTTTAACAAGAATATTATATGTCTTACATTTGTGAAAATAAGTAATTCAAAATCTAAGCTATTGGAACTGAATTATTTTGAACCTTTAAAGGATGTAACTATGGGGCCTGAGTCATAAGATAAGCAGCTGTAGCTTAGGCAGCTGTAACCTTTGTTTCTCTGAGTATAGATTAGCCTTCTTCCTTACCTACATTAGTTTGTAAAATGTTATAAATGACTAAAGGGCACCAGGGAAGATCCTTTTTCTCTTCACACTGATCTTCATTATAAATTACCTCTTACTGACACAAAAAATCCTTCAAAAAGTCAATGAATCCAGGAGCTGGTTTTCTGAAAAGATCAACAAAATTGATACACCGCTAGGAAGACTAATAAAGAAGAAAAGAGAGAAGAATCAAATAGACGCAATAAAAAATGATAAAGGGGATATCACCACCAACCCCACAAAAATATGAAATACTATCAGAGAATACTATAAACACCTCTACACAAATAAACTAGAAAATCTAGAAGAAATGGATAAATTCCTGGACACATACACCCTCCCAAGACTAAACCAGGAAGAAGTTGAATCTCTTAATAGACCAATAACAGGCTCTGAAATTGAAGCAATAATTAATAACCCACGAACCAAAAAAAGTCCAGATGGATTCACAGCCGAATTCTACCAGAGGCACAAAGAGGAGCTGGTACCATTCCTTCTGAAACTATTCCAAGCAATAGAAGAAGAGGGAATCCTCCCTAACTCATTTTATGAAGCCAGCATCATCCTGATACCAAAGCCTGGCAGAGACACACACAAAAAGAGAATTTTAGACCAATATCCCTGACGAACATCGATGCAAAAATCTTCAATAAAATACTGGCAAACAGAATCCAGGAGCACATCCAAAAGCTTACCCACCACGATCAAGTTGGCTTCATCCCTGGGATGCAAGGCTGGTTCAACATATGCAAATCAATAAACACAATCCATCATATAAACAGAACCAAAGACAAAAACCACATGATTATCTCAATAGATACAGAAAAGGCCTTCAATAAAATTCAACAGCCCTTCATGCTACAAACTCTCAATAAACTAGGTATTGATGGGACGTATCACAAAATAGTAAGAGCTATTTATGAAAAACCCACAGCCAATATCATACTGAATGGGCAAAAACTGGAAGCATTCCCTTTGAAAACTGGCACAAGACAGGGATGCCCTCTCTCACCACTCCTATTCAACATAGTGTTGGAAGTTCTGGCTAGGGCAATCAGGCAGGAGAAAGAAATAAAGGGTATTCAATTAGGAAAAGAGGAAGTAGAATTGTCCCTGTTTGCAGATGACAAGGTTGTATATTTAGAAAACCCCATCACCTCAGCCCAAAATCTCCTTAAACTGATAAGCAACTTCAGCAAAGTCTCAGGATACAAAATAAATGTGCAAATATCACAAGCATTCCTCTACACCAATAACAGACAAACAGAGAGCCAAATCATGAGTGAATTCCCATTCACAATTGCTTCAAAGAGAATAAAATACCTAGGAATCCAACTTACAAGGGATGTGAAGGACCTCTTCAAGGAGAACTACAAACCACTTCTCAACGAAATAAAAGAGGACACAAACAAATGGAAGAACATACCATGCTCATGGATAGGAAGAATCAATATCGTGAAAATGGCCATACTGCCCAAGGTAATTTATAGATTCAATGCCATCCCCATCAAGCTGCCAGTGACTTTCTTCAGAGAATTGGAAAAAATCGCTTTAAAGTTCATATGGAACCAAAAAAGAGCCCACATTGCCAAGACAATCCAAAGCCAAAAGAACAAAGCTGGAGGCATCATACTACCTGACTTCAAACTATACTACAAGGCTACAATAACCAAAACAGCATGGTACTGGTACAAAAACAGAGATGTAGACCAATGGAACAGAACAGAGCCCTCAGAAATAATATCACACATCTATAACCATCTGATCTTTGACAAACCTGACAAAAACAAGAAATGGGGAAAGGGTTCCCTATTGAACAAATGGTGCTGGGAAAACTGGTTAGCCATATGTTGAAAGCTGAAACTGGATCCCTTCCTTACATCTTATACAAAAATTAATTCAAGATGGATTAAAGCCTTAAATGTTAGACCTAAAACCATAAAAACCCTAGAAGAAAACCTAGGCAATACCATTCAGGACACAGGCATGGGCAAGGACTTCATGACTAAAACACTAAAAGCAATGGCAACAAAAGCCAAAATTGACAAATGGGATCTAATTAAACTAAAGAGCTTCTACACAGCAAAAGAAACTACCATCAGAGTGAACAGGCAACCTACGGAATGGAAGAAAATTTTTGCAATCTACCCGTCTGACAAAGGGCAATATCCAGAATCTACAAAGAACTTCAACAAATTTACAAGAAAAAAATCAAACAACCCCATCAAAAAGTGGGCAAAGGATATGAACAATGAACAGACACTTCTCAAAAGAAGACATTTATGCAGCCAACAGACACATGAAAAAATGTTCATCATCACTGGCCATCAGAGAAATGCAAATCAAAACCACAATGAGATACCATCTCACATCAGTTAGAATGGCAATCATTAAAAAGTCAGGAAACAACAGGTGCTGGAGAGGATGTGGAGAAATAGGAACACTTTTACACTGTTGGTGGGACTGTAAACTAGTTCAACCATTATGGAAGACAGTGTGGCGATTCCTCAAGGATCTAGAAGTAGAAACACCATTTGACCCAGCCATCCCATTACTGGGTATATATCCAAAGGATTATAAATCATGCTGCTCTAAAGACACATGCACATGTATGTTTATTATGGCACTATTCACAATAGCAAAGACTTGGAACCAACCCAAATGTCCATCAGTGACAGACTGGATTAAGAAAATGTGGCACATATACACCACAGAATCTATGCAGCCATAAAAAAAGATGAGTTCACGTCGTTTGTAGGGACATGGATGAAGCTAGAATCCATCATTCTGAGCAAACTATCGCAAGATAAGAAAACCAAACACTGCATGTTCTCATTCATAGGTGGGAATTGAACAATGAGAACACTTGGACACAAGGTGGGGAACATCACACACTGGGGCCTGTTGTGGGTTTGGGGTTGGGGGAGGGATAGCATTAGGACATACACCTAATGTAAATGATGTTAAGGGGTGCAGCACACCAACATGGCACATGCATACATATGTAACAAACCTGCATGTTGTGCACATGTACCCTAGAACTTAAAGTATAATAAAAATGAAAAAGTCAAATAAACAAATTACCTCTTACCTCTTTCACACACAGACTTTATCATATTTTCTTAAGATAGAATGTGAAATATATTCCTTTAAACTGGAGAGTAAATGAAAACAAGCCATATAGAAAACAAACTAATCAAATCGTTATAATTCATAAACCAGCCTTGTATAGAAAATGTTATGATCCTACTAAATTTATTTGTTTTCTGTCTATATAAGCAAGAACTTAACTTTTAACTTCAGAGCACTCACTCCATTTCTCTGGAGTCTGGTTTTCCCAGGTGGCTATTCCCAACTTTTCACTTGAATACACTCTTCAAACTGGATTCTGATCCTTTCCATTATTTCAGGTTGACATACCAAAGAATGAAAAACATACTACGAATGATATGGAAACCACTTGGTTCAGCACCACTGAGCCATAAAAGGTGTGATGGGTACAGAGGTTGAGTTGAACACGGAGTGCTTTCTGCAAAGCAGAATTCAATAACATTTGTGAATGGATAGTGTGGAAAGCAGAGAGGTTTCTAAAACATACTAAGCAGGGTTCTGAGTCTACAGCCACAAATGTGCCCTTCTCAAAACAACATCCTCTACACACCCATCTTCTCTTTTGTCTTTTTTGGGATCCTTTACTCCAGTCGTTCCTCATCTTGATTCTTTTCTAGCCTCAAGTTGTCCAACTCATTCCCTCTATAAATGTATCTCCAGGAACAAATGTCAAAAGGACAGGAATTTTGCTCTTTCAAAAGGAAAGATCAAAGTATGCATCCCTTTTTCAACAACGCTATCCCACAGTGGGTGGAGGGGATTTTACAGACAGCCTCATTTCCCATTTTTCCAAAGCCCTAGAATGCGTATTACTATAAAGCAACCATAGAAATTAATCCTTGCGTTAGCGAGCATTTGTCCTTTTTGGGAAAATTAGACATGACATGCAGTTCACATGGAAGAACCCACAGGGGAGTTGTGAAGTTTCCATCCCTAGAGGTCATAAAGATAGTTGAAATGGTGCCCTATTCTAAGAAGGCCACCTGGGCCAGATGTTTGCCAGGCCCCTCCAACTCAAGGGGGGTATGATTCCAAGGAGGAGGTCTTTCTCTTTTTTCTTTACTTTCTTTTTTTTTTTTTTTTTTTTTTTTTTTTTGAGACGGAGTTTCACTCTTGTTGCCCAGGCTGGAGTGCAGTGGCATAATCTCGGCTCACTGCAACCTCTGCCTTCTGGTTTCAAGTGATTCTCCTGTCTCAGCCTCCCAAGTAGCTGGGATTACAGGGGCATGCCACTACCCCCGGCTAATTTTTGTATTTTTAGTAGAGATGAGGTTTCACCATGTTAGCCAGGCTGGTCTCGAACTCCTGACCTCGTGATCCACCTGCCTCAGCCTCCCAAAGTGCTGGGATTATAGGCGTGAACCACCACACCTGGCCTGTTTTTCTTTTCACTTTTGTCAAAACTGCCATCAAATCAGGTTTCACAGAAGATATGGACAGTTAATCATCTATCCCAGATAATGATGGTGTGTTCCCACTAGATGCCCTCATACTTCTTCCATCCACAACTAGCTATATGATTTTTGAGGCCCAATGCAAAATTAAAGTGCAGACTCCCATGTTCAGAAAGTATTGCGAATTTCAAGATGATGACAGCAGGACATTAAGCCAAGCAGAGAGCACTTCTCAGTGCAGATCCCTATGCAACTATACAAGTCACAAGCCCATGACGCCAGCCTTGCTTCCAGCTCTGTGCTTCTACACTGTGCTAGTGAAGACAGACTGAAATCTCCAAACCCTCTTATCCACCAAACCACTTCAGATATGAGAGGTCTTCAATAGGATCCTAAACAATAAAGGCAAAGGACCCTTATTAATGACATCATTCAATCTGCTCTTCTCCCTCACAATGAAATAAACAAAAATGTAGGCAAGAGCAGCTTTTTCATGGAGAGAGCATTCAGTACAACTGTCTGGCATCTGTTCAGCCTGTTTCCTGAAACTGGGACACATGTTGTTTTAGATGGTGAAATTTAAATGGAAAGGAACAGATGCCGTCATTTCAGGTATGCCAATAATGTTCTCTCAAAATGCAATAAAGACATACAAGCTTATAAAACGGAAGCTGACTTGAAATTACCAGCAAATGCGTGAAAACAAAGAGACAATGATCCTTGGAGTTCTGCCCATTGTACCAGTGCATGGCAGACACCAGAACTGAAACCAAGGAAAATGGATCTGATCTGCCCCCTACCCCAGTCATGCCGCAAAGCTTTAGAAGGAAGCAACAACAACAACAAAAACGATGTTAGACGACACAGGGATGGCTTCAGTGAGCAACGTGAGCATGGCCAAGGAGGAGAGTTTAAAGTTTCTTTAGTATAAGGATGTCTTTCATTCCAATTGAGATCTTTATGAAGGACCTGGGAGGAAGTGGCTGGACACAAATAGAACAAAGCCCAGGAGGGATCGTAGCTGAAGAGAAGAAACCAGCTGCAGCATGGGAAGCTGTTTGTAAGCAGGGCTGAAAATGATCCAGAATGGGTCAAAAGTTGAACATGAGTCGGTGATACAGAATGGGACCCCACATTGAAAAGCTAGCTTTGTTCCAATAGAGAAAAAAAAATAGAGTTTAAAATGGAGGGACAAAAGGATTTCACTGATAATATTCGGCACGGGTTAACGCTCTTATCAGAGTATGTAGTTCGAAACACCAGAAGGTTCTGAGAATCATACAAAAAGACAGAAACTTTGGAATAGAGATCCTACCATAGAAGGATCTCTATAGAAGAAAAAGGAAGCTGGTTCATTTACCTTGGAAAAGAAACAATAGAGGGGTGTGTAAAAAGGATATAAGATTTTTATCACCATCTCTCTTCTCTATTAAAGATCTCTCATCCCCACTCCCACCTCACCCTCACCCAAGTCGACTTCAGATCCTATTCATTTCAGGTAGGAATACTTATCATTCCCTGGACAGAGGCTGGAATGCCCAATTATCTCTCCTTCTGTTAAAACCCCTCCCCTCCTCCAAAGTTTATTTACCTGTTATAATCTCCCTCCTCCCACCCTCCTGGCCACCCAAAAGAATGTGAGTTTCCATAGGACGTAAATAATCCACACTTTGTTTATCCTTTCATCACCAGCCCTTATGACTGTCAATAAATATTTGTTGAATGAATTCATTTCAAAGCATTTCATGAGAATTTATTATGGACACAGCAATAAAATAGATAATATGTAGGCTTCAAAGAAGCTAAACATAGACAAGGGACTCAAAATTCAAAAAGGAAGAATGAATTGTCAATACTGTAGACTAATAGCTTGACTTCAGCTCCTTAAAGTATCAAAGGATTGTTGAAAACATAAAAAGGAATAAAATAACAGTGTGCGGCTAGTGAGCTCGTAGATTATAGATCATATCTGAACCATAGTATTATCAGTTTGGCCAGGATTACTAGATCAATAGATATGGCAGAGATTATATGAGGTAATATATATAAACCGCTCAACCTAGTTCCTAACACTAATAGCCCAATGAATAGTAGCTGTTACTATTATGATGTTAATGTTAGCAAATCATTTAACTACTATGTAGCTAATGATGTAATAATCAAAAACAAAAACAGAGTACCATACACTGAGTATTTGTTATGTGCCAAATACATTCTAAGTGTTTTACATACAATATCACATTGATACCCTCTACAAGGTAGACGTACTAGATTTAATAGTGTCCCCCAAAATCCATGTCAGTTGGGAACCCCAGATCCTTATTTGCAAATAGGGTCTTTACATATGGAATCAGGTTAAGATGGTCAAACAGGATTAGGTGAACCCTAAAGCCAATGACTGGTGATCTTTATAAGTAGAGAAATATTTGAAGACACAGAGAAGATACAGGAAAGAAGGCCATGGGTAGATGGAGGCAGAAACTGCAGTTATGCTATCATAAGCCAAGGAATTCCAAGGTTTGCTGGCAACCGCCAGAAGCTATGTGGTTGGTGCAAAAGTACTTGCGGTTTTACTTTTAATGGCAAAACTAGAATCTAGACACATGAGTGTGTTTAGGGATGAGGGAAGACAATAACAATATGGCTCATCATCTTTTCATTCCTCTTTCACATAGGATCGATCCTCTTCCCAAATATGAAGAGGGTTTTCCTCGGGTTGTATTTGCCCTCAAATTTCCTCAATCAAACATAATCTGTTTGCTGGGTGCAGTGGCTCACGCCTGTAATCCCAGTACTTTGGGAGGCCGAGGTGGGTGGATCACGAGGTCAGGAGTTCAAGACCAGCCTAGCCAACATGGTAAAACCCCGTCTCTACTCTAAAAAATACAAAAATTAGCCGGGCGTGGTGGCCTGCACCTGTAATCCCAGCTACTCGGGAGGCTGAGGCAGGAGAATGGCTTGAACCCAGGAGGTGGAGGTTGTGGTGAACCGAGATTGTGCCACCGAACTCCAGCCTGGGTGATAGAGTGAGGCTCCGTCTCAAAAAATAATAATAATAATCTGTTTTACCACCTAGTCTCAGTGGCCAAGGGCTGCAGGAAAATACTCCAAATACACAATGGATGAAAATTGTTTTCTTTGTTGACTTCATTAGACTGGAATTGTGAGGGTAGAGACTGTTTTACCTGCTTAAGGGTGTTCTCCACTCCTAGTAACGAATATGTAGAAAAACAGTTCCTAGGAGATCTTACTGAGTCAGCAAGGAAGCATCAACCTCAGAGACAAACACTAGTAGACATTTAATGCAAAACAAGATCAGATCATGAAACAGAAGAGAAAGTCCAGAACAGGCAGACAGACACACACACACATACACACACACACACACACACACACACACACACACACCCCACTGATTTTCAACGGAGATACAAAGGCAATTCAGTGAAGAAATGAGAGTCTTTTCAACAAATGGTGCGTAAACAACTGAATAATCATACGGGGGGAGGGAAGAGTTTCAATCTATACCTGTAGGAGGCAGAAATACCCTTCCCAAGAGGTCCACACCTAATCCCCTCAAACCCCTAACTTGTTAAGAGAGTAAAAAGACATATCACAGACTGTGAAAAATGCATGCAAATCATATATCTGATAAAGGATTTTTCTCCAGAATGTATAAAGAACTCAAAACTCAAAAACAGCCTGGCCAATTTCTCACACAAGTATAAAGGCCTCAGGAAAACATCTTTAAACATACAAAAACCCAAGAATTAAAGTACCTTAAAAATTTAAAACTGACCTTTGGTCTAGCCAATAAAGATATAAATCAAAACAAACAAAAAACACAAAAACGAAAAACAAAGAAACCCTCAACAGGAAAATGAAATACAACCAAAAAAAAAATGGGCAAAAGTTTTGAATAGACACTTCACCAGAGAAGATACATGAATGGCAAATAAGTACAGGAAAATATGCTCAAAATCATTAGTCATGGAAAAATGAAAATTATGACTGCAGGAGATATCACTACACAAGTGTTGGCAAAGATGTGGAGCAACTGGAACTCTGGTGGGAATATAAAATGGTGACACCACTTTGGAAAACAGTTTGTCAGTTTGCCAAAAAGTTAAACGTGTTTTTACCGTACAATCTAGCCATTCTACTCCTAGGTATGTACCCAAGAGAAATGAAAGCATTAAGGTCTACACATCTATACAAACACTTGTAAATAAATTTCCATAGCAGCTTTATTTGTAACATCCCAAAACTGGAAGCAACCCAAATGTCCATCAACAGAAGAACAGATAAACAAACTGTGGGATGGCCATAGAATGGAATAGCTATCCAGCATCAAAAAGAAATGAATTATTGATAACACAACAACAGATGGACTTCGAAATAGTCTATGTGAAAGAAGCCAGGCAAAAAAGGGGGTACACACTATATGATTCAATTTATATAAAATTCAAGGAAATGAAACTAATGTATAGTGACAGAAGGTGGATCAGTGCCTGGGAAATGGGGTCTGGGGAGAGGCAGGAGGGAGGGATTACACGGGAGCTGGAGGAACCTTTTCAGGACAATGAAGCTTTACTATCTTGATTGTGACAATGGTTTATGGGTGTATTCATATGTCCAAAGTTATCAAATCCACCACTTTAAATATGTGTGGTTTATTGTATGCCATTTATATCTCGAAAAAACTGTTTTTAAAACACAATAAGAGAATTTTTCATATTTAAAAGGCAGAATATTTAAACTGTATTAAATATATAAGATATGATACTGAAAGGTTGTATTAGCAGGAGAGAAGGTAAGGTGGGATTTCTTTGGCTGCCTTGCAAAGAGATGCTGAGTAAAGTAGGGGCCAGTGGGCAATGAGGGCAGAACTGCTTGTCTGTCCCCTTGGGTCACCTGAGGGGCATGGGTGGTGGCTGGGTGGAAATGGGGGTGACAGGAAAACCGCCGTCGAGGGGCGTGGATGGGAGCTGGGTGGAAACCGTGGGGTGAGAGGAAAGCCGCCCCCAAAGAAGAGTCGGGGAGGGGGCGGGGGCGGCCAACTCTGGGGCCCACGCAGGTTCTTCGTCCTCACTTCCTGACCCTTTCTCACGAGTCTAGGGACCAAATGGATCCATCCCCAGAGCCTTTCTACTTCTGAACACGATGAGCAGTTGGTGTTTGAGGGTTTGGGGATGGGGTGTTGTTTTTTCTTTATGTTTTGTTTTTCGTTTTATGTATGAGTGGCACAACCCACACGTAAGTTGCGACGTCCAATCAAGAACGAAAATAACCCCTCACAATCAGCGATCGGGAACCAGCTGCCACAAGTGACACAGCCGGGAAACTTAGTCCCTCACAACCCCGCGCGCTCGCGACTGCCGCAGCCCCACAGCTCGCCCCGCCTCTCTCCTTCCGGATACAATCTCCGAGGGCGGAAGGCGGGGTCCGCCCTGGCCCCGCCCACAGCGTTTCCCTCCCTCGGCCTAGCCCCGCAGCGCGCAGTCTCAGCAGGGTGGCTTTACGGCCGGAGGAGAGGGTGGGTCCCAGACTTGAGGTAAGAGGCCGAGCTGAGGGGCGGGGAAGAGGCTTTTTGCGGCAGGACGTAAGTGACGGCGAAGGCGGCGCGACAGCAGCTGGAGGGCAGAGGAGGCGGGTTTGTGTTTCCCGGGCCGAACCGGGTTGTTGGGGGGCGCGGGGCCTGGGCCAGGCGGCAGCTAAGGCCCGCGGTGACAGCATGGGTGAAGGGGAGCGGGGCAGAGGAGGCCTTGGGCTGTTTTGGGCGGCGAGTGGGGGCGAGGGACTGGCGGGTCGGAGTCCCGGGTCCAGGCCGGTTCTCTGACCCGCGGTTGGTGTTCCCCCGACCCCGCAGCGCGGGGTGTCCAATCCTCGCCATGAGGCCGCAGCAGGCGCCGGTGTCCGGAAAGGTGTTCATTCAGCGAGACTACAGCAGTGGCACACGCTGCCAGTTCCAGACCAAGTTCCCCGCGGAGCTGGAGAACCGGGTACGCAACCTGACTCCCCACGCCTGCTCTGGCGAGGGAGAGAGACTCACCGGGGACGGGAGGGGTGTGGGCGACAACTGGGCCGTTGAGGATCCAGCAGTTCTGGGGAGGGCCAGGCACAGAAGGGGCCTTAGCCAAAGGTGTAAGAAGAGAGCCACTAAGCAAGACAGGTGTTTGGAGGAGGAAGAATAATATAGGCCGATCGCCGGGGTTGACGACTCTATGGAACTTTGTTGCTCGGTGCCGGGAATCTGGATCCAGCAGCCTTCCTCTGCTGCACTCCCTCAAATCCCCACCCCGGGTTATTGTCGGCAGCGTTGAGCCAATTCCTGAGGCTCCAGGCCACTTCAGTCACCAGGTTTTAAGCTATATCCTCCTACCTCTCCGCGCAAGATAAATCATCATCATTCTCATAACTGGTGTTTGCTGCCTCTCTGCTGTCCACACTGTTTGACTGAAAGGGTTTATTAGGTGCATTGCCAGGCGGTGCATTCAGGCTTTCTTGGAACCTTAAAGACGTGGAGCGTTAGATAGGCCTGGACAGGAAAATATCTCAGAACAAGGCCTTAAACTTGTCGCATTCACTGGGAGCCACTTGTTTTGTCTTGCATATCAAAATGGTCATCAGGATGTAGGTCCTTTGGGTGGCATTGCATGCAAAAATGGAAGAATGGAATTTGCTTCCCCTTCAGACTTAGCAAAACGTTTTTTTAAAAAATCATTGTATCTTGTAGAGGTAATGGAGTATGTGCGTACCTGCCTGTGTTTTTGCGTGCCCACATATGTACACTCAACCAAAGATTCTTTTGGTCTTGACCCATGTCATGTAGATTGTGTTTCCTGTTCAGGGATCAATTTCTGGTTAGCTGGAAGCAGGTTTTGTGGCTCCCTCCTCTGTGACAGGGAGGGCGAGGGCCTGAGAGGTGATTAGGCATTCCTTGGGTGTGGGACTGAGGGATGCTGGTCATGGGATAAGTGGGTGTGGATGAGTCTGTGTAGAGAAATGTGTAGCAGTTATTTACAGACAGTTTACAGTGAGGTGGGTTGCACTGCCTGATTGCCATGGTTGGGAAATCAACAATGATCCATTATAGTTTCCTTCAGTTTGACATAACCATGGGCAGGTTAGTGGCCCAAATATGTTTCTTGAATTGCAGATTGATCAAATATGCCTTTAAAATATGGTGAGGTGACTTGTTTCTGAAATGCCATTTAAATGCTGCAGTATCTTGTCAACTATGTTATGAGTTAACTCAGCGTGACAGTAGGTGGAACTATCCACAGTGGTTTGAAGAGGTAGAAATTCAGCAAGTGGCCAGTTGGTTAGAGCTACTGAATGTTGTTTTAAAATAATTTAACATCACAGTTGATGTGTTTTACATGTTAGGATTTATGTGAAATCAGGCTAGGCGCGGTGGCTCACGCCTGTAATCCCAGCATTCTGGGAGGCCGTGGTGGGTGCATCACTTGAGGTCGGGAATTCAAGACCAGCTTGGCCAACATGGTGAAACCCCATCTCTACTAAAAATACAAAAATTAGTCAGGTGTGGTGGCGGGCACCTGTAATCCCAGCTACTCAGGAGGCTGAAGTCGAAGAATTTCTTGAACCTGGGAGGCGGAGGTTGCAGTGAGCCGAGATCATGCCATTGTACTCTAGCCTGGGCGATAGAGCAAGACTGTGTCTCAAAAAATAAATAAAATAAAAAGATTTACATGGAATCAATCAAATGTTTTATTTTTAAGCCTCTCATGGAGATTATGACATACAATTTATGTACTTCAAAATCAGAATATAAAGTATTCTTTTTTTAACCACCATTATTTGGACATTAAAGATTCCTTTGCTTTAAGGTTTTAAAGCAACACTTACACCTCATATTTGAGCTAAATGTGTGTACGCAGAATCAGACGTTAGCCTTCCACTCTGTGTGTGGCAGAGCCTTTATTTTGTAACCTAAGTACAAAAGCACAATGTAGTTACAGTGCTCCACTGATTCTTCTCAGGAAATTGATGTTTCTAAATTCTGGAGTCCTTTCACCTCTTTGACTCTATATAGCCCAGAACTGCCTGTGGTACTGAGTACTATATGGAATGTTACATGGCACTATTCAATTGTGCCTTTGGATTTCTTTTTTCTTTTTAAATGTTTGGGTTAAAACACTAGTTTATGCTTTAAACCACTAGAAAAGCTTTGATTGTGTGTGTATGGGTGTGTGTGTGTGTGTTGAGATTAAATTTAAATTATAGGTTTAAACTTTCCTTGCTTTGATGAAAAATTGAAAGGTTTCTGTTTCTCTACTACTTACCCTAGAAATTTTACTGATTGCTCTGCCGTTGGAGCTGATTTTCTTTTTGTGAGAACATCACACTTGGCAACGTAATAGAGAAAGAGACTAATGTGCAAGTGTTCTGTGTTATTTTAAAGCATTTTTTAAAAAATACACACACATTTGTGCCCTTTAATTTGGGAGTAGGATAGGTTCTGTCTGTTAACAAGTTCATTTTCTCTGCTGGCTTTTAGAATGTACTACTTTGATGCTTAAGCGATTTGTTGCCAGAACAGTTCCTTAAAGGAAGCTTTATTCTCATTAGCCAAAATACAGATATCTTAGTTACCCTTGGTCTGGGTAGAAGAATGAGTGAACTGTAATTGAGGCATTTGTTCCCTTATTTCCCTTTAAAAATATGTCTCCTCATCTGGTTAGTAATTACCTTTGACCTGCCACCCTTGATACGTGATCACTGCAGGCTTCACCATGCTTTCTACTATGTAGTTCAACATGAAACAAAAATTCTGGGAAAATGAGCCTGATTTCTCTTTCCATTCTGACTTTTGGTGTTTGTGGGTCCAAATTTTATTTGGCTCTGACTTCTCATATATCTAAATTTTGATAGAGCTCCTGTATCAGTGTCCAGGAACCTAAGGGAGAACACTGGCCACTGTTTTTCATAACCTAAAGGTAGTGAGAGACAAATGCCAACGTTTGTTCTCTTGAACCCTTTCTTGTGAAGTTTGTTGTTTGCCTTTACTGATGCCGTCTGTGATTTTTACCCTTTATTTCCCTTTTTTAAAATAACCTTTCAAAAATGTGTTGGCATTTACTTTAACCATTTATCCTTTTTTTTTCTTTTTTTATTAACCTTTTTTTTTATTTGTTTAACTGACGTATGATTTACCTCTATCCTATAAGGCATTGTAGTCTCAGAATAACGCATAAGAATTAGTGTTTCTGGCTGGGCATGGTGGTTTGCACCCAAGTAATCCCAGTTGCTCTGGAGATTGAGGTAGGAGGATCACTTGGGGCCAGGAGTTCAAGACCAGTCTGGGCAACATGGCGATACTCTGTCTCTAAACTTAAAAAATAATAATAATTAGGGTTTCCTGGATGAATAGTAATTCTAATATGAAAGAAATAAGATGTTTCTGGGTTGAATCCCATGGTTTTGAATTGTATTGTAAAGAAACATAAATAATTC
Source organism: Rhinopithecus roxellana (assembly GCF_007565055.1). Classification (NCBI taxonomy): domain Eukaryota; kingdom Metazoa; phylum Chordata; class Mammalia; order Primates; family Cercopithecidae; genus Rhinopithecus; species Rhinopithecus roxellana. The sequence continues at coordinate 8,219,998 of NC_044557.1, read as the reverse complement.
AATGACTTATAAGCACATCAAATGTGATTGGAATTATTTAGACTTTTGTGGACTTATCACTGGGCAAACTGAAGGCATAATTAGGTGAACATAACAGCTTACCATTTTTGTTTGCTGAGCTCTCCTCAGTCTGTTTTCGTGAATGAGAACTCTGACAGTTTCCCAGATGACCAGCCTTGACACCACATCTTCAAGGGGTAGCTCAGTGAAGAAACACTGCGCCTGCACTTAAAGGCCGTCTTGACCCACCTAGCCTTTGTCCAAATCTCTAATATTCCTGGAAATTTAAAGTAACTCCTTTTGAAAAATGGGTCGAGCCAAGACCACATTAAGGTTACATTAAATTCATGCATGCCACTAGCTCATTGACTCCTCACATTTGCCACACAATGGACAAAACAATGACAACAACTGCTTCTGACTTAAAGAATTGTCATAGCTTAAGGATGGTCATGAATTTTTTACACTTTGAAAGATTATGTTCTTGGGGCCAGGTGCAGGTGGCTCATGCCTGTAATCCCTCCACTTTGGGAGGCCAGGGGGGTGGATCACATGAGGCGAGGAGTCTGAGACCAGCCTGGCCAACATGGTGAAACCTCGTCTCTCCTAAAAATACAAAAATTAGTAGGGAGTGGTGGTGCACGCCTGTAATCCCAGCTACTCAGGAGGCTGAGGCACGAGAATCACTTGATCCTGGCACCAGAGGTTACAGTAAACCAAAATTGCACCACTGTATTCCAGCCTGGGTGACACAGGAGACTCTGTCTCAAAAAAAAGTTTATGTTCTTGGGAATAGTAAGGCTCATACTGTATGTTGAGGATTTTTTTTTTTTCTCTTTTTGAGACAAAGTCTCACTCTGTCACCCAGACTGGAGTGCAGTGGTGAGATCTTGGTTCACTGCAACCTCCACTTCCCAGGCTCCACCAATCCTCCCACCTCAGCCTCCTAAGTAGCTGGGACTATGGGCATGCACCACCACGCCTGGCTAATTTTTGCATTTTTAGTAGAGACAGAGTTTCACCATGTTGCCCAGGCTGGTCTCAAACTCCTGAGCTCAAGTGATCCACCCACCTCAGCCTCCCAAATGCTGGGATTACAGGCATGAGCCATCATGCCACTAGCTCAGTCTAGGGTACTAGACTGAGTACCCTAGCCAATCTTTTTTTTTTTTTTTTTTTTTTTTTTTTTTTTTTTTTGAGACAGCGTTTCACTCTGTCACCCAGGCTGGAGTACAGTGGCGTAATCTTGGCTTACTGTAACCTCTGGTGCCAGGATCAAGTGATTCTTGTGCCTCAGCCTCCCGAGTAGCTGGGATTACAGGCGTGCACCACCATTCCCTATTAGTTTTTGTATTTTTAGTAGAGACGAGGTTTCGTCTCTAGCCTAATTTTTTTTTTTTTCTGAGTCTATTTCTATCATAAAGAAAGACTTAATAGGTTCGCAGAGACCAGGAAAGGGAAAAAAAAAAAAAAGCCAAACAAAAAAAGTCTTTAAATAAAGACTTCATAAAAGAAAGAATTCATATGTAAGTATTTACTAATTTTAGAAATAAGGAAATCCTTATGCAAGAGAAGGCCTAGAGTACAGACAGATAATGGCAGTATTGGATGAATGCTCTCCTAATGGGCCTTGAAAATCCTGGGATGAAGTAGCAAAATTTGAAATCTGTTATACAAAGTACTATTAGAAGACAGTAAAGTAATATTGGAGGAATAAAGTAAAAGCAGATGATGGAGTGAAACAATGGATGACAGTACAGGTTCTTTCTTATGTGAAATATGCGGAACCAGAAGTATTTCAGATTTTGGGGGTTTTTTAGATTTTGAAATATTTGTTTATACTAATGAGATATCTTGGGGTTGGGATCCAAGTGTGAACATGAAATTCATTATTTTTATATCCACCTTATACATATAACCTGAAGGTAATTTTATACAATATTTTAAATGACTTTATGAGACAAAGTGTGTGTACATGGAACCATCTTACCACCTTTTGTGAGCGTGCTTGCATGGGAGAATCTGGCTGTGCATGGAAAAGGTACATGGCAGCTGACGGGGACTGGAAGGGTCTTTTTCCCTTGGGGACACTGAATAAACTATGTGTTGTGCACCTGCATTTTGACTGTGACCCCTCACATGAGGTCAGGTGTGGAATTTTCCACTTGTGGTGTCATGTCAGTGCTCAAAAGTTTCAGATTTTGGAGCCTTTCTGACTTCAGAATTTAAATCAGGAATGCTCAACCTGTAGTAGTATTAGTGTAAATTTAAGATAATGGTGTCACCAAATAGAGGTAATAAGAATGAATGACTTGATGTGAAAAATTGTGTATTAGCTTGAGATTTTACCTTAACAAATTTTACCTTATTTAGTAACAGGAGAATTGCTTCAAAAGAGATAGACTGAGTAAACAGAATATAGAACCTATGCCTTTTGATCCTTCTGCTAAAATGTCACTTTTTTGCCTAGTAAATTCCAGTGTTTACTTACTCAATTTAAGATTACCTGCCCTTCCCAGATAAAGGGAATATCTCCTTGCTTTTGTGCCCCCACTATTTGCCTATATGATAGTACCCTGTCAGCTTACTGCATTTTTCTTTTTTTCTTTGAGACAGAGTCCTGCTCTGTCGCCCAGGCTGGAGTGCAGTGGCGCAATCTCAGCTCACTGCAAGCTCTGCCTCCCAGGTTCACGCCATTCTCCTGCCTCAGCCTCCCCAGTAGCTGGGACTACAGGCACCCACCACCACGTCTGACTAATTTTTTTTGTATTTTTAGTAGAGACGGGGTTTCACCGTGTTAGCCAGGATGGTCTCGATCTCCTGACCTCGTGATCTGCCTGCCTCGGCCTCCCAAAGTGCTGGGATTACAGGTGTGAGCCACCGCGCCTGGCCAGCTTTTTGCATTTTTATGTTTACATACCTGTTCTGCTTGCATAAACTTGAAGATTGAGACAGTGCTTTATCTTGAGGTTTTTCATAGTATCTGATAGTAGGTGCTCAGTAAATGTGAATCTAAATGAATGGAAAGAGGAACAAAGTCCAGAGTTACTTGAAATTTAGTAGAAAGAATAAAGAAGTACCTTATTGAGCCTTGAAGCTATCCAGTATTTATAGAGGGATAAAATTAGACAAACTAAGCAGTTTTGGTAACTTAGGCCCAGATTTAATCACCAAAAAAATTGTCAACTAGTGGCTAAGAATGGTGACAAAACAAGATACATTATTGATAGCATGCATTAGTAAGTTGATTTTTTTTTCCAAAACTTATTTTTAAATTCTTTCTTCTCTACAGATTGATAGGCAGCAGTTTGAAGAAACAGTTCGAACTCTAAATAACCTTTATGCAGAAGCAGAGAAGCTTGGTGGCCAGTCATATCTTGAAGGTTGTTTGGCTTGTTTAACAGCATATACCATCTTCCTATGCATGGAAACTCATTATGAGAAGGTAACGCTACTTTTGTTTTCACAAAAATCTCTTAAAATCATGAAGAAGGCAAGTTTATTACACATTGATGCTTACACAGTGATAGTTGCTGTAAAATATTTAGGGGCATTTGTCATTCAAATTGTGTTCCGATGTACAGAGGCACATAGTCCTGAGTCTTTCAAAACAGGTTACAGTTGGTATGTCCACTTGCAGTTGATGTGTCAATGTTCAGACTGGCCTACACTTAAGAAGAGTGTAGAAAATCTTTATGTTCTCTTCCTACTTAGCTTTCTGGGAATGTTTTTACTTTATTTCCCTAAATGTCACTCTCTTCTCCCACCTGAGTTCTTACCTTCTTTTTCCAGTTGGCTGCTATCTCCTGAATTGCTTATTTCCCAACTTAAGATGACCAGAAGTCAAACCTCCCACCTCCCCATTTTGTCAGTAGCACCCCTGTCTTTTCAATACCATCTTTGGGCATGAGGGATGAAGAAGAGGGAAAAATTAATCTGTTTTCAAAGACTGTAATATCTTTCATTTTCACAGTCATTCACTTTTTGTGATTTCCTCTGCCACTATCCTACGTTATGCCCTTATTCTGTCTTTCCTAGACTATTGAAATAGTGTGACTTGTCTCATTTCTTCCCTCCTTTTGCTTTTCTAAATTATCTGCTGCTGTTTTTATAAAACACAGATTTACTTCCCTTACTACTTCTGCCAAGTCAGAGACCTTCCCTGGCTTCCCGTGTTTTACCACTAAGTAAAGTTCAAGGCCCTGCTCAAGCTGACCTCAGCTTACCTTTCCAGCGCTGCCTCCCATTCCTTCCTTTACTTTCTCCCTCAGCTAAACTCTATCCCTCACTGGTCAGCAAACATACCCACTGTGGTTCTCCTCCACCTGGAATGCTATCTTCCCAGGTTCAAATACCACCAGTCCCTTAGGTGTCACTTTCATCTAACTTTTTCTCTATTTTAGTCAGAATTCTTTCTCTTCTCTTGTGTCCCTACATTTTATTTGTATCTGTTTTCTGGCACTTGCCTCACTCTTCTTTGGAATGTAGCAGTTTATGTTCTTGTCTTATTTGCCTTTCAAGTATGTATTTTTCTTGAGGACAATGCCTTAACCATTTTGTATCACTGTTCATGACTGACACCATGCCTTGGGTATATCAGGCACTCATTGAATGTATGTTAAATAAATGACTGTAAATTAATCACGGTAAGCCCTGGTATATCACTAAATTCTAACAGTGCTCAGAAAACGAAATGCTATAAGAATATATCATACCGCATCTGATAGAAATGTCTTATACTCCATGTAGTGGAGAGTGCATATAGTTGCAGCTAAAGTTTTTGGAGCTGTTGGCTGAAAATGCTGTTGTATTCTTCATTACCATCCTGTTACTATAATTCCATCTCATATAAACAAGTCTATTTAAGTATAGTTATTTATATCCTTCCCCATGTTGAAACAGGAGAAGTTCTCTTGTCCCCCTTGCAGGGTGTGCGATGGGGGTGTGACTTGCTTCTTCAGTACCCGGCTGCTCAAACCTCTAGGGGTGCATACAGATGGGCAGGCTGTGGGGCTCCAACCCCACGGCAGTGTCTAGGCGTGAATGTTTTACAGCTCCTGAAGCCCCAGTGAGCATATGTTACAGGGTGCTCTTTTAGTTTAGCTGTCCATAGACGGCTTGTGTTAGCTCAGTTAGACCCCTGCCTTATCGCAAGGGCAGAGGGCTTTCTGTATCCCAGAGTTCTTGCCTTGGTGTACCAGAAGAGTCAGATCACATGTGGGCTTGGAGAATGAGTGCAAGGTTTTGTTGAGTGGAAGTAGCTCTCAGCAGATGGGGGAGCCAGAAGGGAGATGGTTTTCCCCTGGAGTCAGGCTGCTCAACGACCGAACTCTTCTCCGACCATCCTGGCCAAACTCTGCGTGATTCTGCCGATTGATGGCCTACCAGTGTGCCAGTGTGCTCCTACGCCAGTGTGTTCCTCTCGACATCCAGCCACCACCTATGTGTTCCTCCACGAATGTTCACCTCTCGACATCCAGCCGCCTGTTTGCCTGCCTGCTAGGGTCTCAGGGCTTTTATAGGCACAGGATGGGGGCATGACAGGCCAGGGTGGACTTACAGCGTTTGGGCAGGAAAACAAAAATGCCTGTCTTCACCTACTGAGCACAGGCCTGGAGGTGGAGTGCTAGCCAAGGACCATGCCCTTCTCCACCCAGCACTTCCCTACCTGCCTGCTTCTGTATCCTTTAAAGGGACCATGCTCTTCCCTTCCATATCAATACCACACAGAGAAGCTTTCATTCCTGTTTAACTTTCAAAATCAGAAATTATCAAGGCTCAGTGTCAGCTTTCAGTCTGTTTCAGTGTATCTCCTCTCTAATACTTTCAGTGAGTGAAGGCTCAGGGGATTTGTTTGCTCAGTAACTATTGGAAAGCCTACTATGTGCTAAGCAAAGTGCTGGCACATAACCAAACAGGACAAACATGGTTGCTGACCTCGTGGAGTTCATAATTAAGTGGTGACAGCTGACAATAACAAGGAAATAAAGACAACAAAATTACACATTATGATAAGTGCCTTGAAGGAAACAAACTGGCCTGTGGTAGAAAATAATAGGCAGGACCTAATCTAGGGTGTGTGGTCAAAAGAGGCCTCTGAGGTGGTGACATTTAAGCTGTTGCATGAAGGATGAAAAGTCTGGGGCATTAAGGCAGAAAGATGAACGTACATAAAGGCCCAGAGAGCTTGATGGACCCTGGGAACTGAGAGAAGGTGATGCACAGGAGAGGAGGGGCAGAGAATGATGGGAGGTGGATTTGGAGAGGTAAGCAGGAGCTGTAGCTTGGAGTGCCTAGTCCATGGAACGAAGTATAGGTTTTAGTTTTAGTGCAAGTGGGAAGCTACTTAAAGTATTTAATCAAGAGAGTGATGTGATCAGATTTTCATTTTATTTATTTTTGTAATAGAGACAGGGTCTCACTGTGTTGTCCACACTGGTCTCGAACTCCTGGGCTCAAGCGATCCTCCCACCTCAGCCTCTCAGAGTATTGGGATTAAAGGGATGAGCTGCTGTGCCCAGCAAGATTTTCATTTTAAAGAGATCTCTTTGCTTTGTGGTAAAAAGGCATAAGAATAGAAGTAGGGAAACAAGTGAGGAAGCTCCACAGAAGTCCAGGCAAGAGTGAGATAGCCTGGACTGGGAAGGGAGAAGGGGAGGTGCAAAGAGGTGACCAGCTCCAAGGGATATGTTGATAGTCAGCATGAATGTAGGAGGGGAGGGTAAAGCTGAATTCGTATGGGTAGAAACTTTATCATCCAGAATGGCTATTTACAGAAGTCCATAATATTGCTAATTTAAGGTAGAAGCACACCTCTTGAGTATTTTATTCATGCTTAGTGAAATATTAAAAGGTTTGAGTTGTCATTACATTTGTTGATAAAATTTTAATTGTATTTGTCAAAGTATATTTGCTGAAATAGAAGTAACTGATGTCATTTGTAAAAAGAAATTAGTAATTGGGTGCTAGTCAGTTTATACGAATTATGAGATCTTGGACAAATTAATCTCTCTGAATTCTCTCAACTGTAAAATGGATATTAGAATTAATAATTTTCTTCACATGTGGTTAGTGCTTAATAAACAGTGTTTTCTTGAGGTTGATTTTTTTTTCTTTTTTCTTTTTTTTTTTTTATTATTGAGACAGAGTCTCGCCCTGTCGCCCGGGCTGGAATGCAGTGGTGTGATCCCACTCCTCCACCTCCTGGGTTCAAGTGATTCTTGTGCCAGTAGAGATGAAGTTTCACCACGTTGACCAGGCTGGTCTTGAACTCCTGGGTTCAAGTGATTCTTGTGCCAGTAGAGATGAAATTTCACCACGTTAACCAGGCTGGTCTCGAACTCCTGGCCTCAAGTAATCCACCTGTGTTGGCCCCCCAGAGTTCTAAGATTGCAGGCGTGAGCCACTGCACCCAGCACCCAGCCTTTATTACTTTAAAAAAAAAAAAAAAAAAAAAAACTAGAGATGGGGTCTCACTATGTTGGCTAGGCTGGTTTTGCACTCCTGGCCTCAAGTGATCCTCCCATCTCGGCCTCCCAAAGTGCTAGGGCTACAGCCATGAGCCACTGTGCCCAGCCAAGATAGATTTTAAATGAAGTTACCTATGTAAGTTTTAATCAGATATTTGTGAACTCACATATATTTTTTATTTTCAAGTATAAGTAATCTTTTAGTCAGCTGCTAGTTTGTTTGGGTGCTGAAAATACTTAGCTCTCAATTAAAATCCTTCCAATTATGAAATCTTGGAAGATGGTCCTCGATACCAGAAAGTCAATGGAAATTGGTTGATCCCAATATGTGTTTTAGCTTGGATTTGTAGACATTGTGTAAGGTCCTATTTTATAGGTCTAAGCAAGGCCCTTTTCTTTTTATAGAGCAAATATTATAAAGCAAGTAAAGACCAAATAAAATTAATCCAGAAACCAAATTTAAGGCATGGCCACATTTTAAAAATAGGTGATATTTTGTAGAAAGTGAACACGGATAACTAGATTGTGCAAAATTAATAACTGGAATGATCATAGTTAAGATATGATATACCTATACTTTTAATAGAAGTGTGTATTTGTGTTTCGATAAAATGATTAAAATGTAAGCACAGTTGCCCTCTCCCTTTCCCAGTTTGTCTCTCAGGAATTTTTGTGCTATTATTTTCTACTTACGAAAGGACGGGGTTGAGTCATTTAGTCTCTATTGTTTTAAACACCGAAATTCCTAGTCTACAAACAGTAAGCAAATATAACAGTGCTTATACTTTGTCATGTGTGTTAAATGTTTTGAAATTGTAAATAGGCCTTTTAAAACTCACTAGAACAATCATGCATTTTTCCCTATAATGTGCTATTTATTGATTTAAAATGAAGATAAAGACTTCAGTGTTATTTCTCTATTGTTGCTACCCATGATAATTAGGGAACAAATGGGCTCGTGGAACGTTCTCCTCTCAGTATCTCTCTGCCTTGTTCATGAACTAGAAAACATTCCTTCTGCCTATGTGCAGAATGTCTAGAAGGAACACAGGAGAGAACTTGGATATGTTCTGAAAACAGTAAGATGTAGTGTTACTTAGCCTCAATCAGGCTATTTTTCTTGAAGGTCTGGAAGGCTTTCTCCAGTTGAATATCCTCAGGGAGGACAGTAGTTTTTTCCAAGGTTTGATTGTGTTTCGCTTTGTAAATATTATACAAATTGAAGTTTTGTTGAGGATTTGAGAGTGACAGATAACTTTGTTAAATATTATGGTTTACTTTGACATTGATTTACCAAAAATAATAAAGTGTGAATAAAATGTCAACATATGATTTCTTGGGGGTGAGAATGGCGCTTTGTCCTTTCTGAGATTGTGGTATGAGTTTACATATACTAATGCTTTTCCGCTATTAAAGAGACTAAGAGTTTTATCGTTTGTTTGTTTTAATTTTTATTTTATTTTTATTTTGAGACTAAGAGTTTTAAAGCATCTTGTTAAGGAGAGTGTTGCCTTCACCACAATAGTATAAGAAGATTTAGAGCTTACACAAAAAGGAAAACTGATTGTTTTCTTTCTGAACTGGTACCCAAGTGCATGTCAATATTACTAAAGTTTATTAAAAAAAAAAAAAAAAAAAAAAAAAAAAACAGAAAACTTGCCCAACAAAGTTATACTTGAACTAAATAAAAGAATGCTGTTGCTATTTCTTTGCTCGTAACTTGTACTCAGAGAAAGGAGACGGAAAGCTGTTCTGAAGGAATCCTTTCTTTGAAACCAGCCATGCAGGCATTTTTCTGAGTGTCTTCCTTAGTATTAATGGACTGGTGTGAAGGGAGACTGAGTCTCCAGTTTCCAATTCTGGCAGGTGAGCTGAGAAGGAAATTGGAGAGAAGATTGAGAGGCCTTAGTTGGGCACCTTTATGGGCTACTTCCTTCTATTCATTATTTTAGGATGATTGACAAACTCTGATGTGAAGATAGTGCCTAAGGGGTTTTTTTGCTCATAAAAACCAAGCACAGCTCAAATTCTTTGAGTGCTGAAAATAGGAGAATGATACATGCATTGCTTCAGGTAATTAGATGAAAAAAACAAATCTTTTCTTTAGAAATAGTACTCCTAATTTATTACATAAGAACCATGCAGATTGTTCTTTCAATAATCTTACGCTCTTTTAAAGAAGCATAAAACATGAGATGAGATTTTTTTATCCCCCCAAAAAACTTGAATAAACTGTTTAGTTTTCCTCAATTAGAAAATTCTTTATATGAAACAGGTAGAGTTTTAAATTCTCAATCAGTGTATACCAAAGCATCTAAATTGTGACATCCTAATTTGTTAGTTTGGTCTGTACGTTATATAAGGCACACTTAAATCATTGCTTAATTTCCAACTTTATTTTCATACAGTTCTTTTTTCCCTTTAAGTTGTGATCACATTTGTGACTTTATCATTTGCTAATAGTGTGAATTTAGGGAAATACATAGTAATTTGAAGAACTGGATCAAAGCCTCTTTGAACATTAGAGCCAGAAAAAAGTTATGATGACTTCGAGCCTGAAATAAAACATGTAACTCTTTGATTTTGGATGTAGCTATTAAGATTTATTTTCTTCTAGCTTATCTGTCTCAGAATTGCCCTTATTAAAGCTGGAGATTTGGCAATTTCCAGAAGTTCCTTTGTATCCTATCTGGTTTTTGTCTACATTTGCTTTGACTTTTACAAGCTTAATACTAAACTTATAAATTGAGGTTGCTGTCTAGGAAATGAGCAAACTGCAGAATAGCACTACATGCAGTCATGGAAATGACATAAGACACTTGTATTTATCAGAAACTCCCTGGCAGCTAATGCCCACATGCTCTGCAAAGGAAATAAACTTTTTAGTTTTGAAAGAATGGGGCTACCTTTTGTTATAAGCCAACCTTTTATCATTACTTTAAATTGATGAACATGTACAAAGGAGAGAAGCAGTCCTTTAAGTTTTGTAAAAGTCAAGGCCAAGAACTGTCCTTGATTTTAGAAGATGTCACATTAACAGCACTTTATGAATAGGAAAAGAGAAGCATGAGCAGCCATTGTGTATATAGCCATCTGTGTGTTTCTCCACATGCAGGATTGAGGTGACTGGGAAGTAGGAAGGAGGGAGTTGGTTCTCACCGTGCCGTTGTATGCTTTTGCATTTATTTGCATTGCGTTGAAGATATTTTTGACTGGAAGAGTCCCTCACACTTTGCTATATGTCATATGCAACTCCTGTGAGCCAAGTAATCACAGCTGTATTCCACCATGTGAATATCTGTGTGATTTGCCTTGAAAACAAATTCCCACTGCCTGAATATTTTGAGATCTCACTAACACTTAAAGGGAAATCTGATAAAGTTTGTAAAAAGCTGTGGTGTTTCTTTTTGTCAGGTTTTGAAGAAAGTCTCCAAATACATTCAAGAGCAGAATGAGAAGATCTATGCTCCACAAGGCCTCCTCCTGACAGACCCCATTGAGCGAGGACTGCGAGTTGTATCTTTTTAGTTCGGACCAGAAAGTCTAAATATTTATAACAAGAAAATGTTGATATTGTTTGGCATCGGCTAGAGAGAATTTAACTCCCATCCTGTATTTGTCCTAGGTAGTTGCTGTGTGAATTGCATACCTACTGTAAACCCCCTGTCTCCAACATTTTTTATTTTAAAGCATGTCCCTCCTTCCATTGCATGGTGCAAGTCTCTGTGGTTTGTTTACTATTCTGGTCACCATCCTTCCTGGTGGTTCTGAGGGCATCTTGTAGTAATAACGGGGGGTGGTTTGAGTAATGCATTTCAGCTGCAGAAACCCTGAACCTGAAGCCCCTTTGAAATGGATAAACTCATAATGTGTGGTGAGACTTGTCATCCAAATGAATTGCAGTTTCATGGGTTCATCTGACTAGTTGAAATCAGTTACAGCTGCCAGATGTATAATTTCATTACCTTTGACATACTGTGCATATTTTTAGAGGCAATAAGCTTTGAAAATCACTAAGTGAATTTGGTAAATACAATTGCAAAAAACTAATTTAGCTTGATAACTGGAGTAATGGGTAAATAAATTTTTTTAAAAACCTAGGTCACATAATCCCAGGCCTTCCAGCTGATAATAATTTCAGCAGTTTTATTATACTCTGCAACAATAGTTCTTAAACTTTCAGGGGCCATGAACCCTTTCCCAAGAAAAAAGTTCTCATATAATTTCAGGGTATTTTTAAATCCCTGAATTCATTACCTCCATGGATTCTCAGTTAAGAACTCCCTAATTCTACAAATAAAGCATCCTTTTCAGAATTTATTTGTTTTGTTTTCAAAACATAAATCATCGGTGTTTGGGAAGGAACTATACGTGGGCTATAAGTAATTACATTTCTTAAAATATTCAGCAAATTGGAGAAAGCAAACAAGTAGGAAAAAAGTTTAATAATTGAAAAATAAGCAAAGTCTGCGGATCACACCCTTCACCTTGCCAAGTCCCCTTTATGTGTTGTGTCCTGTAGTGTGTTTTCTTAACAGCCATGCTGTTTAGATTGAAATTACCATTTATGAAGACAGAGGCATGAGCAGTGGAAGATAAACCATAGAATTAAAGGTAAATATGAAATGATATGGCTTGTATGCAGCTTTTGCAAGTTTAGAGGATGCATAAATATTCTTCCCCGCATGGTAAATAAATCATTAAATCACGCAGTTAAATAGCGGTATATTTGCTGTGTTAGCTTAAGCTAGTCACCGTATTATTAGCTTGATACTTAAAATGTATATTCGGCCCAAGTTCTGTTTGGTGATAGAGAATTTAATTCTGATTTTTTTCCTGCTGTATTGTGTTCAGACTGGTTTTGTTGTTACTTTGGTGGGGGAATGGGGGATGGCAGTTACTTGGCTTGTTTTAATATTTCAAAACTATCATAGGCATATAAATACGTGGGTTTTGCATATAAGAATGAGTTCAGAGATGTCTACCTGTATGACAAATGGCTTTAATAAGCAAAGGGAACATTTCGGAGGGGAGTGGGGAGATTCTGAATGTTTCATTTATTATATTTAAGTGGCTTCAGACCCCTGTGGAAGAAACCTTACCTACTGAGTAGAAACATTAATTTCATTCCTTTGTTTAAAGTGTTAATGTCCTTAAATATCCAGATACTGCCCTTTAATGAGTAAGAAACAAATTAATACTAATAAGAATCTGTAGGCAGAGTCATGTTGAATCCGTAAGTACTTTAGCATAGCCTTCTAAGTGACAGGAAGTAGCACTTCACTATTTCTGCCAATTTCAGTTACGTGGTCTTCCTACAGAAAGTGTTCTGCTGCTGCACTTTTCTGGTTGACTGTGCTTACAGGTATCTGTCACTAAGTAATAGCACAGATACAGAGTGTACCAAAGCCGACATATGTCTTCCTAGGGCAACATTAATAACAGCTCCCATTTTGAGGGCACCTACTATGTGCCTGGTATTGTACAAATGGTACTTCTGAACCTCATAAGAACCCTACAAAGTATTTCCCCATTTTATAGATGAGCAAACTCGGATACAAATAGATTACATGATGTTTTCACAATCACACAGTTAACGAGTATTGGGATATGAACCCAAGTCTGATTGACCATAAAACCCCTGTCTTGTATACCATACTTGCTCTCAGTACTTGCAGCAGCAGGAACATGGAGAAAAGGAAGAGTTCATCAGATAATTCTAGAGGTTTATCCCCTTCTCTTCTTTTTCAATGCTTAAAAAAAAAAAAATACATTTTGTCTGCTCCTGTATAATTTATTCAATCCTGCAAGCCATGCAACATTCCAGAGCTGCCTTCTTTAGCACTAGTGAATGTGTCACCTGAATTCCTGAAAGCCAAAGATCTAAATCATGACATCCTCTGCCGTATGCTGTGTTTCCTTAAAAAGGCTTTGTTTTGGAACACTTAGTGTTACTTGTCCATACACTTTCTCATGGACAATTTTCAAACTGATACTTCTCAAACCAGTGACCTTCTGTGTGGCTTTTGTTCCATGCCATGGTTTGTATATCGGTTGCAGCTGCAATGACTTGGCACAGCCCATTTGTCATGACTCATTTTGCAGCTATTGTGTAATCATGTGTTTTTCTGATGTATGGGGTTTGAGCAATTACACACCAGAAGCTAATCTATCAATATTCAAATAACTAGAATTTTGAAATGGGAAAGATTTATATTAATAACTTCTGGATACCATTTTTCATGAATGAAGATATTTTTGTTCAACACAATTTCGTTTTTGGAGTTAGGTGTTCCCAAGGTTCAGGATGTAATGTGGACTGAGATCTTGGGAAAGGGGAGGAAACTCTAAGCATAATTTATTCAATTCTTCCATTTTTCTTCAGTCTGCAAGGTGTCTGCAATTTGAAGTAATATGTGGGAATTAATGACTTAACAAAAGACTACACAAACATGAGGATGGCCTTTATTTTTTTTTTTTTTTTTTTTTTTTTTTTTGAGACGGAGTCTCGCTCTGTGACCCAGGCTGGAGTGCAGTGGCCGGATCTCAGCTCACTGCAAGCTCCGCCTCCCGGGTTTACGCCATTCTCCTGCCTCAGCCTCCCAAGTAGCTGGGACTACAGGCGCCCGCCAACTCGCCCGGCTAGTTTTTTGTATTTTTTTTTTAGTAGAGACGGGGTTTCGCCGTGTTAGCTAGGTTGGTCTCGATCTCCTGACCTCGCGATCCACCCGTCTCGGCCTCCCAAAGTGCTGGGATTACAGGCTTGAGCCACCGCGCCCGGCCAATTTTTATAAGGAGTTTTAAACAAAAATACTTATCTTTAAGCTTAATTTTTATAATATCTTGCATGTATCTTTATTATCACATTCTTATTGTTACATACACTGGTGTTTTCTCTGGATTAAAATTGCCATCTTTATATAAAATGGAATACATGATTATTCCATCATAACTAGTGATAATAAAAACAGCTAATGTTTGTTGGCACATCTGTGCCAGCACTATTCTGAATGCTTAATTTTAATCATCACAACGACCCTGTGAGGTAGATATTGTTATCCCTGTTTTTCAGATGAGGAAGCCGAGGCAGAGAGAACTTAAGTTGCTGGCCCAAGGACGAACAGCTAGTAGACAGCAGTCAAGGCAGCCTGGCTTCGTGGTGATGTGCTTGGTCAGAGATCTGAATATCTAGGACTTAGATTTGTAGACTATTGAGCTGTAGACTCATTTAGACAAATGGTACCAAGATATTTTAGTAGATAAAATCCTGGGTTAGTAGAACATAGACCACATGTTATATGCTCATATCAGTTGATGGAAGAAAAATGATTTTACAAGTTACTTTCAGCATCTCTCTCAAACCTTTACTTCTCCCTCTAATTACAGATCCCACTTCCAGCCGGGCCCCTCATGTATCCACTGGCCGACCGCAGAGTGTCCCTACCTCCTCTCCAGAGCATCATTCCTTTCTATCTGCTGCCAGAGCCACGGTGCCATTTACTCCAAGGACTCACTTTCTAAAATTCCACACCTGGGGTGACCTCTAGTCGCTCAGCATCCACTTTGTGTCTCCAAATTGTGTAGGACTCTGTAATCTTTTGATTAGTTTCTGAGAAAACACAATGAAGCATTTCACTTTTTTTAATTCAAAGCCGTTTAATAAAACACAGTTGGTTAGCCCAATGCAAAGCTTATTATCTGCCACCAGTACGTGCCATTGGTTCTCTTCATTCCTTGGGCCAGCTTCTCAGGTGGCTTTAGACCTCAACAAGCCGTATCTTCGCCAGTGTTCTATCTTGTTGCCCTAAATTAATAAAATGCTTTTCTCCAGGATTTTGGTGAGGGTTGGCTGTGGCTGTCGTTTTGCTAATGCATCTCCCAGATTTCAAAGAATTACCGGTTTTACCATGACTCAAATCTTAAGATCTGTTTCTACTATTCAATTCCTCAAACCGAAGCTCCTTGAAAAAAATAATGTATAATGTTATTTGTTTTATTAGAGCAATTATTCCTAATTAAAGCAGTATTTAATGCAATTTCCAGTTATTTCTTTGGAGAATTTGATGTCATTGTTGCATTACTTTGAATGTTGGAAAGATGTGGTGCGTGTTGCTTGTTCATCACAAAAATCAGTAAGCACAATAAAGTGGATGCCAAACCATCAAACACATAGGTGTTCCTGCTGTGTCCCTGGATATGGAATAAGCAGGTATAAAAAATATTTTAATTATAGTTTTGTTATAAATATAACTTATGAGAAAAAAATTTGATAGGAATAATACTGTATATTACTAATTTTTAACTATCCCTACGGCAAACCTTATGACTCACAGAATTTTCTCATATACAGTATTCAGTGCACAGAAATCTTACGATTGGCTCAAGTACAGTAAGTTACTTCTCAGTAGAACTCTCAAGTCTGAGTCCTATCTGTAGCTCTGCTTTTGGCTGTACATTCCTAGGATCGGGGCTGCTTATGCCTTTCGTTTATCCTTGGGGTTTGAGAGCACTGTATTTGGGAGAGGGTTTAAAAATACATTAGAAGAGGGAAACCATTAAAAGTTTCACTGTCAGAGATATTGTAGGTGCTAATACTGGATTTCGTCTTTCAGATTTAATTTCTTTTATGGGTCTGTTAGTCATTCAGCAAATACCGTAAGTATGTTTAATATTTTAATTGTGTAAAACTCATTTGTTACTTTACAGCCTGTAATAGTGTGTGTCTGCCTTTTCAACCCATTGCAATAATTTTGCTGAAATATTAACACATTAATAAAACTTTTCTTAAACAAATTATCTCTGTGTCATATTTGGTGGGATTTGGTGGTAAATGATGGTAAAGTGGTAAGTGATAGGACAGTAAATTTGGCAGATAATACTAGAATTGTAGTAGTGTACCATACAATGTAGCTTAGCGTTTTAAAATAAACAACATTTCTATGTCACACCTCTCAATTTCTTACCTGCTTTGTCTTACAAGAGCAGGTATATTGCAAGTAAAAATTAAGGAGTAGTCGTTTAAAAAGCCTGAGTCCTGTCCTCCTGCTCTCTTCCCTGGACAGCATGAGCTTCACCACTCGCTCCACCTTCTCCACCAACTCCCAGTCCCTGGGCTCTGTCCAGCCACCCAGCTGTGGCACCCGGCTGGTCAGCAGCACGGCCAACATCTATGCAGGCACTAGGGGCTTGGGCTTCCGGATCTCCATGTCCTGGTCCACCAGTTTCTGGTGCGGCTTGGGGTCTGGGGGCCTGGCCACAGGGATGGCTGGGGGTTTGGCCGGAATGGGGGACATCCAGAACAAAAAGGAGACCATGCAAAGCCTAAACGACCACCTGGCCTACCTGGACAGAGTGAGGAGCCTGGAGACCGAGAACTGGAGGCTGGAGAGCAAAATCCAGGAGTATCTGGAGAAGGGACCCCATGTCAGAGACTGGGGCCATTACTTCAAGACCATCAAGGACCTGAGGGCTCAGATCTTTGCAAATACTGTGGACAATGTCCACATCATTCTGCAGATCGACAATGCCCATCTTGCTGCTGATGACTTCAGAGTCAAGTATGAGACAGAGCTGGCCATGCACCAGTCTGTGGAGAGCAACGTCCATGGGCTCCACAAGGTCACTGATGACACCAATGTCACTCCGCTGCAGCTGGAGACAGAGATGGGGGCTCTTGAGGAACTGCTTCTCATGAAGAAGAACCACGAAGAGGAAGTAAAAGACCTGCAAGTCCAGATTGCCAACTCTGGGTTGGCCGTGGAGGTAGATGCCCCCAAATCTCAAGTCCTCGCCAAGATCATGGCAGACATCAGGGCCCAATAGGACGAGCTGTCTCGGAGGAACCCAGACAAGCTAGACAAGTACTGGTCTCAGCAGATTGAGGAGAGGACCACAGTGGTCACCACTCAGTCTGCTAAGGTTGGAGGTGCTGAGATGACACTCATAGACCTGAGACATACAGTCCAGTGCTTGGAGATCAACCTGGACTCAATGAGAGATCTGAAGACCAGCTTGGAGAACAGCCTGAGGGAGGTGGAGGCCCGCTATGCCCTGCAGATGGAGCAGCTCAATGGAATCCTGCTGCACCTGGAGTCGAAGCTGGCACAGACCTGGGCAGAGGGCCAGCGCGAGGTCCAGGAGTACGAGGACCTGCTGAACATCAAAGTCAAACTGGAGGCTGAGATCGCCACCGACCGCCGCCTGCTGGAAGACAGTGAGGGCCTCAATCTTGGTGATGCCCTGGACAGCAGCCACTCCATGCAAACCATCCAAAAGACCAACCCGCCGGATAGTGGATAGCAAAGTGGTGTCTGAGACCAGTGACACCAAAGTTCTGAGACATTAAGCCAGCAGAAGCAGGGTACCCTTTGGGGAGCAAGAGGCCAATAAAAAGCTCAGAGGTCAAAAAAAAAAAAAATCAAGGAATAGTCCATGATAATTAACAAATGTACTTACTTTTTTTAAGATGGACTTTTGCTTTTTGCCCAGGCTGGAGTGCAATGGCACTATCTCGGCTCACTGCAAACTCCACCTCCTGGATTCAAGTGATTCTCTTGCCTCAGCCTCCCGAGTAGCTGGATTACAGGCGCCCACCACCATGCCCAGCTAATTTATTTTTAGTAGAGATGGGGTTTCACCATGTTGGCCAGGCTGGTCTCAAACTCCTGATCTCAGGTGATCTGCCTGCCTCGGCCTCCCAAAGTGCTGGAATTACAAGTCTGAGCCACCATGCCTGGCCTAAAAAACGTATTTAAAGAAATAAGACATTGAATGTTTCATTAGGAAAAAGGCATCACAGTTATTGTTACTATCTTGGATCACCTGATGACTCAGTGTGGGGTTTTTTTTATATTTTTATTTTTCTGGGTACATAGGTGTCTATATTCATGGTGTACATGAGATGTTCTGATACAGGCATGCAATGCGTAATGGTTACATTATGTCAAATGGGCTACTCATCCCCTCAAGCACTGTGTTACAAACAATCCAAATACAGACTCCGTTTTTTGGTTTTGTTTTTGTTTTTGAGACGGAGTTTCGCTCTTATCATCCAGGCTGGAGTGCAGTGGTGCAATTTTTAGTAGAGACAGGGTTTCGCCATATTGACCAGGATGGTCTAGAACTCCTGACCTCAGGTGATCCGCTGGCCTAAGCCTCTCAAAGTGCTGGGATTACAGGTGTGAGCCACCGCGCCCAGCCCAGACTCCTTTCCTTTTAAATAAGGTAGATTTGTAGAAAATTAACAACTTAGAAGTTACAGTCCATATTCCAACTTTCTTTTGTAAGCTTATTTTCCTATTTTAAAATGTTCAGTGTCTCTCCTTATCCAGTGAAACTCATAGTAAATAATAATAACATAGCCAGGAGTCAAAAAAGAGGTCATAACACCTCAATTAAATGTCTTCCGTATTCCACTTAGCCCTGGCCCCTAGCATAAGTTAAAGCTACAGTTTCCAAGGAGTAACATGCTTTGTTTTTTGTTATTTGTTTTAATGTCAAAGGAAATCAGAGTATTAGTGCCATATGTGATTTATGTACTTACCTCCTCTCCCCTTCACCAGCTTCCTTCCCCCTCCCAACAAAGGAGACTGTACATTCCATGAGGGCAGAGGTGGTTTCCTACTTACCCTTGCGTCCACCCCACACTCCATGCATCCTCATACACAGTGCTATAGATACTTAGCTCTCACATATTTGTAAAATGAATAAATGAATAAGAGGTAAGTTGACCCATCAGGTCATTAACATCAGAACAGAATTACGGTGCTACACCTGGATTAGTGCAGTGTTTGTCTGGCTTTTGATAGGCAGTGATTTGTGTGCTCCCTTGGTAAAGTCTTCTAAAACTGGGAGGAGGTATCTGTGGTTTAACCTCCAATAGAGTGGACTTTTGCCTGGAGATAAGTACCCTTGAGGATCCCAATGCCCTTTAATTCTAGATGAGGAATTCCCAGGGAAAGGAAAGGAATTGCATCGAAACCTCTGAGTTGGGTAGTGTAAATAATAAATAAGTCTTCTGCTCATACTTTGTCCTGTATTATTCTCTGTGTAACGTTAAATCTAGCTATGATTGAAACTGAAAAACTTAGAAGTCTATTTCTCCTTAATTCTTTTAACTTAGTCTTCTGATAAAAGTTTATTTTCAGATAATTTCCACTTTTCAAAATTCTCTAAGGACCTAATAAATCACAAACCATACTTGGTACTCATTTGAGTTCTTGCTACTGAATTTCTCTACGTAAAATCAAAGTTACAAGAACAATATGAAAAAAGGTGCTTCTCACTCATTAGATAAAATGAATCAAGCAGGCTTGTAGTGTAACATCACCAGAGACTACTCTGTAGTGCAAACACCAACTGAAACAGGCCAAAGTGATCCCCGTCCTCGTGTGCTTGCTGGAAGGATGAACATCGATGACTATAACCATTACACAGTGACCAGCTTTAATGTGCAAGGGTGTCAGTGTGAACGATTTTATTCTACCCCACTCCCAAGAGCTGGAATAAATGGCTTTGTGATGGTACTCTCCAGTACTGTACTCAAAACTTGGAAATGTGTAGAGAACGGCAAACATCTGAATAACATCCCATTGCTGTGGATTGTTGGGAATGCTAAAATGCGGATTGTGGACCACCTACATGCTAGGATTGTTAGGGGTACAGCAATACATGTATTTTGCTCCAAAATGAGTAGGCACAGAATTACAGAACCAAAAGAAACATCTTGGCTCTTCTGAATCATATCCTAAGTTCTTCCCATATATGTACCTCAAATGCTGCAAATACGAAGTTCTGTGAAATTCTGCCTGCAACCAGGAAGCTCCGTGGGAACTTAACGCCTACTACTACTTTACACTTTTAAGCCTCCATTTTGAGAAAACTATTTGTTTTGTTGAAAAAACAAAATAGTTTTTACAAGTTAGGTACTACCAAAGATCTTTGGTTAAGGGTTACCGTCAAGTGAAAACAAGTTTATGCTAGTAGGATGTTGTGGGTTTTTAAAAAAATAGTATCTGAGCAATAAAAGGATTTATTGACCTAGTAACTTAGATCTAACTTTATGCTGTCACATTTTACTTTGCTAGTGAAATCTTTAATCTTCAGATTCATAAGCTATCTTTGAAGAAATTCTTTGTTTCACCTAGAAAGAGTTCTTTTAAAAAAAAAAAAAAAGCAGAAAGAGACCTAAAAATCCACCTATTAGCTGCCGTATCTGTTGTTCTTGATCTTTCTGTTTCTGTTCATGTATATATTCTCTCGCTTCATGTTTTAACAGACCTGTTTACTGCCAGGAAATGATAATAATTTGTATTCAAAATGTTTTGGTAATTACTCTTCACGGAGCAGCCGAGTGTCAAACAACATAACTAGAAGCCCAGATTCTGGGATGTGCAAGGGCCGAGAAACACAGACGTGATTTTTTCCTCCCAACGAAAGGATTCATGTGCACAACTTGCATATCTTTGTTTATCTCATAAAATCTACAAATGTTTTACTTAGTCCAGTTTCTATTTTCTTAGATGTTTGAAGGATTATGTGCTTGAAAACCAACATCTGTGATTCTCGTTTCTAATTTTAAAATGAGGAGTGCTTCAGTTAACAATTAGGGGCCAGGCCAGGCACGGTGGCTCACGCCTGTAATCCCAACACTTTGGGAGGCCGAAGTGGGTGGATCACTTGAGGTCAGGAGTTTGAGGCCAGCCTGGTCAACATGGTGAAACCCCATCTCTACTGAAAATACAAAAATTAGCCAGGCGTGGTGGCAAGCACCTGTAATCCCAGCTACCCAGGAGGCTGAGGCAGGAGAATCGCTTGAACCTGGGAGGCAGAGGCTGCAGTGAGCCAAGATCGTGCCACTGCACTCCAGCCTGGGCAACAGAGCAAGACTCCATCTCAAAACAAAAACAAAAACAAAATCGTAGGGGCTGCGCTCACGCCTATCATCCCAGCACTCTGAGGGGCCAAGGTGGGTGGATTACTTGAGCCCAGAAGTTGAGACCAGCCTGGGCAACAGCAAAACCTTGTCTCTACAAAAAACACAAAAATTAGCCGGGCATGGTGGCCCATGCCTGTGGTCCCAGCTACTTGCGGGACTGAGGTGGGAGGATCGCTTGAGCCTGAGAGGTCAAGGTGCAGTGAGCTGAGATCATGCCACTGCACTCCAGCCTGCATGACAGAATGAGATCCTGTCTCAAAAACAACAACAACAACAACAACAACACACACACACACACACACACACACACACAATTAGGAAAGGCCAAACAGCATGTTTTGGGGGATTTTTAATATTGCAGAAAAGATCTTCACTTAATGTTTAATGACATGGAGGGACTATTTTAGGATAGGAAAAATCACCTTTTAAGTAACCAGAAACCCCACAGCAGCCATCTTGAATACAGAAACTTCACTAGCCCCTGCCAGCAAGAGCTATAAATGTAAAATTATCAGATCCCTTATAGGGGCTCCCTGAGGAAATTTGCTTGTGACAAGTTGTTTTCTATTCCCAAGGAATAGAAAGGGAATAGTTGTTTTCTGTTCCCAAGTACTGTGTAGATTTTGAAGTGACCACAAGTTTTCCATTAAGGAAACATGTGCTGCCAGAGTAATACACAGCTGTATATTAACTCCATGCAGCAGTTAAGACAGCAAGTAAAAATGCCTCTGAGACCAAAGCCAGCATTTAGGCTCAGAGGGTAAAATTTGATCTGATCATTTCATTTAACAGATAACCTTGGCCGGGCGTGGTGGCTCATGCCTGTAATCCCAGCACTTTGGGAGGCTGAGGCGGGTGGATCATGAGGTCAGTAGTTTGAGACCAGCCTGGCCGACATGGTGAAACCCTGTCTGTACTAAAAATACAAAAAAAAAAAAAAAATTAGCTGGGTGTGGTGGTGGGTGCCTGTAATCCCAGTTACTCAAGAGGCTGAGGCAGGAGAATCGCTTGAACCCGGGAAGGCAGAGGTTGCAGTAAGCCGAGATCATGCCACTGCACTCCAGCCTGGGTGACAGACTGAGACTCTGTCTCTAAAAAAAAAATAGCAAACAGACAAGCTTAGTAAAAATTGAGAAAAATATTTGCCTGGCAATCCAGGTCCCAACAAGGTTTTCAATGGAACTTGACATGCTGGTTTTAGAAAAGGTAAAGAGATATGCCCTGTGTCTAGCAAGACATGAAGTTGTAGTAGCTGAGATGTGTCTCACTGGTGCAAGAATAGGCTCACGGATGATGGAACAGAAGAGAGACCTGCACACAGACCTCAGCATGCATGGTGTCCTGGATCCTTTTGTCTCTCATACCTTTTTTCCTTCCCTGTGCTCCTTATGTTCTAGAAGACTAATCTCAGCAGGCTGCATCAACCTGGCTTCCTTGCCCTGTCACTTCTGGTAGGGTTCAGGCAAGGGAGGCATGAGCAGGGGACCTGAGCGTGGGACACTGCGTCACAGGAGTGGCTAACTATTTAGACAGCTGCTTAGGGATCTGGAAAGATACAACTGGAGGCTGGTGAGGAAGAGGAGAGAAACTGTATGTGGATGCATTCTAGGAGTGGGCATAGAAGGTGAAGAAATTAATATGTTGCGTATGCCCACTGCACAGCATCCCTGCAGGGAGGTTCTCACTGCAGGAAAGGAAGTGGAAAGTCCTCTGATATCAGTCAACCTCTTTCCCAGCCTTCCTGGTGCTGGCTCAGTGGGACCATGTGAAAAGGTGGACACGGCAAGGATGAAGTGTGCAAAGGGCTCCACAAAATGGGCCTCCTCCATCATGGCTGACCTGGCCACTGCTACTGCTGGCAGCCCAAGTGGCCGATGGAGACTCATGCTAAGCCCACAGTATGGCACCGTTTCCCAGGAGGGAGGGAGGAAGTTTTGATTATATATTTTAATTACTGAATGGTACTTAAGGAGATCATGGAACTCTATTTTTTTTTTTTTTTTTTTTTAAGCAGAGTGACAAGAGTAATCAGTTTTTGTCCAGTGGCAGGGGAAGAACTGTCCCCAACAAATAAATGTAGAGAAAAAATCAACTTGTTTATGAGCGCATTTCCTGAGTTATGCTAATTGATGCCATGACTACACACACACACAGCTTATATTACCATATTATTTTGGGGTACACAGTTGGCCAAATTTAAAAACATTTCTGGGAATAGGCCAGGCACAGTGGCTCACACCTGGAATCCCAGCACCTTGGGAGGCCAAGGTAGGAGGATCGGTGAGGCCAGGAGTTTGAGACCAACCTAGGCAACATAGACAAAAAACAAATTAGCAGCCAGGCACAGTGGCTCATGCCTGTAATCCCAACACTTTGGGAGACCGAGGCGGGCAGATCACTTGAGGTCAGGAGTTCGAGACCAGCCTGGCCAACATGGTGAAACCCCGTCTCTACTAAAAATACAAAAATTAGCTGAGCGTGGTGGTGGGCGCCTGTAGTCCCAGCTAGTTTGGAGTCGGAGGCAGGAGAATTGTTTGAACCCGGGAGGTGGAGGATGCAGTGAGCCAAGATCACACCATTGCACTCCAGCCTAGGTGACAGGGCAAGACTCCATCTCAAAAAAAAAACCTCAAAAATTAAAAAAAAAAAAACAAATGAGCCAGGCATGGTGGCGCATGCTTGTAGTCCCAGCTACTCAGGACAGTGAAGCAGGAGGATCACTTAAGCCTAGGAGGTCGAGGCTACAGTGGGCTGTACTCTGGCCTGGTGACAGAACGAGTCCCTGTCTCTATTAAAAAGAAAACAAAAAAATTATTCATAGGAACAATAAGCACCAAGTTGAAGATACAGGTTACATCTAGAGTATAAGGAACAGGAATGAGGTCAGAAACAGGAGCACAACAGACTTAGATTGAGTTTGTCGTGTTATATGGCTTCTTATCATTCGTACTTTTTCAAACGCCTAAAAAGAACCAACGACTTGTACTTGTCAATATGGATTACCATATCCTAAATACCATGCACACCAGTTAACATCTTCAGTATTATGAATGGCTTTGATAACTTGGATGCAATAACCACCACCCCCTGGGATTCCCTTCAGTTTCCTCAAAGCCTCCAAGCCTGTTCAGCTCATTGGTTCCGTTGGTTGTCAACAGGGACTAGCCTCTGAGCTCTGCCATTCTAATTATAACCCCCCAAAAAAGGTGGAAAATATGAAAAAAAAAAAAAAAAGAGGCTTTTTCATGCTTACAAGTATATGAGTAGAACTCTAAAATAAATGAATTAAACTTCCAGCCTAGAAGCAGATTATAGCCAAGGGTAAA